>NC_083108.1:13560065-13860065 GCF_949774975.1 Lagenorhynchus albirostris
TCCCCTTGCTATTTCTATTTTTTTAATTGAGGTAAATTCCCTTGCAATTTGTTTGTCATTTGTCTTGTAGAGTTTTCACACAGTCAAGGTGTTTTAAAATGTAGGTTTTATGGGAATTCCCTGGCGTGGTTAGGATCAGCACTTTCACTGCCGTGGGCCTGGGTTCAATCCCTGGTCGGGGAACTAAGATCCTGCAAGCCGTGTATTGTGACCAAAAAAAAAAGTAAAAAGTAAAAAAAAAAAATAAAATGTAAGTTTATTATTGTTCAGGTATGGTGAGGCCAACAGATCAGGAGACAATTGCCACTGAAAAGAGAGTTTGTTACTCACAGTTCCCAAGAGGAAGGGGCACACTGGGCCATGCCAGGCCATGCAAGGCCACATGAGGAAGCATTGGAGTCATCAGGGGACAGTAGTGGGAGGGAAGTGTGGGCAAGAGCTTTTATTGTGGTTTCCATGGAAAGGAAGGTACCAGTTGTCTGGATTGGTTACTTTGTATATGAAAGATGTGCTTGAAGGTGAATTCTTTGCTATTACTAGTAATTGGTTAGCCCTGGGAGGGCAGTCTCCCATGGTTTGTAACGCCTCAGTTGTCAAAACATTAGAATAAAAAGACATGCTTATTATATAAGATTTGTCTATTGCATCCCCATGATGTCACTTTATATCTTTCTCTGTCCCCTATATTTGCTATAAACTGGTAATGAAATCGGAAGGCTTGATTGGATTCAAGTTTAATTTTTTTATGACTTCCATCACAAAGAACATAATATCCAATTATCTCTCTTTTTGTTATGCCAGAAACCATTCAAGGGCAATCGCTAAATTAATTATTTAATTAGGAATTACAAAAGAGGGATATCCTAATCTCCGAAATATACAAACAGCTCATGCAGCTCAATAACAAAAACAAACAAACAAACAACCCAATCAAAAAACGGACAGAAGATGTAAATAGACAGTTCTCCAAAGAAGGCATACAGATGGCAAAGAGGCACATGAAAAGATGATCAACATTTCTAAGTATTAGAGAAATGTAAATCAAAACTACAATGAAATATCACCTCACACTGATCAGAACGTCCATCATCAAAAAATCTACAAACAATAAATGCTGGAGAAGGTATGGAGAAAAGGGAACCCTTCTACACTGTTGGTGAGAATGTAAATTGGTACAGTCACCATGGAGAACAGTATGGAGGTTCCTTAAAAAACTAAAAATAGAGCTACCATATGATCTAGCAATCCCATTCCTGGACATATACCCAGAGAAAACCATAATTTGAAAAGATACATGCACCCCAAAGTTCATTGCAGTACTATTTACAATAGACAGGACATGGAAGCAACCTAAATGTTCAACGACAGAGGAATGGATAAAGAAGACGTGGGACAAATATACAATGGAATATTATTCAGCCATTAAAAAGAATGAAATAGGGCTTCCCTGGTGGCGCAGTCATTGAGAGTCCACCTGCCGATGCAGGGGACACGGGTTCGTGTCCCGGTCCGGGGGGATCCCACGTGCCGCAGAGCAGCTGCGCCCGTGGGCCATGGCCGCTGGGCCTGCGCGTCCGGAGCCTGTTGCTCCGCAACAGGAGAGGCCACAACAGTGAGAGGCCCGCGCACTGCAAAAAAAAAAAGAATGAAATAATGCCACTTGCAGCAACACAGATGAACCTAGAGATGGTCATACTGAGTGAAGTAAGTCAGACAAAGACAAATATCATGTAATATCGCTTATATGTGGAATCTAAACAAAATGGTACGAATAAACTTAATTACAAAACAGAAATAGAGTCACAGATGTACAAAACAATCTTATGATTACCGGGGGGAAAAGTGGGGAGGGATAAATTGGGAGACTAGGTTTGACATATACACACTACTGTATATAAAATAGATACCTAATAAGGACCTACTGTATAGCACAGGGAACTCTACTCAGTACTCTGTAATGACCTATATGGAAAAAGAATCTAAAAAAGAGTAGATACATGTAGATGTATAAACTGATTCACTTTGCTCTACAGCAGAAACTAACACAACATTGTAAATCACCTATACCCCAATAAACATTTAAAAAATAAATAATTAAATAAATAAAAATAAAATGTCAGGGTTCCAAAGTGAAAAACAAAAAAAAAAAAGAGGGGTATTCTTATTCTACCATTCCTTCTTTATTTATTAGTGTGATAATTTTTTGTAAAGAGAAATGTCTCCTCATCAACTATTTGGTAACCCAGAGATAGATTGTATCGGAAAGGTAGATTAAATGCTTGATTCTTTCCCTTTATTGACCTGTTTTCAAAAATAATGTGTTGGTATCAGCATCCTCTGAAAGTGACCAGTGAGTTTGTTTCATAGATTTAGACGTATTTAATTGGTTTCAATCCATTGTATTCTTATTGATGCTGAAGTTGTCGCATTCTGGGCCACTGGGAACTTCTTAGAGTTGGCCCCTCACTCATTCTGACCACCAGTGGTTTACCTGTCTTTTGGGATGAGAAGTGTTTCAGGCTTATATTGTTCATTTCCTGTCCCAGACATGGAATCAACCATATCTCCCAGAAGCCCTGTTCCTTTTAATAGGAGGCTGTATTTAGAGACGATAATCTCATTGCTTTTTGGTACTCATTGCTTCTGAGCTGGTCATTGTTTCTAGGTCTTATCAATGGATAGGGCAAGGGAATATGTGTATAAATAATTGATTGACATGTTTATTAATTCTCTTTTAAGTATTGGTTTTCCCTCTCATTTGTTTCTTCTTTGCTTAGGTATACTCTCTTTTCAGTTTGGTTGTTGAGTCCGTACTGAGAGTTCCAACTCAAATTTACGTACTCAGGTTTGTTTGTTTGTTTTGCTAACTTTTTCAGTAATACATCTGCATCACTTTTTCTGTTGCTGGAATCCTGGTTCCCAACTGACCAGCATATTATTTATTCAGTTGCTTTATCTCAAAATATGTAGACAATAACAATCGCCAACACTACCACCAACAATGTGATAACTGAAAGCAGATTAATTTTTCAATAGTTCTTTTTGTCCTTAGGTTATATTTCACTAAAGGATGTTGATTTAAATTCTGTGTCTTGGAGTTATTGAAATAATCCCTCTCAGTGTGGTTATGCTGCCAGCTCAATTCTGCACTAGCCCATTCATTTGCTTCATTTTGCTTTAGACTTTTAAGGATTACACATTTTTAACTTTAAATTTTCTTTGTAGTCAAAGTATATTCAGAGAGGCCTAGCTTTTATCCCTGTCTTCCCCACCTTGTTCCCCTTGCTTCCATTGCTTTATTTTTTGGTTTACATTTTCTTCTTTTTTTTTTTCTCATAAACAAGTTTTTAGAATATAAGCAAGTATCCATTCCCCCCGCCCCCAAAATAAAGATAGCATACCATTCATGCTTTTTTCCACCTTGCTTTTTCCACCTAATACATGCTACACATCACTAAATAGGACTATATTAAATATTAAATAAAATACATTCTACAGACTCTTATCCACAATTCCAAAATTCTCAAAGCTCTGAAAACCCAGAATTTTATTATAAGTTTGCAGCAAACTCATTTGGAAAAAATCAGATCTGAACCCACATAAAGTTATTTATTGTCTTTATATTTTATACCTATGTGCATTTATACTTGATACATTTCTTTTTTTTTTTTTGGTGCGGTATGCGGGCCTCTCACTTCTGTGGCCTCTCCCGTTGCGGAGCACAGGCTCCGGCCGCGCAGGGTCATTGGCCATGGCTCACGGGCCCAGCCGCTCCACGGTATGTGGGATCCTCCTGGACCGGGGCACGAACCCATGTCCCCTGCATCGGCAGGCGGACTCTCAACCACTGCGCCACCAGGGAAGCCCCTTGATACATTTCTGATGCTGGAATATTTAATATTATGGGTTCAGCTTCATATAGCTTGATGAAGGTGATATATGCACTGTATTAGCTTCCTGAAACCTGAAAATTTTGAATTCTGAAACATTTAGGCTCCAAGGATTTCAGATAATGCATTCTGAACCTTTAATATATAAATCACTGAGTTACTTTTAGTCCCTTTTCTTCTCCCAACAGCTGTTTTTGAATTTTTTAAAAAAGAATGTGACTATAGGGCTCAGCCTCCCATTTCAGCATAACCAGGTAAATAATAATGATCCTCTTAGTACAGATTGAATGGGAACCAGAAACCCATGGGTTTTCCTTGCATACGCCAAGCCTGGGGTTCTAAGACTTCCTTCTAGGTAAAGTAACTTAAGGGGCAAAGATTTCTAGTGAGAGGCTTAGGAGACTTAGATTAGTATTTTGAAAATTTAAGTATAATTAAGAAGCAGATACCTTTTAAAGAAAATCCTGGCTAGAGTGTTTTCATAGGATTCCCCTACTTTGTTGACCCCTTCTGTGTTAGAGTATCATAGAATTTTGGGTTGGAAAGAATACAGTAGTCCTCCTTATTCTCAGGAGATACTTCCCAAGACCCCCAGAGGATGCCTGAAACTGTGGATAGTATGAAACTCTATATATACTATGTTTTCTCCTATACATACATACCTATTATAAAGTTTAATTTGTAAATTAGGCACAATAAGAGATTAACAACAATAACAAATAAAATAAAGCAATTATAAAAATATATTGCAATAAAAATTATTACAATAATTTGAATGTGAATGTAGTCTCTCCCTCTCTCCCTCAAAATATTTTATTGTACAGATTTAATGCCTTTTCCACCTTAACTAAGCACTTACCATGCACTGTGGCCATAACTTTTGCAGTCTTAGATGTGACAGCAAAACTAGCGCACGTTTCTTTTTCCTTCTTCACAATTTTACAGATAGAGGATTCCTTCTTACTGTAGATGTTAGCCAACTCAGCGTATAATTTTTTTTCTTTCTTATGAAGTGGAGAACTTTTACCTTTTCACTTAAAGGAAGCACTTTTTGGCTTCTCTTTAGCATATCCGAATTGCCAGCATCACTACTCTTGCGCTTAGGGGACATTATTAAGTAAAATGAGGGTTACTTGAACACAAGCCCTGCAATACTGAGACAGTCGATCTGCTACTCAGGGCGGCTACTAATGACTAACGGGTAGAATACACTGGACAAAGAGATGATTCCCGTCCTGGGTAGGATGGAGTGGGACAACCAGAACTCTCATCAGCTACTCAGAATGGCATGCAATTTAAAAGTTACAAATTGTTTATTTCTGGAATTTTCCATGTAACGTTTTTGGACCGTGGTTGACTGCAGGTAACTGAAACCAGGAAAAGTAAAACTGTGGATAAGTGGGGCCTACTGTATTGGTTGTTGTTGGGAAGAGTCTTCCAGAAAAACGGGACCAAGCACAACTCAACAAGACGTCTTTCCTAACTTTGCCCATTGCTTTTATGAGGAACCACTGCGTTTAGGGTGCTTGAGGTGGGCAGGTATGAACAATAATTATAATACTGCCCTGCTTTATTGTCAAATGGTATTCAGAACTACTACATCATAAACTTTATCTGTGAGGTAACTTAGGCTCAACTTTTTCACAAGTAAGAAAGCTGAGGCCTCTCACTGTGGTAGACTGTATAATGTTCACAGTACTTGCTGCCTCTCCTTGTGAGAGGATTATATGTCCCTGTCCCACTGATAGAGTCACTGGACTTGCTCTGGCCAGCGGACTGTGAATGGAAATGACGTGGGCCACTTCTGGGAGAAAGCTTTAGAAGCCAGCATGTTATTTTCTGTGTGCTCTTTTCCCTCTATCACAAAGCCATGACCACCCTATGATGGATATGTGGTGTGAGTGGGAAATAAACCTGAGTTGTTATAAACCATTGAGGTTTGGGGCTTGTTTGTTACCACAGCATAACCTAACTTATACTGACTGATATTCTGCCTTTGGTCATGCAGCCAATGATGAAATGTGATGGGGACCCCAGCGTCTGGATGAAATTCTCAAGTTTTTACTAGAGACAACAGTTATCCTTTTGATTTTCTAAAGCTTGATTTCCGTACGTATTCTAATTTCTGAAATAGATTGACATACCTAATTAATATTAATGAAATTCTTTGAGCTCCTAGATATATGGCAAATATTAAGTACTAAAGTACCAGCATCTACAGATATAACAACTATTAAGTATTATACATATGCTTACCATCAGACAGGGAACAAAAACAAGGTGACTGAGAAATTAGTAATCTAGAAAGTAAAAGAAGGATGAAAAGGGAACAAGAGGCCTATCATGATGGATGAATTTGTCTGGTATTTTAATTTTCCTTGCTCTGAACTGACAGAGAGGACTTTTGAAAGAAAGGTGCTTTCATCAATCTTTCTCATTTTTTTTTTCACCAGAATAAGGAGATAGGAAGGTTTCATTTTATGTAAACAAAAAAAAACAACCTCTCCTAGGATGGGATTTTTCAAGTTTAATTTTGACATTGCATCCTTTTGGTCTTATATGCTTATATGAATATGCTGAGTTTGGGGGTTGGGAGACCCCCTTTTCTCTCTTTTCTCCCCATCCCCGTCTTTTTTCTCCCTCTTCTTTTTCTTTCATTTTATTAAAAGAAAACCCCTAGGGTCAATCTATCATACTAATACTCGAGTCCATAAAAAGGTGTGTATTATAAAGGCCCTTGTAGCTCAGGTAGTGACAAGACTTGGGTAGATTACTGAATTCTATGTCCTCATGGACTAAACAACCCTAAGGCTCCAGCATATTTATTCTTATATCTGTGGAGCTTTGAGAAAATCAATTAAGAGTGGGAGATGACATGATAATAAGGAAGCTGAGAGAATGTGTCTCTTCCAGGAATTCTGTATAGTGCTCCCTCTTATCACAGAGACCTGAGTCAGTGTGTCACGTGCCAGGAACATCTTGCTTCTACTGCCTGTTGAAAGAAGATTTTGTCTCAGTTAAAAAAAAAAATGCCATGTATATATACCAGGATTCCATAAACATTTATTGAGTACCTACTGTGTGCCAGGCTTTCTAATACTCATTCTCAAAGTAAGCAATTTGGAATAACTTCAGAATGGGCACACAATTCTGAATTGCTTGGACCCAACTCATAATTATAGAACAATGGAAGAGATTAGAATAAACCCTTGAAATGCACCAATTTGGCTTGGCTTATAAAATTTCAATTTAAAGCATGAACTGAGAAGGCAAGAAGGACACAAAGGTAAGCAGATGGAAGAGACTCAAACTGGGCACTGGGATGGTGGTGTCTGGACTTTTGGGCAGCTGAGTGGCCAGGATCAGTTGTGCAAATCCACCAGCTGAGATACTCATGAACTCATTGACTCACCTTGGGACTTTTGATTACCAAGTAAAACATGCATTTCTTTTGAAGGATGATTACAGTACAGTGACTGTGATGAGCCACACTCTAATAGACTTGGAAGTTACAAATAATGCACACAAGTTTTTTAAGAACATGGAGCACGTATATTTATATCCACAACCAGCATTCTATTTCACTCTCTAGTTCTGACATAAGTGAAGGAAAAAATATCCCTTATCCTGTCCTGGGGTCAATATGAACTCAATTCTTTTTTTTGTTTTTTGCAGTACGTGGGCCTCTCACTGTTGTGGCCTCTCCCGTTGCAGAGCACAGGCTCCGGACGCACAGGCTCAGCGGTCATGGCTCACGGGCCTAGCCGCTCCACGGCATGTGGAATCTTTCCGGACTGGGGCACGAACCCGTGTCCCCTGCATCGGCAGGCGGACTCTCAACCACTGCGCCACCAGGGAAGCCCCTGAACTCAATTCTTTAGTCACCTATAATTTGAGGACAGCAAAGTGTTCTTTCCTTTTCATCAGCTTTTTGTCTCTCATAGAAGTTTGAATAGGTATGAGAAAAATAAGTTCTGGCAAGCACTAACTTGCAACTGCAGCTGTTTGGGGAAAAAAGAAAACAAGGTAAGTTAAATCCACCACAAAAAGAAGCCTGTTGGCTATTGTCAGAGAAGCAGGATCAAAGACAGAAGTCGAGTTCTTCACCCAGCCTTAACTTACTGTTTTATTACTTCCCCACAGCAGTCTGGAAGGCATAGAGAACCCTTGCCTTACATAGAAATACTTCTCTGGGCTTCCCTGGTGGTGCAGTGGTTGAGAATCTGCCTGCCAATGCAGGGGACACGGGTTTGAGCCCTGGTCTGGGAGGATCCCACGTGCCGCGGAGCAACTAGGCCCGTGAGCCACAACTACTGAGCCTGCGCGTCTGGAGCCTGTGCTCCACAAAAAGAGAGGCCGCGATAGTGAGAGGCCCGCGCACTGGGATGGAGAGTGGCCCCCACTTGCCGCAACTAGAGAAAGCCCTCGCACAGAAACGAAGACCCAACACAGCCAAAAATAAAAATAAAATTAATTAATTAAAAAAAAAAAGAAAAGAAATACTTCTCTGATGAAACACTAATTGGCCAGTCAATGGGGCTCGCTGGGCTGTTTCTGACTGTTTTGCTCACAAGGCACCAAGTCAGGAAGGCATTTTTATGGGCAAGAGCCAGATCAGGTGGGTTTCACACATTGCTATTGTCAGATTTGGGAAAGAGACTAGGAAAGGAAAGATAAAAAGATAATTAATGACGCATATCAAAGTAAAGCCTCAGACTTACCGGCGCAGTGGTTGAGAATCCACCTGCCAAGGCAGGGATGCGGGTTCGAGCCCTGGTCTGGGAAGATCCCACATGCCGTGGAGCAACTAAGCCCATGCACCGCAACTACTGAGCCTGCGCTCTAGAGCCTGTGAGCCACAACTACTGAAGCCTGCGTACCTAGAGCCCGTGCTCCGCAACAAGAGAAGCCCCCGCTCACCACAACTAGAGAAAGCCCGTGTGCAGCAGTGAAGACCCAACGCAGCCAAAAAATAAATAAATAAATTTATTTAAAAAGAAAAAGAAAGAATCAGCCTGCCAGTGCAGGGCACACAGGTTTGAGCCCTGGTCCGGGGAGATCCCACATGCTGCGGAGCAACTAAGCCCGTGCGCCACAACTACTGAGCCTGAGCTCTAGAGCCCACGAACCACAACTGCTGAAGCCCGTGCTCTGCAACAAGAGAAGCCACCCCAATGAGAAGCCCACGCACCACAATGAAGAGTAGCCCCCGCTCACCGCAACTATAGAGAAAGCCCGCGGGCAGCAATGAAGACCCAACACAGCCAAAAAAAAAAAAAAAAAAAAAAATTGACCAGTTACAAAAATGGTTTAAACATTTCTTGATTGTAAAGGGAGAAAGTTATGTTGGTCTAGAGCAGGAATTAGCAAAATATGGCCCATATACCAAATCTGCTTCTGACTCATTTTGTAAATAAAGGTTTATTGAAATACAACTACACTTGCTTATTTACATAATCTCTGTAGCTTTTTTCATGCTACAACCTTAGAGTTGGTATGACAGAGATCATAGGGTCTGCATAGCTTAAAATATTATTATCTGGCCCTTTATAGAAAGTGTCTGCCAGCCTCTAGTCTAGAGGTAAACATTGGGCTGGACAAAATTACCCTCGGTGGAAGTTTGTAACATGGATATGTATAGGGGGAAAATTCTTTTTCTATTAAAAATTCACAATAAAAGCTATCTTAATTTTGTAACAGAAGAACTTTTAAAATTAAAAAATGTATATATTTTTGGCAGTGAAAGTTGTGAAGCTTCTCTATATTTGGGTCAGGTTATTAGTGATGCCTGCAGAAGAGAGGAAAGATCAGGTTTAAAAATAAGGCTCTAATGTTAATGGCATCAGATATTAGCCTCTACTAGCCTCTTTATTTAAACTGCAGTTAAGATAGAAAAAACTTACTCGTATCCCGCAGGGCTGGGGCTGTTTAAAATGCAGGACTGGTTATGTCTGAGGGTTCCTTCCCAGCCACCCTTCTAAGCTGCTCCTTCCCAAACGACATGTTCTGTGTGCCTTTTTAGTGAACACCTGAGCTCAGCTCCTCCCATCTACCTCTCCAGAGTTGTCAGCCAACACTGCCCTACGACCCCGTGTGTGTGCACATCTGTGCACATATACCTGGATGTGGGTGAACACGCATGCGTACACACCCACACGCACACACAGAGTGCTCTGGCTGTATTAAGCTCATAGCTCTCTACATACTTCGTGAATTTCCGTGCCTCCTGTGTCTTTGCTTTAGTGATTTCCATGCCTCTTGTGCCTGTTGAAACCACTCATTTGCCTGAAAAATCCAGCTGTGAAGAACATGCTTGGGAAATGTGCTCTTCTGTTTCAGTCTCCTGTTTCTGAGCTTTCATTACCAAGCCTTTTGGTGAATGAGAAGAAATTCACAGGGTCCAGTTAGTGGTCACTGCCCTTGGTCTTTTGAGCTACACTTTTATTCCTTAGAGGAAAAAATCCTAAATTCACTACAGGGCTAGAGTCCAGAAACCACAGGGAAGTTTTTGACTCCTTTTCAGGCAAGAACTAAAGTCTTTTTAACTTCAACCACAACTTCCCTATAAGTTCTGTCAGGGCAAAGCTAGTGTTCTATTCTTTGAGTGGCCACGAAGGCCCTCAAGGGAGTGGCTGGTATATGAAGGCATGCAGTACGTTTATTGTAAGAAAGAATGAACGAACGTGGCCGAGTGGTTATGAAGGAATGCCTTGATAGGAAGGTGAACTAGTGTAGTCAGATCGCTATCCAATGTTCTAGTGGCATATTAGCCTCTGCCATGTCTGGCAATTTCTCTTAGATGATTTGTTTGCAGTGGCTGCATTCCCATCGTCCAGAGCAGGGCTGCCACGTTGCGCAACTCCGGTGCATTCAGTGCACAGGCTGACCTGCCATATGCAGCCGGTCCAAGGTAGTGCTAAGAGCATGGATTTCGAGGTACACATTTCCAGGTCCAGATTTGATTCCCAACTTTCAGCATTTACTAGTTTATTGACACTGCTCAAATTCCTGAAAGTTCTTCAAACCTCTGTTTCTTCATCTTTAAAATAGGGCAAATTATATATCATAGTGTTATCATGATGATTAAATGAGGTAAAGTATGACACTTAAGAAAATAATAAATGCGTAATAAACATGCTTTTCGTGATGTGCGGCTGAGGTTGGTTGTGAATCTTCACTGGGGATTTATGTCACTGTAAACCATTTTAGTGTAGAGTGGGCTTTGATGTTGTTTTACATACGTGTGATTGTATTAGTTTCCCAGCGCTATTGTAAGAAATTATCACAAACTGAGCAGCTCTAACAACAGAAATTTATTATCTCTCAGTTCTGGCAGCTCGAAATCCAAGATCAAGGTGTCGGCAGTGCTGTGCTCCCCCTGAAGGCTCTAGGGGGAGATCCTTCCTTGCCTCTTTCGGCTTCTGATAGTTTCTCATAATCCTTGGTGTGTGTTCTGTGGCTGCATCACTCCAATCTGCCTCTGTTGTCACCCTTTCCCTTCTCTGTGTGCTGTGCCTAAATTTCCCTCCTCTTATGATACCAGTCATTGGACTAAGGCCCACCCTAATCCAGTGAGACCTTATCTTAACTTGATTGCGTTTGCAAAAACCTTATTTCCAGATAAGGTCACATTCACAGATCCCAGGGATTAGGACCTGAACATACCTTTTGGGGGGACACAATCTAACCCTCAACAGTGAGCATGAACATAATCTTGGATGGTGGCAAGAAGAGGAAGGTTCTCTCCAGGAACCTCCTGTATGACCTTGGACGAGTCACTTAACATCTTTTGTCCTGTTTTCTCATTTGTAACGTCTGTGAATTGAGGAGATTGGATAACATACTCAGATCCCTCACCTTTAGCATTTTATGGTTTCATGAAGTATCTCAAATTCCAGATTTGCTGAACCTGAATTCATGAGATTTTTCTGTAATGAGGTCCTGAGACAACTAAAGGAAGGACGGCGTCAGCCCTCACAGGTGAGCTTCTGCGGCATCAGCCAGGGTGGGTTCGCCCACTGCGCTCACCTCCTCTGTGTCCTGGGAGCATCCTTCCCACAGAAATTTGTTATTTATTCCCTTCTTTCATTGCTAAACCACTGTTATTAAATTTTATTTCTATTTTTATAAAACCTGCCCTCCATTTTAGCAGGGTCTGCTATAGCGTCCAACTTCATTTCAATCACAACTGTTGGCAATTCTTGAACACTGTTAAAAGCTAGTGTAAGACTCACAGAATTGGAGGTGGGGGGGGCGGGTGGATAGGAGAGCCCACATAGGGAACTTAAAGTGTGTTTATATTCATCTCAAGTCTTCAGAGGCCCGACTCTTCCAGTGGGACCATTGAGGTCCATGTGGTTCATTGGCTAAAAATAGACATAGAGATTCACATCTCACATGAACCTGAAGTGAGGAAAAAAGAATCCTTTACTCTAACAAATACTCCATAAAGAAGACTATTTGTTTTGTTCCTATGAAGCAACTGAACACATTTTATAGCCTGAAAGAACACTTGGGGTGCCCCTAGAAATTTATTGTTAAATAACTTTTAAACCCCAATACTATTGGAGTCTTAGAAGTTGCAGCTTTTATTATGAATGATAGCATTACCTAGGAAATAACCACCCGAACCACATTCTTTGTACGTATTATGTTGACTACACCAGAAAATTATAGATTTTTCTGTATACATGCATTAAACAACAGAAACTTGCTAAATTGATTACGCAGATTTTGGAAAATAAGCAAATATTTGCTGCATAAATATTTCTAATATCTACACTCTATATTAGATACCCTAGAAACTATATTTTGCCTTTCTATGAAGTTTGGCAAGTGTGGCTTAAGAATAATAATAATGATGATAATAGTCAAAATAGCAATGCAGTATTTTAATTGAGAATATTAAAGTGCTCTGGAACCCAATAATGAATATAAACCTCATACAACAATACGGTTAATCTCTTGATTTATTAGGAAAGAGTCTACAAAGGTAAAATTCAGCTCGGTTCCTATTAATATAACACTGTTTATGAATTAGCGGCATCTGAATTAATGAGGTTTTATTGTGAGTGAAACTTTACTTTTTAAAAATTTTGTTTTGATTACATAAAATTTTTTTGTAGTTGCATCTGTAATGTCTCCGATAACTGAAAGTGCCACTCAGAGGAACCAAAGCCATCACTGCGAGGGTCTCACTATCAGGGACATCATTTTTAAGACATGTGTTATGTTATATATATTATATTATATTGTATTGGACTCTTACATTATTTGGGATCATTGCTGGCTATTTTAGTCCTGAGCCTGTGATCTGTTCCGCAGCCTGCTCTCTCGTGATGGCTGGGAGGCAGAGTGGTGAAGAACCTGAACCCTGGAGTCAGACAGACCTGAGTTCAAATGACATTTCCACAACTTTCTAGCATGCGACCTTGGCCTTCTTAACTTGTCGAAGCCTCAGGTTCCTCATCTGCAGAATGGGTCCTTCTTTGTAGGCGAGTTAACAGGATTGAATGCGGTAGAGCAGGGACAGTGCTGTTCAATGTTAGCCCGTGGTAGGAATTGGCTCCCGGTAGTGATCTCTACGCCTGCAGCGCGTAACATTCATAACCGGCTTATAGGCATTGTTCATGAACAAAACTGAAATCACCACTGAATGCACTGGAGGGTTCATGGAGGCAAGACGGGAATGAGCCTCACTTTCTTACTGTAGGAGAGCTGGTTTGGATTAGAGGATCTCAAAGAGCCTTTTTAAGCTTAATGCTACAGAGCCTGTGTGGTATGATAAGAAATAAATATGTGGTTTTTGTCCCAGATTCCTGGCACAGAGCTCCTAAAACTCTTAGAATTTCCTGAGTTTAGGAGTGATAGGAGCATCTTTTTTTATTCATAATGGATTCCTTTCAACCATTCAGCCTGAGTTTTTGCAAATGAGGTGACTTTGGGCGAGGCCCTAGATAGCTTCTGGATGCGGGGGGCTGGCCAGAAAGAGAGAGTCTTGGTTAAAAGGTTGGAACTTTCATCCCCACCCCTTGACCTCTGAGAAGGGGAGAGGGGCTTGAGTTTGTGTCCAATCACCAATGGCCAGTGATTTAATCAATCATGCCTGTGTAATGAGACCTTCAAAAGAACTCAAAATGAGGGAGTTCTGGGATCTTCCAAGTTGGTGAACACACCAGTGTGCCAGGAGGGTGGCGCACCCCAGCTCCATGGGGACAGAGGCTCCTGTGCTCAGCATTCTTCCAGACCTCGTCCTGTGTCCCTCTTCATCTGGCTGTTCATTTGTATCCTTTATAATACATAAATAACAGTAGCATTTTCCTGAGTTCTGTGAGTCATTCTAGCAAATGATCAAAACTGAAAGCGGGGGCATGGGAACCCAGAATTTGTAGCCAAGCAGAAGGAGCGTGAGCAGCCTGGGCATCGCCTGCTTTTGAAGTGAAGGGGGTCTTCTGGGACTGAACCCTCACACCTGTGGGATCTGAGCTAACTCTGGGTAGTGTCAGAATGGAATTGAATTGTTGGACACCCAGTTGGTGCCAGAGAATCAGAGAATCTGAGAGTCTATAAGGACCATTTCTGATAAGTTTTGCAATCTGATCCCCCTGCCCCCAACCAGCACTGTGTCTCTGGTTTCTGAACCATTAACTAGAAGTGCGGACAGAGTTTCTCACGCTTCTAGGCTGTGACAGGGAGAGGTGTGTGTGCAGTGACACTGATAAGGAGAGCCATCTCTCTCCTCTGGACTGATGTTTTCAGATGGGCATCTCGGGGTGAGAAATAAATTGGCGTAAATGCGCAACTACAGGACCGAGAGTCAAGAAAATAGAGAAGTTAGTTACCATGGCCAAGGTCATCCTTGAACCGCAAAAGGGGAAGCTGCGTGTAACATCTCTCATAGGTACCATACCTAGTATGACAGTCTTGCAGATACGTTCAAAATACTGCCCGATCCAGACTGAAAATATGTCCCCTACTCCCCAGAATTTTCTCATTCACTACAAATCCCTTCTGGAAGTGGGCAGGGTACAGCAAACATAAATAAACACATAGATAAATATATCTCATCTTCATTATTTTGTAATATATCACTAGGATGAATCTCATTCCAAGAAGCTTCCATGCCCTCAGGAATCATGTCTGCTCCTGTGGTTCACGTTATCAATTTTGAAATGCTTTCCCACAAACCATTTTCTTTCAGGCTCTGGGCCTATGAAGCTAACTTAATTCACTCTCCTCTTTTCTGTGGTGTCAGCTCAGAGGTTAAGTTGGATGCTAGAGGACATGTGTTATAACGCTCCGTGAGAACTAAAAAATGTTTTCCAGCTTGTAAATTGCTTTTTGTTTATTTAATTTTGTCTTTCACGGACTGTATATTCAGCATATGCCTCTGGGGTCTTTTATACATTAATAATTCAGAAACCACTGACCTATAATCATATTAAAACTCTCATTTTATCTCCAGTTTACCCATAATAGAATCCTGTTACATGAGTTGGGCAGAAGCCTTGTGAATAGATAATCTTGTCTCTAAAATGCTATGGCTTTAAGGAGTAAGTAGGGATTGTAAATTCAAATTGTGAGCCATTTTATTACTGTACATTCTGTCATTATGGTACGATTACAAAGCATTTCAGATTTTATTAGTTAATTTATTTAGCCATCTCCTGATCAGTTTAGTTCTTTTTTTTTGGTCAGGGTTGCTGACCCTTCCAACAGGTGAAAATGAAAGCAGTTCATAGTGAAAGAAACCCCTTCCAGTTTCTTCGCAGGTGTTGAATGAGCCCTGGGCGTCTCACGGCTCAGTGATTCAAAATCAAAAGGCCATTTCCACAATCACCTGGGGGCTGGAATATACCACTTAAGCCTCTTGTCCATGTAAAAAGGTAGTTTAAACCCGGGACATTTGAAGGCTCTGCTGATATTTGTTTCTCCAGCTAAGTTTTGCCCTTATTAATCATGGAGGTTAGTCCCTTGGCCTGTTTCTGAGTGGAAAACCAAAGTGTTTTAAAACAATTATGCTGAATGTCTGCCAGGTTTTGATTATCCAGATAAGTTGTAATGTCAAGTTAATGACAGTTAGATCTATATTTCATTATTTAGTTTTATTGAGAGCTATATGATGAGAAAAAAGGGAAACAAGTCAAAAGCTGCATCTACACAGCCATTCAGTCTACGTTCTGTGTGCACAATTGTCTGGAACGCCGTGTGGTTAAGCCAACTGGATCATTACAACAGCAAACAGAATCGACCGTGTAGCAGCATAGTTATTTTGGCCACGTTAGGACAAGTGAGGTGATGTTTTAGGGCAATGTAACCAGTTTACTGAATGGGATGATCTTAGTGGATGCAAATAGGACATGGCATTAGTTATTTTTCCCCTCACGGCTTTGTCAGCTCTGTTTCCTGATCTATGACAGCACCACGGACAAGTCTCATGGCTTTTGGGTGGCTTTCAGTGATAAGAATCATCTCACTTGGGTAGCTGTGACTCATTTTTCAAGAGATAAAATGTCTGCTCTAGTCTAAATCAAAACTTCATTCTCCCATTCAATCCAAAGCTTCTTCCTTCCCCACCTCTGGCCTCACCTCTGCTCAAGAGACACAGTCAGGAAGGGCTGGTTCTTTCCCTTCTTTCCCCTTTCCTTGCCTTCCCACCATCTTCTTGAAGACCCCCTCCCCAGCCTCTGTGAGGGGTCTCTCAATGGCCACACACTTCCAGCCTGGAGTGGGAGGAAGCTCTCCCTCTGCCACTTAGTAACTTTCTCCAATTATTCTTTCCTATTTCTAGTCTTTCTTACTTAAGCTGCAGATGGACGACAGGGATTTTGCTCTGATTTTTCTCAGCATTGGGCTGTCCTCACAATATATTTCAACACGGAAAGTCCCATTAAACATCTGTTCACAGATACATAGACCATAGCACAGGTATATTCCAGGGCAGAAACTTCACTGCATGTGATCAGAGAGTTCTTCAAAGCCTAATATAAATCTTGGGAGTTCTTTAGTTTACTAGGAAAGAAAGAAATGACTATAGAAGTAAGTGCTGAGAAGAATAGCCAGTGTTGAGCTTTGATGCTGTTACTTTGCACGTATGGCCCAGAGGATCTGAGGAATTCTTAGACGATCTCCCTTGTGCACAGAAGGTGATGTTGGTGTCCACATTGGCTTGACTGGTTCCCATTTCTCAGAGACAGAATCAGGGCCAGCTGTCTCCTCTAGGTTCCACCTCTTGTGTAGTGGGTGGTCCGAATAATGTGAAGGGGAGTCCCGAACTTTGTGCTGTCTTCAATTTGTTTCTATTTTCATTTGACTACTCTGTTGGGAACATTAAATCAATGTGCATGATTTTTGAAGAATGTGATCTAGAAAATTCAATTATTGAGTGTCTGGAAGGGTTTCAGAGATTAAAGTGCTGTGTAAAGATGTGTAAGCAGTTATTATTAAAATTAAATAAATGTTTGCTCCATACAATTAAATTACATTGTCACATGGTTTGTATAACTCCTCAGGACACATTTTGTTTTGACTTTTTCTAATTCCCCCAGGTGGGATTAGAAACTGCTTTCCTCTGTTGCTCCCATAGCTTTTTCTTCATACTTCTATTTTAGCTAGATTCAATTCAATTTGATTTGCTTTAGTTTCAGGTAACATTTATTAAGTGTAAACTATGTGCTAGTTGCTGTTTTAGGCCCCGAGGAAAAAAAAATTGAGCTGTACCTTCCAGCAAACATCTAAAGCGTGTGTAAGTGTGTTGTGTGTGCATTTGTGTGTGTTAACATAAATGCAGTTAGGTCCATGGGAAGAACAAAATTCAAAGGAGGCAGAGGGAAGGGAATACCTATCCATGGTCCAGGTGCTGAAAAGTTCAAAGATGAATGATTTTGGCTGCATTGAATTAACTATGAATGCTTTCAGCAAATCTGTGCCCCTTGCCTTTTGGAAGGATTCAAATCTTTCTGGATGGGTGGTTGGCGAAAATACTCCTCTTACAGCCCCCATGGAAGAGGCACAACAGAGAACTATGGTAGCAAAATTTTCTTCTCACTAGTTTTGCCCTTGAAATTGGTGAGCACAGTTCTGCAAATTAGAAATTATTTCTGAGGTTTCCACATTGTTCAGTTTTCCAGCAAGTGCGCCAACCATGATGGCAACCTTCTTCCTGGAGTCAAGCAGTTTTCTTCACTTGCTCATAACTCTGACATGTTTATTGAGGGTTGATGTAGAATATTAAGCAGTTGGTATTCAGGAAAAAAATTGGTAAGGAACAACATTCATGGTTATAAAGTCATTGCAAGTGGAAGAATTGGAAAGTCAAGATTTTGGCCTTCCCTTTTGAGTATCAGCAGAGATTTTAAAAAGGAAAGACATTAAATAAACTAAACAAAGCCAAACAAATTACATATTAAAGTTAAAATACAAAAAGACATCATAATATTCACAAACCATTTGCCTTTCTTAAAAAGCAGGGTAGGTGTTGCCCACATTGTAGATATTTATTATTGAAAGTTTGGATTCTGGAAAGGATGAGAAAAGCATCTTCCTGTTTACTTCTTATCTATAAACATGTTTCACGGCCTATTAAAAGCTCCTCAGAAGCAAAAACATTTTTTAAACCATTTTTGTGAGGCAGTGTTTGATAGAATACGAGGTTAACTGAGTGTAAAAGACCAATAAAATAAATAAATGGTGAAAGATGGGGTAAAAAAAAGCAAAGGGAAGGATTACAAAACAAGTGGAGTAATTTCCATTTTTTACATGCTTTGGAACAAATCATGGAGGATGTGAATTTTCATTCCTTGAGAATTTGAAAGAATCTATTAGTAAGATGATTTGGTTCTGGAACTTTTGGGGGGAAGTAGTTCTTTAATAGTTTTTTCAGTTTATATTATTGTTATTGCTCTAGTACATTATATTATCTCTGGTTTCAGTTTTGGAAATTTACATTTTTTCAGCAAATGGCCAGATTTTGAAATTTCTTAGCATAGAGTTGAACATGGTATGAGAATTTCATATGCATGTCTATGCTAATCTATTTAAATTTCCTTCCATGTTAGTTGTTGCTTACTTTATCATTTCTAAATATTTCTATTTGTTTCTTCATTCAATTTGTAAAACATGGCCTATTATGCTTATTTTTCCTCAAATATAAAGCTCTTGGATTTGTTGACAGTCCCTAATGTTATTATTTTGGGATTTCTACCTCTTTTATTTTCTTCCTTTGCTTCATTTTAGTTATCATATGATCTTTCTCTAGCTTCCAAATTCAAATGGTTATATTTTCTCTTTTCAACCTTTCCTGAATAACAGTGAGAGTTTTTTAAACTTATTAATTTGTTTTTGGGTACAATTTTGGCTAAATACCTTAAGTTTTAATATGTATGGTTCTAATTTCTGTTTCTTCTAAACAGTTTGTATTTTTATGGTAACATAATAGGAAGTGTATTTGTTGTCAAATAATGAAGGGTTTTTTGTTTAAACTTTTATTACTTTTTTCAATTGTAGTTGTAAGAGATTAGGACCTACACAATTTTTGCTATCTGGAATTTATTGAAATTATCTTCTTTCTTACCACATATTTAACTGTGTGTGCATGTATACATACATACACGTACATGTATATATATATGTGTGCATGTGTGCGTGTGTGTGTCCCATGAATGCTTGTGAACTTACGTTTTTAAACAAATTCAGTTTTTAGGTCAACCTTAAGTAAATATATGGGTCAAATAAATAGACTTCTTTTTTAACTCTACAGTATCTTCTTCCTTCTCAGTGTACAAACACATTTAGGTCTCTCCCAGCCTTGGAGACTTCTCTCGATGACGCTATTCCTTCGAAGTGGTCCTGGCTCGCTCCTTACCGGCACTGGTAAGTATTTGGAAGTGGCAGCTACACTTACTAACTTCAGTACTTCACTGCTCAGCCTCTCTTTACTTTATTAAAATTCAAACCTGTATAAACAAAAAGGATTTACTGTATAGCACAGGGAAGTATATTCAATATCTTGTAATAAACTATAATGGAAAAGAATCGAAAAAACAAAGACTATATATATATGTGTGTGTAACTGAATCACTTTGCTATACACCTGAAACTAACACAATATTGTAAATTAACTATAATTTTTAAAAAAAGAGAAAGAAAAAAATCAAAATTTTAAACATTCATGGAGGATCCACTGTGAGGTAGGTGTAGAGGTGTGATCCGTGAGATCCATGACCTCAAAGAGCTTGAGTTGGGTCTGAGTTCCAGAGTTTGCAACAGGGTTCTTTGATTTGGCTTGGTAGAAGCTAGTTTCATCCCATGACTAGTTAGGAAGGGTGTAAAACAAAGACAGAGGAATGGCTTCTCTGCGTAGAGGCTTTATTACATCCTTCCCTTCTTTCACCTTTGCCACGAGAATAAGAGTGAGGAGGAGAAGGCTGGCAGCTTTGAGCATCTCTGGCCTCGAGAGTAGAAGAGTGTAGAGCAGGACCAGTCTCCACGAAGGTGGGAGAGAAAGCCATCTACGAAGCTGCCGAAAACTTTTGTGTCTTCAGTTGGGTGTAGTTGGGACCCAGGGAAGAGAGCCAGAAGTCTGGCTGATAATATGTCAGGTCTTCCACCCAGGGTGGGGTTCCTGTTTCTTCTCCATCTACTTATGGGGACACACCACCCTTTTTGATGCACTCAGGATCTCCTGCCTTATCTGTGTTAGAGATAATATTTTGAGGGCACCATCTTGGCCCATCTCAGCCCAGCTGACACCTTGCAACCACATGAGGGATCCTGGGCCAGAACCACCTAACTTAGCCGCTCCTGGATTCCTGACCCCCAGAAACTAGGAGCAATAATAGATAGTTTTTTAAGCTGCTAAATTTGGGTATAATTTGTTACAGCAGTCCGTACTATAACAGTGCATTAGAGCTTCGCAAAGAGGTACAATGAAGGCTAAAGAAAGGAGCAGTCACACCCTCGTGGGAGAACAGTGAAAGCCTCCGATGGAGGTGTGTGGCATTTGAGATGGGTCTTGCAGAGAACTGGGCATGTATGTGCATATGGAGAAGAGAAATAACATTTCAGGAGAAAGAACAAGGAGATGGAAAAGTGAAAGTCATGTTCAGGAAAGAGGGCAGTGTCAGTGATCTGCCTCTGTGATGCACGTCAGAAACTGGTGGGAGATGAATCAGGAAAGGTGGGCTAGCACTACAAAGAAAGCACCTGTGTGCTTCCTCTTTCTCACCCAAACCCCTAAAGACAGCCATTCTTCACGGTTTGGTCCTTGGACCTCTTCTCTTTCTTTATGGAGTTCCTTGGTGATCTCATTCACACCAATTTCTACCTGGGTTGCTTTAAAATCTAATCCAGACCAACCCTTAGTGATTGTCTCACATCTCCAATTGCCTGCTGATCTTTTCCACCTGGATACATTACCGGCCTCTCAAATGTTTTTGACTCCTAAATCCATCTTCCTCTCCAGCCATCCTCCTTAACTGACTGCCTTAAATCTAAGGGATGACACTGCTACTGTTGACACCATCCAGGTTGTTTTTCCTGGACCACTCATCTGGGCAGAATTGTGAGAATCCAAGATGGAAACTTTCTAGTGGGATGTCTCTAGGGACACAATTTAGTGCCACTGATTGGAAGCCTGTGGGACAATTCAGAGGAAGCATCATCCACATTGCTACCCCTCTCCCCATATACACATGTCATATGCTTCCTTGTTACCCTCTGTAGATGACTGTTTTAGATCACATCCAAAGCAGCCATTTTCCTTTAATTCTCACCCTGAATGCAGCTGTTCTAGGTGTAGTGTATCCATCCTGGGCAGTGTAGATGAGGTTACTGAGAAGTTTAGTCCTTAGGCTAAAAACCTTGTCATCCCATTGGTATCTTTCTGCAATTAGTCATGAAGTCTCATCCATTTTATCTCCCCTTGTCTCTCATTTTCAGCCAGACCCCCTACCCTAAGTGTTCCTGATAGTGCTGAGAGATTCTCAACCTGGCTGCAAATTAGAATCCCTGGAGAGCTTTCAAAAACTCCCTTGGGCCTCACTCAAGGCCAATTATATCAGAATATCTGGGGTGGAGCCTAGACAGCTTATTGTTTAAAAGTTTATCCCGAGATTCTACGGTGTAGTCAGGTGGAACTCCACCGGTGGACAAGGAAAAGCGTTGCCTTGAGGGATAATGCTAACCTGGTCTTTAATTATGCTGAGCTGGGGAAATCATTCACACCTTCTGAGAATCAATTTGCAATTCTATAAAATGTGATAAAAGGTTCCTAGCAAGATTATTGGAGAAGCAAATGAAACAGTGGGGTGAAAAGGCATGATAGCTGTAAAGAAGTAGGTACTGTTGTTATGATGATCACACTCTCACTGTTCCCAGTCCAATTCAGGTCCTAATCACCTTCGGGGGGCCCTGGGTAAGGGCTCTCTAGCTGAGCTTCTTGTCTCCATTATCTCTGCCCTTCAATTCATCATCCTCTACACTGGAGCCAGATCAGCGTTACCGTGTCACAGTCTTTCTCAAAAACCATCCTGCTTTTCATTTCCTACCAAACCAAGTCTCCTACTCTATACATCCTCAAATCAAAACCCAAAGTGCTTTCCTAACCTTCTCTTCTGTTTCCTAAATGCAGCCTATCTGCATCCAACCACCAGCCAGCCAGCCAGCCAGCAAACGTTGGAGACCCTATTGTATGACGGCATCGATCTGTGGGGAAATGCAAATATGAACCAGAGATCGGTGAACCGAGAAGCTAACCGAGAATAATTTCATAGAATAATTAGTTTTAGTTAAATATAATCTCCAAAGACATCTTTGATTTTCCCACCTCTCTGCCTCTGCATTCTCCAACGCAACAGCGTACACAATGCAAATTGGGTCTTAAGTGGTTCTTGAACAAACTTTAAGAGATAAGCGAACATAATGTCATTACTAAATGGTAGAATAAATGGTGTCTATTTCCCATGTTTTTTGAGAATTACGGTAGTTGGCTGGGCTGGCTTCAGGGACGTGTGACCTGCACAGTCACACGGGGCCCCACACTCTGAAGGGTCCTATGCTTGGCTTAATGCTCTGCTGTCACCATCTTGAAATTTTTAATAACTTTTGGGCAGGGGACCCACATTTTCATTTTTTTTTAATTGGAGCATAGTTGCTTTACAATGTTGTGTTAGTCTCTGCTGTACAGCAAAGTGAATCAGCTATACGTATACATATATCTACAAATTATATAGGATGTACTGATAGTGAGTGACAGTGTTTGATTATTCATTTATGTTATTTTTGTTTTAAAAAGAATTTAAGGCAGCGTAAATGATGACTAAAATGGAGGAAGATAAGTAGCTTTTTACTGAGGCAAAGGAAAAATAAAATTAGGAAGTTAAGACGGAGCTGGACTGAGTTTATTACATTAAAGTCAAGATGGACTTCTAGCAGTCCAATTTGCCTGCTAGAAGTTGCACATGAGTGGGGTTTGAAGACTTGCTAGCAGCCACTGTCAGGAGGGGAGGATGATAGGTTGTATTCATGGTCAGTGGCTCAGGAAGAAACACAAATATCCCTGATAGGAGACCACAGGGAAATCTGTCTCACGGGTCTTCCTAACTGGGACACGGTACAAAAGTCTTTACACTACTGGCAACATCCATACCAAGAACCCAGCAACACCTATCACAGGGCCACCTATCACACAGTATCAGCACACAATTCAAGGTATATCAAGTGAGAGGAGCTCAGTACTGAATAAGGCTGAGTGGGTGAATGGATGAATAATAGGGGACAATATGAATCAAATAGGTGTCTAGCTCTGCTGGTCTGACTTAATTCAGGGATAGATTTTGGGGTATTTTGAAGAACAGATAGGCTCTCCATATTATTTAGAGAAATTGCCAAAAGAAACGCTATTTCTCTCTTGTGTATCAAAGGGCACTATCAGTGGAGTGGAAGGGCATCCCACAGAATGGGAGAAAATATTTGCAAATCACATATTTAATAAGGGATTAAAATCTAGAATATATAAAAATGCCTAAAACTCAAACAAAAACCAAACAACCTAATTTAAAAATGGGCCAAAGACTTGAATAGACATTTCTCTGAAGAAGATCTACAAATGATCAATAAGCACATGACAAGATGCTTAACATCACTAATTATTAGAGAAATGCAAATCAAAATTACAATGAGACATCACTTCACACCCATTAGACTGGCAATAAAAACAAACAAACAACCAGAAACAAATGTTGGCAACGATACGGAGAAATTGAAGCCCTTGCGTACTGTTGGTTCAAATGGAAAATGGTGCAGCTGCTGTGGAAAACTGTATGGCAGTTCCTAAAACAAAACAAAAGAACTACCATATGATCCAGCAATCAGCAATGCCATTTCTGGGTATGTACTCAGCAGAATTGAAAACAAGGACTCAGATATTTGTACACTTATGTTCATAACAGCATTATTCACAATAGCCAAAAGGTACAAGCAACTCAAATGTCTATTTGATGAATGGATAAATTAAATGTGGTCTATACATGCAATGGTATATTATTTGGCCTTAAAAAGGAAATTCTGATATAGGCTACAACATGGATGAACCTTAAGGACATTATGTGACGTGAAATAAGCCAGTTACAAAGGGATCATACTGTATGATTCCATTTACATGAGGTACCCGAAGTCAAATTCATAGAAACAGAACGTAGGATGGTGGTTGCCAGGTGCTGGGAGGTGGAAGAATGGGAAATTATTGTTTAACGAGTGCAGAGTCTCAGTGTGGGATGATGAAAATTTCTGGAGGTGGGTGCTGGTCATGAGTGCACAACAAGGTGAATGTACTTAATGCCACAGAACTGTACACTTGAAAATGGTTAAAATGGGAAATTTTATGTTATGTATAGCTTACCTCAATAAGAAAAGAATGCCATTTCTCTCTGTTGGGCCTTTGAAACTCCATGGCAGTCAATGTAAAGTTATTAGTTCTAATAATACGATATAAGAACTGTGGAAAATCAAAGCATATGTGTAGAAGTGGCATATTGGTATGATTTTGGCTATCAGTAGCAGAAAACAACACAAAACGGGTTGAGCGGTAAGTGGATTTATGACCTCAGAAAATGAGAAATATGAAGTGAAGTCATCACCTGGACCTTTACCCTCCTTCTACCTCTAGGGTATTCTCCTCAGGGGACCTCCCCTCATTGTTACAAGATCGTTGCCCCCATCCTGACATCATATACAGATCAGTAACATCCAGCAGGAGAGAATGAACTGCTTCTTCTTGGTGCAACTTCTCCATAGTAAGAACCCTTTTCTACAAGCCTTCCAGCCGACTTCCTCTGTGTCTCACTGTCCAGAATTTCATCACACGCTCATCCTCAAACCACCAGAGAGAGAAATGGCACCGCCATGAGTGACCACAGGACTAGGCAGGATGGTCAAAGCCCCGTGCGCTGGGGTGGACGCTGGAACAAAAGAAGGGGCATGTGCCCCGTTGAAGAAGAGCACAACGGACCTCCAACAGGTCACAGCCGAGCCTTGAGAAGCAGGATCCTGGGCAACTTACCTAAACATCTCTGAGCCTCAGTTTCCACCACTGTGAACTGAGGATAACAACGTCTGCCTCAACTGGGGGGCTGGGAGGATTAACTAAGATAGTGTTTGCAAAGCACCTAGTATAGTGATTATACGCACTATTGTATTGATCATTATCTCATTACTGATACACGCATTAAATGCTTCAGAAATGGTAGCTGTCATGACTATTCTTCTTCTCCCAGGAGTGTGAATGCGCAATTGCTGGGTTATCTTCTTCTTCTTTTTTTTTTTTTTAGCTGCACTGCGAGGAGGCTTGCAGGATCTTAGTTCCCTGACCAGGGAATGAACCTGGGCCTCCGGCAGTGGAAGCATGGAGTCCTAACCACCGGACCGGACCGCCAGGGAATTCCCTGGGCTGTCTTCTTGGGAATTCCCTGGTCTATCTTCTTTAGCTTACCTAATGCAGGTAAATACTCAGGAAATAAATGACACTTGGATATTCCACCTGGGCTGTGGAGTCCTAGGGTGCATTAGTTTATTAGGGCAGCCAAAACAAAGTGCCACAAACTGGGGGACTTAAACAACAGAAATGTATTGTCTCACAGTTCTGGAGGCTAGAAGTCTGAGATCAAGGTGTGTCCCTGTGTCTTCACATCATCTTCTGTACATGTCTGTGTCTAAATTTCCCATTCTTTTTTTTTTTTTTTTGCGGTATGCGGACCTCTCACTGTTGTGGCCTCTCCCGTTGCGGAGCACAGGCTCCGGATGCGCAGGCTCAGCGGCCATGGCTCACGGGCCAAGCCGCTCCGCGACATGTGGGATCTTCCCGGACCGGGGCACGAGCCCGTGTCCCCTGCATTGGCAGGCGGACTCTCAACCACTGCATCACCAGGGAAGCCCTAGGGACCACTTTAATAAGAAAGTGTAATTTCCACTCATTTTAACTTGATTACCTCTGCAAAGACCCTACTCCAAACACTGTCACATTCTGAGGTACTGGAAGTTAAGACTTCAACGTACAAATTTTGAGGGGACACATTTCATCCCATAATATACAGTAAGAGTTGCTATGGAGATCTATTTTCCTGAAAAGCCCAGGGTGAGAATTCTCAGGTCAGGTCGGAACTCTTCACCCCACCTGTAAGGTCGGATCTTAACAAACGGCACCACGAAACAGAGGAAAGTTTCAAGTGAGCTTTATTAGGGAGCGCTCCCGGGCGAGGTTCACTGGCCCGAGATAAAGGGGCCAGAGGAGTCGCACCCGGGTGAGGGTTGGGCAAGATTTTATAGGGGAAGAAGGGAAAGGGGTGTGGTGAATCTGGGAGGGCGCAGGGTATTCCTTATTTGGTGGTCTTTTCGGGTATCCTGGGGGACCGTTAGTCCCGCCCCTCGAAAGGCGGGAAGGCTGGGCTGGGTTCAAAGTCCCCAGGTCAGTTCCTGGAACTGGGTGGTCCGGAATGTCTCCAGGGCAGTTTATGGAACTGGGTGGTCCGGAGAATTTCTGTCTGATGCAACCTGTGAATCTGATTGTGTTCCCCTGCCTCGGGCCAGTTGGCCTTACACCACCCACACCCATCCCCCTCCCAAACTCTTTATTTTAAATGGATTTGGAAATAACCCTAAATCCCACTCTGGCTAAGCTGGAGTAATGGGGTTGTAACAGATTTGTTAAGTAAAAACGTAGAGAAAATCCCCTGAAAGGGGTTGTAGGGAGCAGGAATCTGGAATGGACCAAAGAAACTCCTGTTTGGTCGTTTTGAACATTTATTAAGCCCTGACTGTGTGCAGGGCATGGGCTCTCTATTCTGCATGGTGCTGTGGGGCGTGCTGTATGAATAACCAATGGGTCCTAAGAGTGCATGTTGCTGAAT
Organism: Lagenorhynchus albirostris; assembly: GCF_949774975.1. Taxonomy (NCBI): domain Eukaryota; kingdom Metazoa; phylum Chordata; class Mammalia; order Artiodactyla; family Delphinidae; genus Lagenorhynchus; species Lagenorhynchus albirostris. The sequence continues at coordinate 13,587,355 of NC_083108.1, forward strand.
AAACCGAAACATCTGAGTCTGGAGCAGAGAAAGGTTTACTGCAGGGCTGGGCAAGGAGAACGGGTGGCTTGTGTCAAAAACCCTGAACTCCCCGATGGTACTGGGGGGAGAAGTTTTTATAGGCAAAATTTGGGGTGAGGGCTGCAGGGTGTGTGACTTTGCTCTGACTGGTTCGTGGGGAGGGAACAGGGTGGTGTTTCAGGAATCCTGGGCTCAGCCTGAAAATTACCATCCTCCACCTGGGTGGAGGGCCTAGTTCCTGCCGAAGAGATATTGTTATGTATATTCCTTGAGGAGGCACCAGGACCCTGCCCCATCAATGCACTATTGTTTCTTGATTGTTCCTCCTTTGTTTCTGCATTCCTTCCCCTCTCTGATTAGCAACTGTTTGAATCTGCTCTTTGGAACTCTGGAAGGTGTAGGAGGGTGAATGAAGCCTATTTACTACTAACAGGAAATGGGGGACAAAGAAAGGATTTGCACCTGGAGGGCTTCACAGGGTTTCATGCACAGATGGTAAAAATGAATCTGGTTGGAGAAATTTGAGTGAGCTTTGAAGGGACAGAGGGTCAGGATGAGAGGCAGTGATGTAAACACCCTTGGAAACTTTGAAAGCACTGAATCTTTGGGGATTACAATGATAAACATAGGTCATGTAACTGCACAAAGAAATGGTGTGGGTAAGGATAAGAAAGAGCGGATCTGCTTGAAATCTTGGGGGACACTTGGGGCCCTGCAGGATTGTGAGCCACAGTGAGGCTTAGAAGCCACTTGCTAACCCTGAGCTACAACAGGGGAAGCTTGGAAGAGACAGATGCCTTTAAACCAAATCAAAGGGATTGTCTTGATCCTGCTTGATGGGAGGAGTCTTGGTGCAGAGATTCACGGGAGGTGCTTTGGGTTCTACAGACCTGGGTCAAGTTTACATTCACCATTTACTGGTCATGTTAAGTTGGGCAAAGTGCTTCAATTGTCTAGGCCTCAGTGTCCTCATCTGTAAAGTGGAGACATTCACACTGCTGCTAACGTTCTTTTAAGGATGAGTGGAAAATGGTCAGCGACACCAGCTGCACACAGGCTCAATAACCATTCATTGACAAAAAAGGGATTATAGGTATTTACTGATTTTGGACTCCATTGATATCCCGTAGTTCCCTTGCCCTGTGGCAGAATAATCTGTGCTCTTTAAAACAGACGAATATGTGACCTTGTCAAACTGCTGTGGACACAGTGAAGCGGAGGAGGTGTCAGAAGAGAGTGAAGGAGAAGGTTTAGGATCTGGTAGGGGGTCCTTTACTCCAGGAACCCCGCCAGCACACTCCACCCACTGGGAAGAGAGGGAAGTAACAGCAGAGGAAATACATTAAAGCCGGAAGAGGTAGGAAGTATGTGAAGAACGTCCTATTTGGCATCATCCTTCACTGACCTCTGAAGGTCTGACCTCTGGGGGATGTCAAGGGTGCCACCTCTCCTGACCACTAGGGGGTGCTCTGACTTGGTCCTCTGGATCCAGAAGCACAGAAACAGATGTTTGGTTCCTTTGAGTTTGAATGATTAGGGCAGGAGGTGGCTGAGAACAGAGACAGTGGGAAGAAGAGGGTGGGTGAAGCCAGGTCTGGACCTGGAGCAGGTATGGGGTGCCAGGTCAACTTGGGCAAGATGAAGGCTAGGGACGGAGTACAGAAGAATGGATCCTGGAGAGTCTGGAGCCAGCTTCGGGGACCCATAGGACAAGGCCTTGGATCCAGACCTGGGTCTCGACAAATGGTGATAGAACATCCTCATTCTTTTTCCCTTTTTTCCCAAAGCTGCACTTTGCCCTAACTGGCCGCCGGAGCAGCAGGTGTAGTGGCCAAGCGAGGGGAGGAGCCCAATGGATGCCAGGAACCTGACAGCTGATAGAAAGGAAAGGCAGGGGAGGCAGCAGGAATGGCACGGGTGATAGAAGGTGGACGTGCTGTGGAGGGAGAGAGGATAGGACAGAAGATGGAGGTGACACACAAGGGTGTAAGAAAGGAGCTACACTTTCCAATCCTCTCCTGGCTGATCAGCTCTGGCCACTCCAACCCATTAGTCAGTGAGAACAGTGTCTCATATTGATTGTACAAGGAAGAGAATTCAGTTTATAATGATTTCCTTCCACCAAGCTTATAGCAAAGACACTAGCAACTTACTGGTGGGAGCGAGGGTCTCACTCAACCCCAAACCGTACAAATGTGATGAGAAAGCAGCAGATACCTGCTGCTGAGGAGGGTGTCCGGAGGACCATGGCATCACACTGTAAGCTGACACTCAGCCAGGACGCACCAAAATGGCCGCCTTGTTTATGGTCATCATCCAAATTGATTGGCGGATGCCTGTGCCTATAGCTGTTGACTGTCATCCCTGCTGTGGCCACATAATTCTAACCAACAGTTTTGGAATAATGTGTATTGTACATATTAAAGATGAGGTTAAGAAAAAAGATGGCTTTGTTCAACCCATCGCCACTTTTAGAAAAGCAATCTGGGTATGGTTCTTATGAAATCCTTTGGAGTTTCCAGAATACTTCAGTTATTTTGTTCCAGATGAGGCTGCATTGTCCATAGATAGTACCTGGCTCTAAATAGGTAAGAGATTAGACACTGTTTCAAGTATAGTAGCTCTCTCACTTAGAGAACACCTTACTGGAATAATTAGTCTGTTGAGATTGGTTTACGTAGGGCCCCCAAATAAAAACCAGTCTTGAAATGTGCACTATCTTTAGCAATCGCTAACAGTAAACTATCTTAGACTATATGTACTTGAAGACCGTTTTTTACACTTTTAAAAAGACTATGTGTACTTTAAGGTGGCAAAAAAATCACATAAGGGAAAAAGTAAATTTGCAAATTGAGAAAGAAAAATTCACTCTTTCTCCTGGTTGTTTCTCCTTTACTCTCACATATAATACTTCACTTCTGACACTTCCGGTCACCAAATGTGTGTTTTTTTTCCCCAAGGTAAGTAATTCTCTGTGACACCATAAGGCAGCTGGGCGGCTTTATGATTTAACTCAGATCTGACACTGGAGAACTGGAGTTACCTGGAGATAACGTCAGATCCCAAAGGTGAGGGATTCAGTCCTAGAAGACTGCACACCTCCCAACTTCAGACGCCAATCAGAAGTCCAGATTGTCCCCTGTGCTTCTGACCAGTCAGCTCTAAATCAGAGATTCCCGCCGTAGGTTTGATTAATTTGCTAGAGCAGCTCACAGAACTCAGGGACACCGTTTACTTACTGTTTACCAGTTTATTATAAAAGGGTACAATAAAGGATACAGCTGAACATCCAGATGGAAGACATGCATAGGGCGAGGTATGTGGGAAGGGGCGAGGAGCGTCCATGCCCTCTGCAGGCCACCCCTCTCCAGCACCCCAACGTGCTCACCAACTGGAAGCTCTCTGAACCCTGTACTTTTGGGATTTTTATGGAGGATTCATCACAGAGACATGATCGATTCGTAATTGCACTTCTAGCCTCTCTCCCCTCTTTGGGGGAATATGGAGTGGGGCTGAAAATTCCAAGCTTCTGATCTTGGTCTTTCTGGTGACCAGCCCCCATCCAGGAGCCCACCCAGGGTGACCTCATTAGAACAAAAGACATTTCTATCACCTTGATGTCAGGAACCAGTATCAAAGACCAAATATTAGAATAAAAGATGCTTCTAGTGTACTTATCACTGAGAAAATAAGGGTTTTAGGAGCTCTGGGCCAGGAACTGGGGGCGTGGACCAATATATATTTTTTCCTATTATTTCATACAAATCTATTTGGTTTAAACACCTATTAGGAAGGATGATAATGTGTTTGGTTAAATATGCCTCTGGGTTATTCACAGCACACGAAAGCTGTCTAAATGTAGCTCCTACTTCAATGCTTTTAAACAGCTTTATTTAGGTATAATTTATGTACCATAAAATCCACTTGTTTTAAGTGTACGACTATCACCATAGTTCAGTTTCAAGATGCAATTTTAATATGTAAAACTCAAACATGTTAAACAGAAAACTCATGCTCATTATTGGGCTGGATGAAGATCTTTAGGGGTCTTAAGCACCCGGCAGGGTTTGTGTGTTTCCCTATCCTCATTCTCCTCTGACTCTGCCTCTCTCCTGTATTTCCTCCTTCTCTCCCTCCCTCTTAGCATCTTAGGTGCTCAGGGAACAAGTTGAAATATAATCTCTGCCCTCGAAGATCAAGAACACAGTCACCAAAAGTGATAACAAAAGATTATCACATTGTTTTGTGGAAGTGACATCCCGATAGAAGGGCAGTCCTGGGAATCATGGGGTCACATTTATCTCAGCCCCACCCCGTGTTCTAGGAGATTTAAGGGTTCAGCTCGATAAACATTTATGGGATACCTATGCTTGATGCTGTGGGTACAAAGATGAATAAGAACTCATCCCTGCCTGGATTTAAGCAGCTTTCATTCAACCTCAAGTGACTATGCATCAATAAATGTTACTGGTCTGACTAACCTTGTAACCCAATCCCAGTACCTTGACTCAGCCCAGGGGAGTGGAGTGGGGATATTAGAGCCCTCCCCCTCACACACATCCTGTCTGATGGCAGGAAGTCTCTCCCTCAAAAGGCACCTTCTCAGGGGGCCCTCCCTGGCCACCAAACTAAAATTTCAGCTTCCATCCAATACAAAGTCTTCACAACACCCCTCCCTGCTTGATTTTCCCCTCTTTCCTTCCCTTTCCCTCCCCAGCACACAGTTTCTTTCTCTTATTTATTATCTTGTGTATTCCCAGCTTCCTCCATTAGGATGTAAAGTTCTGTGAGGGTAGGGATGTGGGTCTGTTTCCTTCTCTGTCCTAACTCTAGGGCCACGGTCCAGGTACAGAGTCCACACTCAAGGAATATTTGTTGAAGGAACTAAGGACTATCTGATCCTATCTTACTCCCCAGTGCCGGGGGCCCCATCCTGATGAGCCTGGTTCTTCAAGACCTGGGGTGCTGCCTTGATCTCGTCTCCCTCCCTCCCACACATGGGCACAGTGCCTCAGTCTGGAGCGTGATGCCTTCCTGAAGCTTTGACCATGCTGCCTGCCAGCGTGCGCTTCTCAACACTGTCTGCTCCTAACTGCCTTGATCCTGGAAGTGTCTCACTGAAGAGTCCTTTTCGACATGTAGTTGCCTGTGCCTCTCCTGACTCAAACCGTGGCTGCCTGCCCCGGCGCTGGCCCCCAACTCATCTTAAGAGCTGCGTATCCCGGTCTGCCCCACTAAATTAACCTTCTCTGTGTGACAGCTTTACAAGACTGGACAGAAGGCAGAACACCCGTGATGTGGTTGTGAATTAAAATACCAGTCAGGGGGAATGAATGACTAAGGGTGTTAGAGTTTACCCAACACCATGCTGAATGCTTGAATCCTCCCAAAGAATTGTTTGGAAAGCAGGTGAAAAAGATTTTAAACATTTTGTAATAATGAGTGATCCCTGAAAGTAGCTTCCTCAACGTAGTCTTTAAAGTCACTCTTGTATAATAATATTTCTAGGCTAAACTTTTCTAGTAAAATCTTGGTGTGTTGTAACTCATCATCCTATTCAAAGCTCCTGGTCAATATCAGAGTTTTCAATACTCTTATTAGCTTCTCATTAAAACAACAACAACAACAAGGAAAAGAATTTTTTTTGGTTCCTGAAGTTGAGCCTGAAAATAAGACTCCTGAAGTTTTCTACTCCAAGAATATATGTCTGCTTTTAAAGCAGACATATCGCTTTCCTTCCTGCCAGGTGTACAATAGAGGATATAACTTCAGGGAGCAAAAGGACATGGGTCAGCCAGGTGAACATTTTATTTGGGATCCTAGAAAAGCCTGATACCCATCAAGCTTTATGTTTCTTGGTGACTGATTTCTGTACGTGCTGAGTGACCGCACATTTGGGAACACTATTAACAGGTTTTTATCTGAGAGACAAGAAGGGTCCCTTGAGTACACTTTGAATTTTAGTAGGTCACATAGCGTGGTTCATGGGGCTTCCATCTCGTAATCTTGGCAGAAGCATTTACGTGAACTATTGGGAGAGGTTAGAATGGGAGTTCTTTTCTTGTGGACAAGACTGTAGGGACATAAAGACAGCTCCATTCTGGCAGCCCAGAAAGGCTGCCCGCTCTGCTGGATGACTAGGGACCACTCAGTTGAACCCTGGTGCTGGAGATCCAGGAAAGTTGGCAGGCTTCACTTTACTAGAGTCATAGAACAGACTTTTGGGTTTCCGTTCTGCAAAGAAATCCTTTAAAAAGGCAACAGAGAGCATGGACACCATCCTCTACCAGCGACCTCCCTCCTCCATTCTGCTATTCTGCAGTTAACACAAGAGCCACGCCTAGATTTTCTCGGAGGAACTAGACATTCTAAGCATGTCCCTAAGGTAGGAGTTCGGTTTCAGGGTGGAGAATAGGGTGGGCCCCGAGGTCCCGGGGATTCGCACGGACATGTAACCCTCAGGACTGGCCCCTCCCTGTTCCTGCTCCCTGCACCCCATCCTAGGGAACCAGGTGGTGGAGTGTCATTCAGGCTTCTTTGGACGCATCCTCCCCTCCACCAAAGCAGGACCCCGCCCTGCCTGGACCACATGAACTCTTAGGGGCAGCCAGAAAGTACCAGCGGTGACGCGGACCCAGGGCAGTTTCTGGAAACGTGACGATCTCGACTCCCCCCTCGCTCGGTCCCCAGGTCCCGAGCTGCGGACTGGTCCCCGCCGGCCTCTGCCCCTACCTCAGACCCGCCCTCCTGCCGGCCGAGCTCGGCCTCCTTTCACACCTGATTCCAGCTCGGGTCCCACTCGCGCGCCGTGGAGGGGACAACGTCGAGGTCCCGGCCGAGGTCGGGCACTTGGAGGCAAGGCCGAGGGAGCGCGCGGGGGAGGGTGGGCGGCTCCTCAGCCCGTGAGTGGTTTGCGATTTGGGACTGACAGACTGAAGTCCTGGACCAGCGGGGAGGTGGGAGGGAAGGGGCGTGGGAGGTGGAGCTGCCGGGGAGGGGCGGTGCCGCGGGGAGCGGAGCCCGGCCTCTCGCCCCCACCCCTTTTGGTGCCCGAGTCTGGGCGGTGACACAAAAAGCTCCCGCTCCTAGCCGAGCGCCTGGCGGCGGTGTTCGACTGCGAGCGCGGAGGGCGGCCGGGCAGGTGGGGCGCCTCCTGAGGGTCCGAGCAGGGGAGCTGGGGCTGCAGGCGCCGCCGCCGCCGCGCTCCCCGCGCCCGCCCCGCAGCCCTCGGCGCGCGTCTGGCCGAGCGGGTGACGGGCGCGCCGGGACCCCCGGGCGGCGATGCTGCTGCTGCCGCTGCCGCCGTCGCCGCTTCTGTAGGGAGCGCCGGAGCCCGCTGCGGAGAGAGGTCGGTGAGTTTCGGTTTCTCGGCTCTGTTCCTCCTGGGTCGCAGGCGGCGAGAGGAGCGCGAAGGGATGTCTGCGCCCCCGCGGCGGCCGCGCCCGGAACTAGGGAAGCTGGAAAGGGGAGGTGCCGCCTGGCGGGTAGAGGGGGCACCTTTTGGACTGTGGAGAGCGGGGTGGCGGGGCCGCAGGGGTCGCGGGGAACGGGGCCCGGGGCGCGGCGAGGCAGTCCGGGAGCGCGCGGGAGGGGGCCCCTGGAGTTGCGTCTCTCCCGAACGCCGGCAGAGCTGCGCCCGCGGCTGGGTCTCGGGAGCGGCGCTATCGGCGGCTCCGCCGAGTCCTCGGATGCCCTCTGGAGCTCCTGTCCGAGGGAGCCGGTCTCGTGCCCGCGCCGCGCGCGCGCCCCCCCCCCCCCCCCGGGATGGGCCCCTGGCAGGGCCTCTGTCGAGCGCTTCCGCCCCCCCGGAAGTTGTCTCTGCGGTCCCCGGGCCCCTCCGGGGAGGAGAGGGCTTAGTGGAGGGATAGATGTTGGGGGTCTTTTGTGCGCACCCACGCGTCCGGGGCGCTCGCTCCTGGGAGGGCAGCGGCAGCACAAAGCAGGCTGGACTCGTGGGACGCTGCTCCGGAGGCGGCGGTCCCCAATCCCGCCTAGGCTGGGGGCGGCGCCGCAAGGTTTTGGAGAGAGTAGAGAAATCGGCAAAACAGAGTGACCGGGACTTGATGAGGTGGCGGACAGGGGCGACGGAAAGAAGGATGCTTGCGAACGCAGCGCTGGTGTGTCTCTTTGGGCGCGTGACTGGGCGCCCCGCGTTCCCACATAACCGGGTTTACCTAGTATATTTTGCTTGTGTTCCACGGTGCTATGCTATGCCTTCTCGTTTTTCTTTCTTTCTGAGGGATTACCGTTGCCAGTGGAGGCTCTACAACCAGAGGATAACTTAGGGGCGTGGGAGACTGCAGAGGAGTCCGGGGAGGTCGTTGTTTGTCCCGCGGAGACGATTAGGAAGCGTTACGCCCCTCGGCGGCCCGCCAGCCCGCCACACCTCCGCCGCCTTCCTCCACCTCCCCCCAGTGCACCCACGCCACCACCGCTGCTCTGCCCGGGAGGTCGTTTGGGTTTCTCTGCTGCGCCTATCTAACCCTTACTGCATGTATTTCACTGCAGGCTGAACAAAGCTCAGGCTCAGTTGTGCTTCCTGCTTGTCAGCCTCTTGCCTCCCAAACGCGTACCATTTCCACTTGATGTCATCACGCAGAAGGGGGTGAAAGGGACTCGGTGACAGATTCAGGTAACCACCGCTAATCTGGGTAGCCTCCTGGGTGTCTCTGGGTCATTTAGGTCAACGGGCGTTTGCAGGGGGGCTATTTGGGTGGTTTCTGCCTCACACCATCCATTCCTATCTGTGCGGAGCAGAAGGGGCTGCTGAAACTCCTAATTCAAAGAAAGAAATTGCAAAAGACTTGAAACCTTCCTTTTGAAGAAGTCATTGAGGGCAGGCTGCGTTTGGGGTTGTATAAATTCCACCTGGTTCCCTTTGAGGGGAATTTGATATAATCCACACATAGGCAGTTGTATCTGAACGTGGGGTTTGGATTTGTGTCTGCTTTCTTATCTGTAGTAATGCATTTTGGCTTCAGTCTGTAGGTGGGATATCATTTGTTGAAAAGGTATTGGTCAAATGTCCTAATTGTTCACCTTCTTATGAAACACTGTCTCTCCCCCCCCCCGCCCCCGGTTTATTGTAATAGTGTTCGAAATATCAAGAAGGACGTGCAGAAGTAAGTTACTGGGAGGTGGGAGGGAGGACAGTTGGGGGAGCAGAAAATGGAGCTTCAGTTAAGCTTCCATTTATATAGCCATGAACCATTAGGCCCTCAGTCTGCATTTTATCTTTAGGTGTTGGTTCTTTTCCAAAAACTCTGGCCTATTATTCTTTTCATTCCAAGGATAGTTCTGTTTTGATGGCAACCTAACCAGGTCTGGGGTTATCTTGATAAAGCTCAGTGAAAGCCTACCCTTCAGATGGATCAGGACACCTGGTGTTGGTCTCCTAGAGCGCAGAGTCATGGTGTCCTACACGAGAAGCAGGGAAGAAGGATGTGTATGGACATAGACTCAAGTTTTATTTTGCAGGAAGAAGGGACGGCTGAGGACCAGAGGCCAGTGTGCTGTCTCTTGCACTATAGCAACAGCATGGTATCCGGGGCAGATTCTCCTTTCACCATTTTCCCCCCCAAATCCCTTAAAAAATAAAATTTAAAAACTTGAAAGATTTGTCATTCCCCTCTAGGGTAGTTTTGTTTGGAAACGTGACTTTTAACAAAACATCAGTGATGCTGGCATTTATTCTTCGACTCAGAGCATTCAGGTATCACTAGGAAAAGTAGATGAGTTATCAACCTGTCCCAGCTGAAACAAAGACCAGTGCTTTGGAAAGATCAGCCTTGTAGTGGGGCTAAGGTAGAGGTATTTTGACAAGTGGTTTTTATGTCAGCAGTAATGCAGGGTGTGTGCTGTGTTCCTGCAAGAGGGGAAGCTACGTGATGGGATAATAGGGAGTGTAATAATGCAATAGAAACAAAGGGTGTGTGTGTGTGTGTTTTAAATAGAAAAAATAAATACCTCACCCACAAAATTCCACATGGGAAAACTGCTGCCTGAACATGTAAATGCATGTCCAAGAACAAAGATAGCCGTAGCGCAGGGTTAGCTTTCAATGTGGTTTTCAATTGTGTCTAGTAATAAATCCTAATCAAGTGTTGTACTGATGTTTAATTTGTTCTTTTAGGTGGATGCTCCCCACTCCCAGATGTCGGCAGTAGTGTGTTTTAGTTTTAGGTTGGAGGAGCCCTAGAGGTGATGAGACCGACTTTTTCCGCCAGAGCTGAGTCCTTTCTACAGTGTTCATTTAATTCGTTTGGCAGATGTTTATGGAGCACCGGATAGGCACTGGGCTCTCTGATAGCTGCCAGGGGGCAGGCTGGGGCGGAGTGTGGAGACACAAAGGCGAACCGCCTTCCAGAGCTTCTGGGGGATGGAGCAATGAAGACCTGACTAATTAGGTGCAGTGGGCGCTAGAGAGAGGGGAGCAAAGAGGGGGTACTGGACTTCTGAGGAGGCAGCCTATGATCATCCCGCCTCCACTTGAACGCCTCTTTCATTAGGGTGCTCACTGCTTCGCCAATGTCTGCACCTGTTGTCAGAAGGCGACCTTCTCTTCGTAGTCTTTAAACTCCGCAGCTGAATTCCACATGAATGGGTAGATTTCACCATTGTCGAGAGGTTATTCTGTTTTCATTCCTTATTCTCTCAGAGTTGTTTAGATCTGTCTATCCTGTTGGCACCCTCTACATTTCAAGGCATTATTCAGGCCCTGCGGCACTTGAATTTTGAAATAAATTCTGCTTTTCTGAATTAGAAAACAGATGGGAGGGGGACGTTTGCAGATCTCTCTTTTTTAAGCAGTGATGTATCAGCAAGATAGGTTAGGTTATTCTGCCATAACAAATAACCTCCGGGTCTCAGTGGCCCGGTTTCTTTCTTTCCCACACTGTGTGTCCAACACAGTCAGCAAGTGGGCCCTGCTCATCGTAGTCATGCAACGACCCAAATTGGTGGGGGTGTGATCTTGACGTGTGATCAAGGTCACAAGATCACTGCAGATCAAGGTCACAAGATCACTGCAGCATGGGAGAGGAAGCTCCAGAGGATCTTGCTCCAAAATGACATGATCTGACCCTGAAGTGACTTATGTTGCTTCACCAGACTAGTCCTATGACCCCGTTTAACGACAATCTGATATTTCTTGTACTGAAAAAGGGAAAACCGGATATAGGTGAGTAGCACCAATGACCTTCCACAAGTGATGTGGCCTAGTGTGTTCCTATGGGGTCTAGCTTAGCACATTGTTATACGAGTATGGATTGAATGAACAAATGATACGTCGCTTAAAGAATCTGGTCGTACTCCAACCTGTTCTTTACTAGTATGTTCCTATTATATTTGCTAATATGACCTCACACCGGTCATCAAATAAAAAATGATAATTATTTTCTCTTTTTGCCTGTTTTGAGTAGTTCTTTGTTCTGACGTGATAGGCCAGGAATGTTTCCAAGGCTGGTTCTAGGAGGTTCTGTGCTTAGCATTATATAATAGAGAGGGGTTGCTTACACACTTCCTCTGCCTCACTGTCTGCCTCTTGTCTAAGACTTCCTGAGTTTGTTTGAGCAGCCAAGGGTAGAAAAAGCAACGGTGGGCCTAGCGTCACCCAGGATGTGGCCTCCCTCGGCCAATACGGCAGATAAGACCTAGAGGGGGCAGGGGATGTGTGGGGTAGTCTGGATCTTCCTCTTATTGCTTTGATATTAGACAAAGGAATTTTGGACAAGAGGTATTTTCTGGTCATAGGGCTAATAGAACACCTGAGAGTTCTGGGGCATTCAGACTTTCATCAGCAACCATGGTGGCTATGAGGGTGGTAAGTTTTAAAGCCTCCCTTTCTGCACCCTCCCTAAAAATAGTTGGGTTCTGTGGCATAGTCATTGTGAGGGGCTGTGGATTAAGCGGCTGGTGGCTTGTTGAGAGATTTTGCTGTGCAGAGTGCTGGTCACGCAAATAATCTTTGTTGTGATAAATGCGTGCATGGATTAGAACGTCTAGGATTTGATATATACTTTTAGCATAAGTATGGAATTGAACAAGAGTATGGCTTCTGGGTCAGTAATCACCTTGTTGAAGTCGTTTTTACAGACAGCTCTCCATAGGCAGGTGATATGGTAAGCTGACTGCTAGCTCCTGAGTCAGTGACCAGAGGACCTCAGTGTTGGCCTAAGAGCCCAGAGGCTGCCCCCTAGTCCAGCTTTCCTTGAGTGACAAAGGATTGCATCCGTAGGAGTTCTGAGGTGGAGATGAGCAGCTGAGAAACCGGCAGAGAGATCAGATGCAGCCCATCCAAGACCTCCAGGTACTAATTCAGGGCAAGGCGCAGACTGAGAGGGAGAAAATGAAGCCCGGAGGGACTGGTCTTGAAATATCTTTGGGAAGCTCCAAAATACATGCCTAGATTTTGTTGGGCCTCTGAGTTCCTACCGTTTTACTTTCATAGTGAAGTTGGCCATCTAGGTAGAAGACCCCTGTGGAGGGAACGTGGTTCCTGGCACTGCCAGTCGCAATGACGTGGTTGCAATGTCGTGGAAGCCGGAAGCAAGGAACGTGTTGGTTTTCCTGATCCTTCCCTCAGGGCTTTGGGAGCTACACTGTATGTTCCAGGATAAAACAAGTACTTGTTTTATGGTTAAGGATTTTCTATTTTTCCAGTTGACTTACTGACATTGTGAGAGTTCAGGAGGGAGGCCTCAAGTCGTGTATATGTGATTTGCATTTCCTTTGGGTAGCTCTTGAGGCCTGGGATTTCCTGCCAGAGACCTGATGTGGCTGCGCAGGCCTTGGAGCACATTCCTTGTGGAGTTGTGTGTGTGTGTGTGTGTGTGTGTGTCGGGGGGCAGGGAGGGGGGCGGGTGGGTGTGGTGCCTGTGAGCTGCTGGGAGTCAGGGGGCTGAGTAGGAAAGGATGCCTTATTCACCACTTGATTTATTAATTCCTGCATGGATGAAACTCATTGCAACATCCTGCATGGTAAAGGTTATTATTGTACATCACATAGGCTTCCTGGGGGAGCAGACTTCCCCAAGGAAGGGATTGATCAAATGCAGATGTGCTGCTGGTGGAGAAGAAGTCGTGAGGAAATGGAGTCTCCCAACGCGGTATTCTGTGCTTGTGTTTTCTCTTTCTGCTCCCCCATCCCCATCTTACACCTACCTGTCAAGGAAGTGTAACTTTTCTGCCTCACTTTCCATTAATAAGTCCAGATAATCACATGTAATGTGCTCTTCACTGAGGTTCTATAAGAACTGATGAGATTTTGGTAAAAGCTTTGAGGGATACTGTGGAAATAGATACTGTGGAAATAGGGGCCATTATTATTCACGTTGGTGTTCCGCTTATTAACAGATTAACTGATCATCTTTATTTTTTAAATTTTTTATTTCTTTTAACATCTTTGTTGGAGTATGATTGCTTTACAATGGTGCGTTAGTTTCTGCTGTATAACAAAGTGAATCAGCTATATGTATACATATATCCCCATGTCCCCTCCCTCCCACCCTCCCTATCCCACCCCTCTAGGTGGTCACAAAACACCCAGCTGATCTCCCTGTGCTATGCGGCTGCTTCCCACTAGCTATTTATTTTACATTTGGTAGTGTATATATGTCCATGCCACTCTCTCACTTCATCCCAGCTTACCCTTCCCCCTCCCCGTGTCCTCAAGTCCATCCTCTGCGTCTGCCTCTTTATTCCTGTCCTGCCCCTAGGTTCTTCAGAACCATTTTTTTTTAAGATTCCATATATATGTGTTAGTATGCGGTATTTGTTTTTCTGACTTACTTCACTGTATGATAGACTCTAGGTCCATCCACCTCACTACAAATAACTCAGTTTCGTTCCTTTTCATGGCTGAATAATACTCCATTGTATATATGTGCCACATCTTCTTTATCCATTCATCTGTCGATGGACACTTCGGTTGTTTCCGTGTCCTGGCTATTGTAAATAGTGAACTGAGCATCGTTAGTGACAGTTCCCACATCTTCCTTGATTTCCATCCCCACTGCCACATCTTAGCTGAGAACCTTATTTCTCTCATTCCTGGCTTTCCCAGCCCCAGCTTCCTGTCCAACTTTGACTTTTGCTCTGCATGACTTTAAAACACAACATTAGCTGGGATGGTTAGCCCACTAGTCCCCCAAAATGCTTTGCATGGCCCTATTTCTTAATCCTGGAATATTCTGTGGCCTACAGTCTCCTGTGCCTCATGATACCCCATCATTAAAGGTGTGACTCAGCTCTTAACTCTCCTAAAAAACTTAACTCCATCATTTTAGCTCATAGCAATCCTCGACGCCTCCACAGTTCTCTGTCAAAATTACCTCTCTCATTTCACTCAACATTCATTTTACAAAGGGCACTTATCATAGATTGTCCTGTATTATCACCTAAGATTGAAGTGTCTTTTTCTTTCTGTTTAATTGCAAAGAATAGAAACCCACTAAAGCTAGTTCATGTAACAGGAGGTGTGTTGACAAGATGTCCCAGGGTGTCTTTTGTCATCAAACCACATATCACAAGTCATTGCTCAGCTGGGGGAGAGGGTAAGGCGTACAGTTCTTTCCAAGGGGCCTGCAGGCTGGTAGATGTAGAGATGAAAACAGCAGGATCTCGGTTCTCTTGCAAGTTCCTTAAAGATGAAGACTGGATGAGGTTTGACCTTATTTTGTATTCCCTACCACGTTTGTACAAATTAAGGGCTCCGTACATACTCGATCATTGATAACACAGAAATGATTTTGACTTACTGTGGTAAGGGAATTATACATGCTTTGGGCCTGTGGAATTGAAGTTTAGAAGAGAGAAAATTATTTTTAAGAGCTTCCCCTACTTGCATTAATAATGAGTAAATGTTGAATCAGATTAGGGTTGCCAGGCTGCAGTGTGCATACCAGTGGTTGGGAGGTGAACATTCTCATAGAGGGTCATCATTCTAACAAAATGAATTGTCACTGGTGGCCTGTTTTTCAACTTGAATTGGGCTGATACTTCCAAAACAATAACAAAGGAAACAAAAAACCCCTCTTCCTGGGGACATACAGTAAGCAGCATCAGAACTCTACACTCCACCAAGCCAGCCAACAAACTCAGGGAGCAGATGGTGCTGTTTGGGTTTGACATGAGTGGGTGACAGTTTCCCACAAATGGCTACCACCCCTCCCTTCCTAATTAACTTCTGGCCATAAATGCCTTTGGGAGGGACATCTGGTTTACCTCACTTCTTTTGATCTTGGAATAATTCACAGGATAGAAAGTCTTCTTTAGCCCTCGGAATGCTCGATCATTATGGATAGTGTTATTATGAAAGAGGAAATGTGTTCAGCTGCTTGGAGAAAATGGCCAGGAATATATTAACATTAAAATAATGTTCTCAGTTTGACGGGTAATGAATGGAGCTGAGAGATAGATGTCTCAAAAACAAAGTATTTGGTGTGATGTTCTTTTGCAGTTGTGTCGCTCTGTAGGTTTGCAGATTGCTTCCTTTCAGGTTAAATGAAACTGAAAGTGGTTGGAGAGCAGGAGGGTAGATCTCTACCATGGAGGTAGAGTGCCAGCCATCCTTAACTGGGGTAAGTACCTGTCCATGTGTTCCTGCCCCATCACACTAACCCTTCAGAAGGTAGGAGTTCATCTATTCACCTATGGTGGTGGCTAAAATAGCCTTTGAAACACTGAGCATCAATAACTTAAACCTCATATTAGGTATGCAATTGTATTCATTACATTTATTCAAATATTGAGTGCCTTCTGTTTGCTAGGCACAATTCTGCCCAATTCTAACTAAAATCCCTGCCTTGCCTTAGCTTAATGTATGAGCTTAACTCAATTGATTTTGGCTTCTGCCTTTTTTTTTTTTCTTGCAAGGGCAACACTAAAAGTAGAGAAAATAAAAGAAATGTATCTGATACTCTCCTCTCTCAGTTCTTGATGGCTCACTATATATGCTCACCTTACTTGAACCTAATTCAGTTGAATGGTTGAAAACATGGAACTTTTGAAGCAAGATGGGTTGGGTTCAAACATGAGCTCTGTCATAATGACCTTGAGTAAATAGGGTCTGACTGAGCCTTGGTTTCTTCCTCTGGAAAATGGAGGTCAATCAACCTCACTGAGTTATTGTGAGCGTGAGATCATTTATATAAGGTGCTTCGTGTGTTGTCCTACACATCACAAGCCCTGCGTAATGGCAACTATTATTATCGTCCATTTTATGTAGTATTTACCATCCACCAGTCTTGGTGCTGGATTCTGGAAATCTTGGGGTGAATAGTTATGGTCTAAACTGAAGGAGCTCTTAAACTAGCCAAGGAAATACCCACATCCAAATAACTCCAGCCTTCGGCATTTATGTGAAGATTTCTTCTGTATGTCGTGTCATTGGAGTCTTGTCATTGGAAAGTCTTTGTAGAGCTTAAATGGTGTGGCATTTTAAAAGGATAGGCCTTCTCAGGAGGAAGCTGGAGGAAGCTGTGAGGTTCTAGGACAGCCCACGGGCAACCCAGGCCTTCCTTAAAGGGCACCAGGCGCCTTTCTCCTAGGGCCTCATTTCCCTCAGGCAAGTGAAGTAATGTACCTCCCTTTGCTGAGGTCTGGTTTCTTGGGGGTAGGGTGACCCACTGACTCAGCTTGTCCAGGCCTAAGAGGGTACCTGAGTTGAGGGACTTGCCATTTTAAAACCAGAACAGTCCCAGGAAACCTGGGACCAGTTGGTCACCCTACTTAGGGGTCCTGTCCTTGTTTATGATTGTTGTTCGCATCCTGAAGCAGGCTTTGTAGACATTTCACATCGTTAGAGGCACAGCCATCGTAAGACAGGAGGCAGGAGAGAATGGGGCAGGATAAGACTGGAGAAGGCAGTGTGGCTATCAATCTGTATTTGAATCTGCTTTTTGGATGGAATCTTTATTAGTATTAGTATTATTTTAAAGAAGAGAGCTCTTTAATAAAGGCACAAAAACTAGACTGTACAATGCAAAATATAAAGTTAATGGAGTCTTTAAAAAGTTTCCCCTAGACAGTGGTATTTGCTATGCCTGGTAGGGCTGTTGAATGGAACTTGGTACATAGTAGACATTCAGTAAATATTTGTTGAAGGAAGGCTGGAATCAATTTAATCTTCAGAAATAGCTTTGAGAGCTGGGTTCCAGTTCAGGCTGGATTTGAGCCTGGGCCTTTGATACCTAATTTGAAAGTGTGTAAACCCAGATCTGCTCTTGTTGCGAGCAGATTCCTTGTTGTGCTGATATCCGAAGTGTATTTATGTAGGAGCTTAGGCCCTTCTCGACTTGTGTTTTTTTCTTTTCGGTGAAACCACACGACACCAGCAGATGGGTTGCCTTGTCTTTTGGTTGCAGCTAGGATGTTTCTGGAACGTGCCCGTGTTGTAAACGTGACGGTAGCGTGGGCTGTGATGGGGGCGCTTGTGTACACAGTGCTCAGTGCTTTCCTCCCAAAGGTGTGGGAGGGATTTCCTGCTGAGTCTGTTAATTCCAAGTGGGGGCTGGGAAGGGGACCAGGCCTGGCTCCATACTGCTGGGTGGAGATGTCCAGAGCCGGGCTCCCAGTTGCCAGCGTTCCCTCCTCCTGAACCTTCGTTATTAACACGGATGGCAACCTATAAGGCTCTTAGATAAGCCACAGATTTTTCTAGTCTTTAGCTGAGGCTTCAAATGGTAATCTTTTGTCTTCTGTTTCTTCCTGAGAAGTGTTAACTGTTTATCCAGGGATGGTAGGACCTGCATCAAGTTGCCAGAAACAGTAATTAGTTTGCTGGTTGCCAGTTCTCTAAATCTCATGCACAGAGCACCTGAGGGCAACTGCCAGACATTTACATCACCCTTCGCATCAGATTCCCATGTCATCATTATGTACGCTGAGAAATCATATTCTTTTATGTTCCTGACAAGCCAGATTCCTTCATGGGTTCTTACTTCACCTAAGAAGAAGGTAAATAGCTTATCTACGGAAGGGGAATCTTTCAGGT
Organism: Lagenorhynchus albirostris; assembly: GCF_949774975.1. Classification (NCBI taxonomy): domain Eukaryota; kingdom Metazoa; phylum Chordata; class Mammalia; order Artiodactyla; family Delphinidae; genus Lagenorhynchus; species Lagenorhynchus albirostris. The sequence continues at coordinate 13,605,368 of NC_083108.1, forward strand.
AAACAGAATCGATTTACTAAATTGCCTTTATTTCTATACACAAAATACTAAATATTAGTTCAAAGAGAGTGTTTCTTTGCAGAGTCCATAGTTTACTTTTTTTTTTTCCCAACAGTGGAGTCAGAGCTATCAAAAATTTATTGTTCATACACCTTGAGTTTATATCAAAATAATAAATAAAGTTTTTGAGAATTGCATCTCAGGGCGGTCGTACTTCCCTACAAGGAGTTCATTGACATACAAGGAAAAATGTCTTTACTAAGAAGTTAAAAAGAACACGACAGACTTCACTCCAGACTTATTATACCTTACTTGTTGAAATCTGTCCATGCAGATGCCGAACCCTCTCTTTAATGTGCTCCTTAAAATAACATTCTCTTGGGATCAAGTCCAGTCTGCAATGGAAATTGAAGGAGACACTGTCCAGACAATTTAGAATTCCTTGTAAATTAGGACAGCGATAATCAATTTTGAAGCCTAAGCGTGATTCAGCCTAGTTCTGGTTGGCTTGACTTTTGTTTTATTCCTTGTTCTTGACTTACTGCAAAAGGCATTGCCATGCAATTTTGTTTCCACTTTTCGTAAAGGTGGATGGGACTTGACTTAGCCTAAGACCCTAGATGTCTCCCCCTCACCATAGGAGGAAGCAGTTCGGAACAGGCTGACTCTTCTCCGGGTTCTGGAGGCTGCTTCCCTCGTTTTAACTTCTCCTTCGAGATTCCGACTTGTAAAGAAACAAATTTCTTCCTTTTATGAGGCTTTTTAGTGCTAGGTGATTAGTGTCGTTCGATATAATCTATAGTACTTAACAACTAGATACACTGTTTTCCCAAAGCTGATCACAGTGAAAATAAGAGTTAGAGAGAGAGAGAGGCATCAATTTGAGGGAGGAAGCGTGAGTAAAGAGAATGATGGGGGTAAATAATTGTGTCGGAGTATGGTATTTTAAAAATTTTAATTTTAGCTTCAAAATTAAGAACCACCGTTGTTTACATGGTGATGTTGGTTTGTAATTAATAGCATCTGGCCCAAGCAAACTGAAGTCGCTATTAGTAATAGTCTACAAAACAACATGAAAGTTCATCAGATATTTCCCTTCCCAGCTGTGTCAGATTCCACAATGTATTTTATGACAACCAAAAGACAATTTTGGGGGGCAGAGGAGATGGCTATGGTACAAAGATGGAGATAGTGTTTATTATACGCTTCAGGTTCAGTGCTAAGAGCTTTAAGCACATTATCTGGGAGGCAGTAGATCCTGGAAACTTAGGTAACTTCTTCAAGGTCACACAGTGAATTTATGCCAGAGCCAGGATATGAACCCGGGCAGTCTGTGCTCTTAACCACAGCCTGGGAGCTACATTCACAACTGGAAGAAGATCGGAAGAAGCAAAAACTTTTCTTTTTTAACCCAACAGGTTCAGTGTGACATAATTTAGGAAGAGATCTGACTTCTGCACTGTCCTGTCTTTGGGGAACAAAGATGGATGCATTTGGGCAACCATCTGCCTGAATCAGTTTCATGTTGGCTCTGTGCTAGCATGGTTTGAAAGACTCTGTGACAGGTCCTGTTGGGAAATTTGCAGTGAGATTTCCAGCTATTACCCGGGCTTTGCCCTGTGCTAACAAATTTCTATGAAGCCTGGTGGTGTGAATTGTTTCTCAAAGGGCCACTTGACTGAAAGCCAGTGTGTGTGGCTGGGAGCTTAAGACTTTCACGAGCACACTGCTAAAAAATGTTTGAACCAAATAGCGTTTTTTACTACCCCTCCTCCCCTAGTTCCTATTTCTTCCCCTAAACAAAAAGGGAATAAATCATATCCTTTCATATTGTTATTCCTTTGTTTGTACAGTTTTCCTTTTCCTGGAACCACCTTTTTCTTCTCCACCGCCCTGCAAAAAAACCCCCACAACATTTCGATGGAAAGCCATGAGTATATGCTTCCTTTGAGACGTCTTTCCTATTCCACTTTCCCTATGGCTTCTCCTCCAACTCTCTCAGCCGGAATTCATTGCCCTTCCATTTGTTCTTTTAAATCCCACTTACCCCCATGTCTGATAATCTACATATACTTGCCTCCCCTGCTCCACTGTGAAGTCTTTGACTTGTGAGACCTGTCTTGTTTAGGAGCCTGGAGCTTGGATGAATGAATGGAGGAACGAACAAGCAAATGAACGAACAGACTATCGATACGTGGATTTGCTGGGATTGATTAGAGTGTATGGTAGTGGGAAATGGTGGTGGATCTGAGCATTGACGTATGTGCGATTGTGGAGACTGGCTAGATGCTTACCAAAGTCTTGGCAATATTGCCATTTGGGGCTGGTTAATTTTTTGTTGTGGGGGGAGACTCTCCTGTGCACTGGGGGACGTTTAGGAGCTTCCCTGGACTCTATCCACTAGATGCCAGTTACCCAGCTATAACAATCGGAGATGTCTCCAGACATTGCCACCTGCCTCTTAAGAGTCAAAATTGCCCGCAGTTGACAACCACTGTATTGGACTACTTTCTGTATCTAGTTGGAGCCATGAGATTGGTTCTCACGAAAGGTTGTGTGTGGAAATGAGAGGCAGTTAAGAGTGGGGGTCCTTTTGCATATCTGCTCTCTTTCTGGTCTGCTGGCCAGCTGCAGGGGCGTGCCGGGGAGAACTATGAAGCCCTGGGGTTTGATGGAGTCATGGGGTGGAAGGACCCCTGGTCCTGAATGACCTTGTGGAGCAGAGCCTTCCTTACCAAGTTGCATTGAGATGCAACGTGAAGAAATTAAACCACATGCGTTAGGCCAGTGAGATTTGGGGGTATGTATTTTGGCAGTCAGTCTACCTTCCCTAACCTTCCCTGACGCTTGGAAAGAAGGGACTTTGCTGAAGCAGCCATGCCCAGTATTCCAGGCAGTGAGTAAAATCAGACATTCTAACCACGGCAAAAGAGAGTTTGTTTGTTTGTTCTTGTGTAGGTAGCATCAGTCTTATTGCTATAATTCTTTTAATTTCTAAAATTTATCAGGAAATAAGAGGATGATAAATGTGAATTTGCTGTTCCACCACTTTAATAATTCTGACCTGTGAATAACAGGCAGCTCTGAGCTATAAATGCTTTTAGTAAAAAGTTAATAAAACATCGAATGTCCCAGCGGTTCTCGTTTCACTGTGTATGAATATAAGTCTGCAATGCAAGTTCAGGTTGAGATATCTGTGGTAATTTATGTTTAATGCGTTTTCATATTTTGGGGGGAAAATGACATGTTGATACCCTACAGTCACAGCTGTTCCCCACACCATTAACAAATAAATCACTGTATATGATGTGATGGGCTTTGAACCGGACTCCTATATGCTTAGCCCAGCTGAATGATGTGGGTTAGTGTCCGTTAAAAAGGTGAACCCCAAAGCTTGCTTCTCAGACCAAATTCAATGCCTAGTGCAAGATTTCCTTTGCAGCAGTTAATTGGATTTGTGGTTGTGTCTACGCAGAGCCACTGTCCGCAACTCGTAAGTCAAACGGTTTCATTTGGCACTCATCTGGATGACAACAGAGGGGTTGTTTGTGGGAGACAATGGCTGATTGTGGGTGAGCCCTTCGTTGGCTGAAAGCTTTGTGTTTGAGTCAGTGGTCTCGGTGCCTGCCCCATTTGCACAGCGTTCAGTCCGTTGTACAAAGAGCCACCCCCGGTGAATTTTACCTTACCTGTCAGACTCCCTGTCAGCAAATAGAACAAATCTGGCCTCAGGATTTTAAGATGGTAAAGTCTCTCTTTCTAGAAAAAATCCTGCTGGCATCTTAACTACCAAATATCTGATCCTTCTGTGTTTTTTTTTCCCCCCAGATAAAACATTTGCACAAGAATAAGAATAAGAGTAGCTAATATGGATGACACTAGTTATGTGCCGGGCTCTAAGTGTTTTGCATACAGATTGTGCGTCATTATCACAATAGTCTTAAGGGGAAGGTACTACTAATATCTCTATTTTGATTTCTCCATTTACAAGAACTTGAGGCACAGAGAGGCTAAATGATTTGCCCAAGATCACAAAATAAGTAATGCCAGAGCTGGGATTAGAACCCAGCCATGAATGGCTCCAGAGGTTATGATATAAGCCACTGCAGTATGCTACCTCAGATTTTTCATTCTGTTAAGGAGACTCACTTTGTCTGAGATATCCTGTATTTTTATGACTTCAACTAACATTTGTATATGATGATTAAAAAGAGTTCGTGATATTATTGCTTTATTTTTGCATGGATTGAGCATAATTCCCTACTAAGCTGTCAGCCGATGGTCTTGTGTCTTCCATAACTCTTGACACAACGCTTCCTTGTAAGAAAGTGCTAATTTAGCACGTTGGTTTGATTATTTTTATATAGAGATGCTCCTTTAGGAGGTTACCTCTGTAGGAATAAGAACACATGGACACAAGGAACTCAAGTGCCAGGTGGTTTTGGATGAAGTGGCCTTGGAGTTCAGAGGGGGAAAGATGACTTCCTGCTAGAGGGTTTAGAATGGCTTCATGGAAGAAGTAGCATTTGCCAATGCCCTGGAAGGGTAGCTAGTCATCTGGACATCTGGAGTGGCATTTCTGCAGCAGCAAGGTGGTAAGGGAGGGTGGATCTTGTCTTCTGGACAACAAAAAATGCTTTCTGCCTGAAGCCTGGAGCATGTGAGCAGGACTTGTAGGAAAAGGATTAGAATGGTGGGTGGGAGGGGGACTTTGGCATTTATTTTGCAGGAAGCCATTGATGGTGTAGGGGCAGGAAAGGATGTGGATGTGAAGCTGTGCTTTCAGAAGCTTAACCTGGCAGCAGTCGGTATGGATCGGGGCAGGAAAGGACAAAGGTGGGGAGGCCAGTTGGGGTCCAGAGAAGATGTGGGGAAGACTTGGACTCCAGGGGGGAGGCCACAGGAATGGAAAGGGTGAATGAAAGCAAGAAGCGTTTCTGAGACAAAGTTAGAATTTTGGAGACGGATTGAATGAGAGGTGAGAAGTAAACAGATTTTCACGTCTGAGCTACTGGTTGAATAGTGGTAACAAATATAAAATTGTGGAGGAAGGACCAGATTTGGGAGAAATCAAGAGTTCACTTTGGAAATGCAGTTAGTAGCGAGGTCAGAGCTGTTCTTTCGACAGTAATGCACATCCAGGTGGTCATTATGAGTCTGAGTTTTGAACCGTGTTACCCAGAGAGAACCTCTCGAGGGCTGGCTGTGAAAGGACATAGGTAAAAAGAATGGTAGGAACAAAGAAAAACATTATCTGGAGCAGAGGAGACTTGCACGTATCGAACACTAAAAGTGGTATGTGACTTCACGTTATCGTGTAGCTTGATTTCTATCTATTGCTCCTAAATTGGTTATGATTTCTTCTAGATTTGAAATGCTTTACGGACCATGCATGAGAAGTGCTCCCTATGGGACCCTGCCTGGAATATTGGGAACCTGGTTGGAAGACCCTCTCCTCATCTAAGCCGGTTCACTCACCAGCCCCTAGATGTGCTCGGGACCGGCCAGCCTGCTCCCTCTTCCTCTGCCCTTCTATTCAAATCATAACTCTTTCTTTAATTCCCTGCTCAGATCCCATCACTGAATCCCCGATAACCACAGCTGAAAGTGGCCTTTGCTGCCTCCTCTGTCTCGCAGACCTTAATGTAGGTCCTGGGGACAGCCAGCTGCTGACCAAGGGCAGATCAGGGCTGAGCCCACCTATTCATCTTTGCATTGCAGGGACCTAGCTTATTACTTTTTTCACCAGTAAATGTTAGTGTGAACTGTTACATCTCTAACTAGTTTTTAATCTCCTTGAGGACTGCAGAGATCTAATGCTTTTTTGTATTTCCCACACTGTTTTTTGGATGTGGTATCTTGGTGGTCCTGGTTGATTAAGGGCTGTAGCGTCAGAAAGTTTCCTTTCCTCGTTGGGGCCACTGCAGCTTGACAGCTAAATCTTGTATCTGTAATCAGAAGTGTCATGTTAGTTACCACCTTTGACTGTGTTTATGTTTGTCTACTTTTCAAAAGACATATTGACTATCTTGATTGATTCTTTTCTTACTGTGGTGTTGAGCAGTGGCTGCAAGGAGATAGTGTCGGGGCACGTTGCCATGTAGTTTTGCCTTTGGTTTTAAGGTAAGATGTTGGGTTAGGTTTTCAGGAACCAAAATATACTCAGAGTCCAAATGGGTAAAAACAGAAGTAGAAACCTGAAATTAGTTTTTAATGTTTCTAAAATTAACTTAATCAGACAAAATTCATTTAGTAATGTATGAAAAATGGTTGTGAGTAAACAGAATGAAACTATGCTTATTAAGATAGATTAGGAAAATACTTTGGGGAGTAAAGCAGCTTTAATTTTCCTTTCTTGATGTTTGTTTACCAATACAATCTCAGCTAGAATCTGCTGTCCTGGGCTCTGGCCTGTTGCATTTTCTCAGAAAACAAGTTCACTTCCTCTGGGTTATGGAGAAAGAGCTTTTCCTCCTTCAGAGAATTTTAGGTGGGTTGACGTTCATAACTAACTTTTGAGTGATGGGAGTTTAGTACGTTGGCAGAAGAAAAGCAAGTGGTGGTGTTAGCCACAGTGCTGTAAGAGGTAAGGCCTGCCAGTTTTTAAGTATGGAGATTGCAAAATTTGGGGTAAAATTTTAAGTATTAAATATCTTTAAATTGGTCTCACAATTTTATAAGTGAAAAAAAATTGCTGATATGTCCTTGGCAGTCACTAAATCCAGAGCATCTTGTAAAACTCGACATAGTCACCCAATGTAATTCTTATAATAATTTGGAAGTAGGTTTTTGTCCCCATTTTTTGGATGACCAAACTGAGGCACGGAGAGGTCTAGCAGCTTGCTCTAGATTATGCTGTCAAGTGTCAGAACCAGGATGGAAACTCAGTAGTAGCATTGGTACATCAGTTCATTATAATACAGTGATCTTTCAAAACTTTGCAGTATTGGAAAGTACCGATAAAAAGTAATTGCTATCAGAAACAAAATATACTGACAATAAGCGTCTTCAATGAACATAATATTAAAAATGAAATGCTAAAAGTTTTAGAGTTTTAATTTCAGTCACTCTGTGCTCTGGTCACAATAGAGTTGTAATTTATCTTATTGTGGCTATTTTGTTTCTATACCAGAAATTCATCTGGAGATTACAGTGCAAAGAGTAGCTGCTGAAATTATGTGGAAGTAGAGAATAGTGAGGTTATTTTGAGGGAAGTCCACTTTAGTAGAATAGCCAATGCTTTTCGAATGTAGGACAAGCCAGAGAGGAAGGGGGCCTAATTATGGATCCTGTTTTGGAGATCAGAAACCAGACTGCCCAGAGTTCATTCAGAGTTTTTAACCAGATAGTATCAAGGTCATTAGCAATATTTTTTGGCTCTGGTATTAAGTTTTTTAAATAAACATTGTTCATCTCTAGCCTGTTCCATGAACTCCCCATTCTGAATGTTGGGAGTAACCAACATCAGGTTTGCTGCCCTCCTGACCGCAGGATCCTTTTCTGGAACCTCCCTCATGACAAGTTTTACCTTTTGCCATGAACACTTCCCAGTGTCAGAAGCTTACCACCTCCCGAGTAAATTTGCTCCCATTTTATAGTCGGGAAAACCTGAGACTAAATGAGGTGAAATGATAGACCGAGGTCTCTGCAGTTCAGAGGTAGGCCTTGAATCAGCCCTGATAGAACATAACATCCTGTTCAACCCCAGTCGTGCTCCAGGAATCACTCGATGCGCACCCCAGCCGTCCAGCCTTTCCTTCTGATGGGGCGCCATCAGCATACCACAGGACCCGCTAATGCACTTTCACTCTGCTGGCCTGCAGTGTCCTTGGCTTTACCATTAGAGATTCATTCCTTGTGGTATGGAGAAGACAGCATGAACTGGTTACTCAGTGGGCTGAGGGCTGTATTCCTCCTCTGCTACTTATGTATTAGCCTTGTGATCCTGAGCAAATCACTCCGTGTCCTCCTTGAAGATGAGGCCAGCAGTACCTGTCTCGAAGGGTCACTGCCGTGAAGGTTAATACTGATAACTGATGTGCACGGAGCCCTTGCAAGGGTGTCGAGTGCTATTTTCAGTGTTATGTATATGTCACCTCACTAATTCTCAGAACGGTAGTCTGAGGTAGGAATCAGAGGCAGGCCCAGAGAAGTTAAATGATGTATCTGAGAGCTGGAGCTGGTACATAGACAATCAGTATAAATTCGTTCTTTTTGCTCTTCCTTTTGGGTTTTATATCCATGAGTCCTTTGCTAAAATGTGAGTGCCCTTGGGTAGGATAACACATTCACCTCTGTAAGGGTATAGTAGCTAATCCTGTGAATCAGGTTTCGTTTAGCCCCTCTGAGAAGCAGGTGCAGGTCCGATGGAGGGAAGGTGAAAAAGACGACCACAAGCTGTAACGTGATCTGGGCAGGTAGGCTAAGACTTGACGGTGGTGTGGTGGGAGGGACCCCGGGAGTGGTGGGAGGAGTAAGGTGAGCATCACAGTGAGGCGGGAGGCACCGATAAGGAAAGGCAGTGGGCGCTCAATTTAAACTGGACCTTTTTGCCTCGGATGGAGGTGGTCCCTTACTTTGGCTTCACTTTTTTCTCTTTCTTGGATCTGAAGAAGTGAGGTCTACAGACATGCTGATAGGGAGATAGGACTTTGACCCTTTTTCTTTCTTGGTTAACCTTAAAAGAACTCTTCTTTCCACATCCTTAAAAGAAGGTAGAGAAAGAAGAGTGACGTCCTGAAGCAGAACCTTCAGGGAGTGGGGTTTGGGGTCTGCTTGGTCAAGACACAAATAAGGGGTGGGACTTTGGGGCGATGGAGCCAGCAGGGATGTGAAGTCTTTTCTCGGGGGACCACGCCAGCTGTGAAGAACCAGGGGTGAAGGGTCAGCCGGGGTTGGGGAGGGACCCTTTCTTCCTTGGGTAGAAGAAACCGGAGCAGATGAGAGCACTTAGTAGACACAAGCTTTGTGGGAGACAAGGAGATGCATGACATGAGGATTTAAAAAAATACCATTGCTTGTGCATATTTGCAATAATAAATCCCATCCTCAGACACTGTGATAAGTAAAGCTTGTTGGACGTCACAGGCCACATCATGGCTGCAGTGAAATTTGGCCACAGAAGGCTTCCTGCTGTGCTTTCTACACCTACCCACCCCCGAAGTCCAGCCTCCTTATAATCCTAAAAGCAGGGGATTAGCATTAGATACAGGTCCAGTAAAATAATATTTCTATATTTTCGATTATTTCTTTCCAAGAGAGGGGGAGGTTTGGGAGAAATGGAAGGATGTGATAGGGTATCATATATGGCGATGCCTAACTTGAGTTGGTAGACTTGCCCATCTTTTCCCTCATGGGTTGAATTCAGAATGAATGAGCTCAGCGTGGAAGTCTATATCAGAAAATACAAATGCTTATCGTGAATCCTAATTACACAGCTACTGTCGTGGCTTCCTGTCCAAAGGTACCTCTGCTTTCTTATTTTGTCTTTATATCATTGTTCCTTGTACTGTTAGCCGTTCAGATTTGAGGATAGACATTTCCTATTTCTATGGATTTCAGTAAATAGAATTTTGTGGTGATTGAAATGGTTAAGACTGGAGTTACTTTAGCTAGTCCTACTTACAAAGAAATGGAGAACTTAGGATATTCCCAGAACAAATGAGATTACCAAGATGTTAGAATGTTCTAAAAATCTTTTCTAAGAACCTCAAATGCTTATGAAAGATCTACATTCTTATGAACAATGAATGCTTCTTAGTTTTTGTATTTAATCATTAAAGTGGGAACCCTAAGGAACTCAAGAATAGGCAATTCTTTATCAATTTGCTTTTAAGTCACCTGTGAAGAATCCTGTGTGTCCTTGACCTTTTCATGAAGCTGCCTTTGCGATGCCTGGTCCTGACTTTCCCCCACACTTTCCTGTTCTGCATCTTTTCTCCACAGAACTACACAGCAAAATATTGATGTATGCTTCTCATTCATGTAGTGGACGACTTTGAAGTTGCTTCTAAAGCCCATACTTATCCTTGTGACCTGAGGCGGCCTTTCTGGATGCCCAGGGCAGTGAGTGCCCTGCGGAGTCAGCTAAGGGTGACTAGGCTGGACTTCCCTCCGCCCTGTGGTCTCCAAGCTGACACTGAACAGGTGTGGCTGCTCTTGAGACATTGAATAAACTGGGAAGAAAAGAGAAACATTGGAAAATATTTAAAAAATGCTTTTCCTTGGGAGAAGCACCCCTGAACATGGCGCAGATAGGTGCCATCAGCTGATAGCAACACTTGAAGGCCTGTGCTGGCTGCAAGGGAAATGGAGAGAAAGGAAAGCCCAGCTTCATGCCTTACCACGAATGGGGGTTTGTGAAGGAGGCACGGGGCATCCAGATTGTCCCCCAGGGGCTCATTAAGTTCTAAGAAGGTGAGTAAAATTGGTTTAATGTGTTGTTTGTCTTAGCTAGCATATCAGTTGAAGTCGTATCTTTATGTGCATTTTGTGTGTTTTCACAGTACGGTGGGGTTCCTTGGAGAAATTGCGTGCCCTGGACATTGGTAACCATTCTAAGGGATTTAGGAACGTTATTTTATATTTTAAGTGATGACCGCGAGTTACAGTTGTTATTTTTGCTTTTCATGCTGCATTGTCAATGGCGTCTGGGTTTATTTGATGCCAAGTTCATGGTCAGGAATAGAGGCCTGAATGGTTCAGACTGGTGCTACAGGGAGTCCAGCCTGGTTTACATTGGTTCACCCTGTGGTAGGGTCCACAGAAGAGATGTAGGGAATAGGTACCCTCCCTTCTTAAAATTAAAAACAACAGCAACAACAAAATCCCCTTCTTCCAAATATCTCTTTGCTCTCCCTCCTGCTGCCAGGAAAAAACAATAAAAACCAGTCGGAGTTGTGGGTTCAGTTTGTCATCTCTTCGCTTTTGTAACTTGTGTCACTCTCAAGTTCCCACTCTGAAGATTATCTCTTGCCGATTTAAAATCTGAAACAGGCTTGCTTCATAAACCCTTGAGCTAGCGAGCAGATAGCTAGGTGTGTTTGCCATCACGAGGTTGCCATGTTTGAATGCTTGGTGGAAAAAAATGCCCCGACAGGCAGAGCTTTTAAAAAGGGCACATAAACCCTTCCCATGTCCTCCTCCCTACTCTTAAGGGTCCTGAGTCAATCTGGGGCAAGCCCCTAAGTCTGCTGTTTGGTTTTGCTTTTGCTTTGAAGACATTTGTCATAGCACATTCATTAGTTCCAAAGCTTTGGGGACCGGCTCACCGCAGCCCTGCTGTGAGCACGCAGGGGCTGGTTGTGGAAGAGCCAGAGCCGTCGCCTTGGAGAAGGTCGCAGACTCGGGGGAGACACACGTGTGTCCCCAGTGTCAATAGGAAGTAGTGAATGGTTGACTAAGGGGATGAATGTGGCACTGCGGGGGCATAAAGGGAGGTTGTGGGAGCCCTCCCGGGAGGAGCGGCGGAGGGAACAACAGCACGTGCATAGTTTGGAAAAGCCAGAGTTGGGAGAAGATGGAGAAGAGGGTGTGGATCGGATGAGACTGGAAATGTAACCGAATCACCAAAGGATCTTTAGACCTTAGTGGGCATGTGGGCCCCACTCCCTTGGTCATAAGGAGTAAGTAGAATATTCGAAGTTGTGGGAGGCCTGCTCAGATGGTTCAAAGCATGGGAAATTGGGCAGAAAGTGTGGGTGTGAATCCTGGCTCTGCCGTGTTCTTGCTGTGTAACCTGGGCAAGTGTGTTGAGTGTCTTTGCTGCCGTCTCTTGCCCGGCAGTGTTGGGACCATGAGGGCACCTTCCCCGAATTGTCCCAAGGGTTAAGCCATCATCCTATTAAAGCCCTGACATGGGGTAGTGCTCCTGAGGGCTTCTAGGGACCTGATTGCCACTTAGGACCAGTACACAGGGCGGTGGGAGTGAGGGGGAGATTGGAGATGGGGATGGACCTGGTTTGCAGGGTTTTCGTGGTGGTCTGGACAGCGGTTCCCAGTGAGGTGTGCCCTGTGGGACCTTGGTCCTCTGAGCGCCTTTGGAAGTTGGGGCCACATGGTCGGGAATATGCCTGCTTCTCCACCCTGGTCTAAGGTGTGGACCCAGGCAGTGGTTGTAGGAACAGACCTGAGAGAAATTTTAGGAGGCAGCATAACCTGGGCTTGATGAAACTTTGGGAACATTATATTATCTTGTTTTTTGGACCACAGGGTTTACTCTAGTTCCCAATCATTCCAACAGGGAGATATGTAATTGAATCTCAGCTGGCTAGCCCTCCTTGCAAACTAAAAGAAAATCGCCATTTTTAGAGTTTTATGCAGGTTTCTTTTGGGGGGATGTGGACAGATATCACGGAGATATTTGCCTTTAATTTAAAATGAGTTGCCCTGGAAATCCATTGCACTGTACGTTGAGAAAACTATTTTCTGAGGCACAGAAGTATTAGTCCATTCTGAACCTCTCTGAGGCAATAGAGACAGTAAGTACTAAATGCCACAGTGAAATGGAGGCTGCTAGCAAGGGATTATCTAGGACTTGGGTTTAGACAATTTGCAAAAACAATTCAGCAAAGTCTATAAAGGCAACAGGGGAAAATAGTATTTCTTTTTTGTGCTGCCAACCAGGTTGTCACATGGATTAGTAATTTAGATAGGAACAGCCGTGAATCACTGCTTAGAGTTTCGCATTTAATTTTATCCTGGAAGCAATTTCCCTTTCAAATTCTCGAGCTGTAGTTATCATTAATGAATCAAACATGAAACTCAGAGAACTACTAATTCATTTTGAAATAAGTAGACATTTAAATCTCAAAAAAAAACCCGTAAATTTCTTTCCGTGGTGTTTAATATCTTCAAGCTGACAAAAACGTGGAACGGCATTTCACAGAGGGAATTTCCCAGAGTGGTGAGCGGCAGGTCCTGGGGTCTGTGTGCCTGACATCTTGGCTGCCGCTTTGCGGGTATGAAAGTCAAGACTTCTCAGTGACCAGTGAGTGACTGGGTGTTTTCCAGGGGGGGAAAGATGAAAATATATGGAAAAGGCAGCTGATGGCAGTCAGAGCTCACCACCCAAGCTCTCATCCCCGGTGTTTTGCGGCTTAACCCTTTCAGTCTTATCCTTTCCTGGGACGCCTGCCACCCCGCTCTGTCCCTGCCTTCCTTCCCCTTATCCAGTGTTGCTTTGGGAAAAGGTCCATTCAGTCATCAGAGGTTGTTGGATGTGAGTCTGTGGGGTTCCAGCCTCTCAAACACTGTCTGAGGTCCAGCTTGTGCGGGGTGATGGCTATGAAAGGTCCCTGTGGCTTCACACACAGGAGTGCGTGAAGATTTGGAAGCACCGAATGAGACAGAACACCAAAGGCCAGAATACTTACATTTTCAAGCCTGGAAAATGTGTTTGGGGTTTTCCCTCAAAGACACTTTAAATAACGGTCAGAGAGGGCTGCCCTGGTGGCGCAGTGGTTGAGAGTCCGCCTGCCGATGCAGGGGACACGGGTTCGTGCCCCGGTCCGGGAAGATCCCACATGCCGCAGAGCGGCTGGGCCCGTGAGCCATGACCGCTGAGCCTGCGCGTCCGGAGCCTGTGCTCTGCAACGGGAGAGGCCACAACAGTGAGAGGCCCGTGTACCCACCCCAAAAAAGGTCAGAGAATCAGTGGATTGTGTCCAAAGCAATATTACCTGAACAACTACTGAAAAAGGTAAAGGGACTGCTTTTCACGGCCAACAGATTTGATTTGTTTTGGACGTGGTAGGCTTCTAGAACGTCTGTTGAACTCATCTTTTTTTTTTTTAAGACAAGATTTAAGGACTGTTTTTTACTCCCCACCTCCTACTTCCACTCCACCTTTTTTGAAAAGGCCTTTGGTCAGCTGAGGTTCTTTTCAGGATGGTCATCTCATCTGTGATCTCGTGTGAGCCTCAGTTTCCTTGTGTGTAAAATGGGGGTGATAATACTTTCCCTCCTTCCCTGTAGCAAAAATGGCTGTGAAGGTGACATGAGATCATGGCTATGAAGACACCTATTAGTACCTTTCTGTAAGCACGTGAGGCAGAGAGGGACTCGGAGGCTCAGGATGCAGGAGGGAGTATTTTGTATGTAAACAGGGAGGAAGAAAGCGTCAATTTCTACTGTTCCCGCCCCCACCCCGTTCCTTCCCCTACTTAGGACCTGAATTAGATGGTCTAGTTTCTTAGGGGAAGGAAGGTTCCTTCTGGGGACTCCAGGCCTTGTCTATCTTCCTCCAGTTCAACCAGGCAGGCAGCCACGCTGTGAAAGATGTTCCTGATCGCAAATATGTACAGATCTTCCTTGGCTTACGATGGGGTTATGTCCCAATCAACCCATCTTAAGTCAGAAATGCATTTAATACACCCAACCTACCGAACACCGTAGGTTCGCCTCGCCTACCTTAAAGGAGCTCAGAACACTTCCATTAGCCCACAGCTGGGCAAAACCATTGCACACAAAGCCTATTGTATTGACTGTCTCATGTAACTTACTGATTACTGTACTGAAAGTGAAAAACAGAATGATCGTCTGGGTACAGAATGGTTGTGAGTGTATGGTGGTTTACTCTAGGGATCACGTGCTGATGGGGAGCTGTGCTCACGGCCACTGCCCAGCATCACAAGAGAGGATCGTACTGAAAATTGCTAGCCCCCCAAAAGATCAAAATTCGAAATACAGTTTCTACTGAATGCATATTACTTTCACACCACTGTAAAGTCGAAAAATTGTAAATCGAACCATCCTAAGCTGGGGACCGTCTGTATTTTCTCTTTCCTACTTGACGCTGCTTCTCAATCAGGAGGTTTTTGTGGTTCCTCAGTTGTTCACTTCCCCTTGTGTTAATTTCCTAGGGCTCCTGTGACAGAGTCGCGCAAACTGGGCGGCTTAAAACGAGAATCTCGTTCTCTCACATTTCTGGAAGCTGGAAGTCCACGTTGGAGGTGTCGGCAGGGCCACGCTCGATCTGAAACCTGTACGAGACGATCCTTCTTTGCCTCTTCCAGCTTCTGGTGTTGCCGGCAACCCGTGGCTCGTAGATGCATCATTAATCTCTGCCTCTGTCATCATACGGCCTTCTCTCCTCACGTGTCTCTTCTCTTCTTAAACACACCAGTCGTGTTGGACTAAGGGTCCCTCTAATCCAGTGTGAACTCACCTTAACTGATGAATATGCAGCAACCCTATTTCCCAATAAGGCCACGTTCTGAGGCACCGGGCGTTAGGACTTGAACACACCATTTTTGGAGACACAATTCAACCCGTAACATCCCTGTCTCCCCCCATCAGATAGTTTGATGCTCATTCACGCCACAGCTTCAAGCCCATTTTCAGAGAGCAGCATGTGCCCCCCTGGAGAGGGATGCAGCTCCCGCTTCCTTCCAGAACTGCTTGCTGTGACATTGTGTCTCTAATGACTATGTCATGGAGCCCCTGGGAACATGGTCTGTGAGAGTCACGCAGCACTTTGGAAGCAACTTAGAGTTTGGATTAGCACCAAAACAGCCCTCTCGTGCTCTGTTGCTGATTTCACTTAAGTCAACTAAGCCTGAAACCAAGAAGCTTAGATGGTACTGGTGGGAAGTACAAAAGTCCTTCCAGTTTCATTTGAAACAATTGATTTTATCAGAAGTACTGAAGTGGGAATTTGAGCAAGTGCATACTCTGTCCCATTCTGCGAGGTGGAATGAGTTCATGGTGGCTTCTGAATGGTGCGTGCAGGTGACTGGGATGCCAGGGAGCCCTAGCCCTCACCAGTAATACAGGGTTGTGGCCAAGGGGCATCAGATCGCCCCACGTGGGTTAAAAAATGCCTCCTCCGCCCTCCTGCACCTGGTAATTGACATAACCTGGTGCCTGAGAAACATAGGGCTTCCCCAATTAGGACTCATACAGTAAGAAGGAAGCCAGGTCAGGCTGCATTTAGTCCTGGTTTTGCCCCACTCTTGCCAACTGAATTTAAGCACATTTCTTATTAAAATGGGATCTCAGGTTTCTCACCTCTGTGTGAAAATAGTGAAATTTGCTGCATCATGATGTCTGCAAGGCAATTAATAGGTGGCTATGTGCAAGCCACTGGCAGATCTCAAGTAACTAGTGAAGGGTGATGATGAGGACAGCCTCTCTCGAGCTCTGTCTCCATGAATAAATAGATGTTAGGCTCGGACAGAGCCATTTAAGTAAGAGCAAAGTCTGAAATGCAGAGGGTTGATTGAGGAGCTGCCGGTCTTGTTCTTGGGGTCTGGCCAGGTCCGGGAGGAGAGCTGTAGACTTGTCTGGTGGGGGCCATGGGTGGAGTCCACTTCCAGATAAAACGGAGGAGCTGCAGGAGGGCTGGGGAAGGGAGGGGGTCCCCTCAGGGTGGTGGGTTGCAGTAGGAGGTTGAAGGAGACAGAACTGAAGACTATTTCCAGAAGTGGCAGTATCTCAGGACAGGCTCCCAGTCCTGGGGTACATGCTTGTAGGGACAGCAGGTCCAGGTGGCTTGAGGGATGGAAGGGCGGCCAGGAGTCCAGGGAGCTTCAGACCCGGAGGGCTAAGGAATCAGGAAAGGACTCTTAAGTATAGGTAGAGGAGCCTGGGCAGGAAGTCATGGCCGAGCCAGCAGTCGAGGGACTTGGGTGGGGTCCCAGAGGGTTGTACCAGAATTACTCAGACATCTCCACTAAGGTTAGGGCTGGCCGTAGAAACTGGGGTGGATGGGTGGATGGAGGGGATTCCAGCTATGAGAAGAGAGGGTTGGGACAGACCATGTCTGGGACAGAGCATCCCCCTACCCAGCCCTGCTCTGGGTCTCAGCCCCGCTTCATTTATTTCCGTGGATTTAGTAACAGTGAGGATCCCAGAAATGAAGCTAAGCTCATACCCAGCACCTCAGCACAGACTAGAGCTGTTTTTGCTGCTGCTGTGTTGTCTTAGTTATTCGGTCATTTATAATCACGGGGCAAATGCATTATTTTGGCAGACACTATTGAATGTAGATGTTTAAACGCTTCCATGACAAATTTACTTTAAATGACTATTGATTAACAGGGATGAGGCTGAGAGGTGTTTTGCCGTATGGTATCATCCAAAAATAAAATGAACAAAGACCCACAGTCACATTTCTGATTGCTGGCTGGGGCCTGGAAGTGGACTGTGGGATTATTTGCTACTTTTGTGCCCTTGTGTGATCAGAATACGGCCATGAACCATAGGCCTAGTCATTTAAAAGAAGTAACAGTGGGTTAGGAGGTGAACTACGGTAATAACGTCAGACTGCAAGGGGCGTGTTCTTACCTGCAGCTGCTCGTAAAGAAAACTCCGTTTATGTTGGCAGTTGGAAATTTGCTTCATTTTGCCAAGATTCAAACTAGAGTATTCTGAGGGCCTGAAAGTTCAGAAGCAAGGCCCAGGCAAAATATATGACAGTGTTTGATATAAAAATTATGTTGGTTTTGCCATGCAGATGAAATCACAGGGACACAGTGTGTGGTGTCCTGGAGGAGACTTTGAAATAAGAAATTTGGTGATTTGGGTTTTGATTGTGACTCAGCTTTGGGCTTACCATTTAATATCCTTAAGTCTCAGTTTTCTCATCAGCAAAATAGAAGAATTTCTACTCTCTCTTCCTCTTACAGTGTTGGGGGTTATCCAACGAGTAATGCACAAAACAGTGTTTGAAAACTGACTTAATTATACAACTGGTAAGTAGGAGTTAGCAGCGTAAAGGTAAAAAGTCAGATTCTCTCTTTTACGCCTGTTTCCCTGCATCGATTTTAATTATATTCACTCCAGAGTTTTGATTGAAAAATGCTGGTTTTTCCTTGTTTTACTGCTTAAATAATTTCAAATGCTATCCTGAGTAATAGCACTATATCTAGATGAGGGCTGTTCAAAGAGGGGGAATTGTGCTGCAGGATGTTTGTAAATAATGTTTAGGTGACACTATTGTGATAATTATGGCTGTTTAAAGATGAGTT
The DNA here is from genome assembly GCF_949774975.1 of Lagenorhynchus albirostris. Lineage (NCBI taxonomy): Eukaryota > Metazoa > Chordata > Mammalia > Artiodactyla > Delphinidae > Lagenorhynchus > Lagenorhynchus albirostris. The sequence goes on from NC_083108.1 coordinate 13,623,337, forward strand.
TTATAGTGAGTCCTCAATTTTCCTGTCACTTTTTTTTTCCCTGGGCTTTCCCACTTAAGCATATTTGTTCTGTAGAGAGAGCTGTTGAGGGAACTAAATCCTGAGAGAGCTCAACAGCTCTTTGAATCTACTTTTCATTTTCTGTGGCTAATTTTGCGGGCCCTCAAGAGGACAGAGTTTGCCCCCCTTTCCCTGCTAGTAAGGGCCGGAGGGGGGAGGTGTAGCAAATCCCCAGACGCTCAGTTTCCGGCGGCAATGAATCCCTGGATCAGAGTGACCTTGAAAGCTATGTTCAGTGGCCAGAAGATCCCGAGCCATGATATTTGTGTGGGATCTGAGTCCCAAGGGTAACACCCCACCTCACCCATCCCTTCTGAGCCGGTACTTGAGAGGCTGCTGAACAGGAGGCAGCATGAATGAAGAGGACCCTCCTGCAGATAAGTAAAGCACCTTCAGAGGGTTTTGCAATAAACTCTTGGGACCCCCAGGCTTTGTAGCTTTCCCAGGCGAGGAACCCGATGTGTATCTCACCATGTTGCTCACCAGCTTCCATGTGCTTTCCAGCTTTTAGTTGTTAGCAGTCTCAAACATCAGCTTCGTTATCTTCCTTTTACTCACCAGCTCAATCGGAATCTAATGTCAGATGAGTCAGTAAATTTTGTTAATGAGTCTTTGCAAGCTTTTAGAGTTGCAATTGGAGGAGCCCTTGGAAGTCATCATGACCAGCCCTCTCACCTTACAGATGAGAACCCTGAGACCCAGAGAAATTGAGTGACGGGTCCAGGTTATACAGCAAGTTAGTGGCGGAGTCAGGACAAGGACCCAGGGCTCTTTAACTATCTGGAAGCATTGCGTGGTCCTATAAAGTATGGAGTAAGGCGTCCTTAGCAGGTGTACCCTCTTTTAATTTAGCCAGGTTATCTGGAGGCTGTGATATCACCAAAATAATGTTATCACATGGATTAGAACATCCTAATTTTATTAACATGTTTATTGTTAACTCCTGGTAAACCAGAATTCCCTTATGATGCTACCCTTTTTGAAAAACTTAACAAAGTTTATTGGTTCATTTTTCCGAAATAGGAAAATAGTCATTTTCCAAACTGACTCTTAGATGTCTGGGAATCTTGCTGTCCTTAGAATCATTCCAAATATTGGTTGTAAGTGTGTAGGGTTATAGCTTCAGAGCATGGATTTGGCATGAACACAAGCCACAAAAGGTATTCCAGCACCGCCCCCCCTTTCTCCCCACCACGTTAGCTTATTTAAAATATAATATTCCGGTTGCTTGAATTCTTCCGCATGACTTTACAAGCCCTATTCACTGTTACTTTATAGTTTTGGGGACTGAGACAATGACTTATCTTAGCCCAGGAAAACCATGTAACTTGCTGATACTATACCAGTTGCATTCTGATGCGGCACTGATTTTTTTTTTTTTCTTCACTACCATTTTCACTTCAGGTTGCACACAGACACAGGCAGGGTATAAGCTTGGCAGTGCTACCTGCTTGGCTTGTTTATTTTCTCCCATTGTTAAAGTGCCTATGACTCAACACTGGGTTCTTTTCTTCTCCACGACGTTCAAGTGAGAGGAGGGGATGGCACATCCCAGGCATCAAGGGAAGTGTGACCATCGTATTAGAATGTCCTTCGTGTAGGAAGCCTCGCCCACTCCTTTCTGATTACCCAGCTGCGACACACCACACGCCAGGGGACCACAGACTAAGGCTCTAAATGGCACCCTGTCAGCCCTCTCTAGTTCCCTCACTTGAGAGCAAGAGAGAAAGGAACCATGGAAAATCACTGAGAGGACGGTTTCCTATGTATTCTAAATAGATTGTTTCAAACATGGAGAATGGGGATGTCACCTATTATAAATTTTTCTTGAGACAGTTACTGGTATGTGTAGGTCTTAGCAAGTTAAGATCGTTTTGCTCTTTTAAAACTGAGAGCTGGGCTTCCCTGGTGGCGCAGTGGTTGAGAGTCCGCCTGCCGATGCAGGGGACGCGGGTTCGTGCCCCGGTCCAGGAAGATCCCACATGCCGCGGAGCGGCTGGGCCCGTGAGCCCTGGCTGCTGGGCCTGCGCGTCCGGATCCTGTGCTCCGCAATGGGAGAGGCCACAACAGTGAGAGGCCCGCGTACCGCAAAAAAAAAAAAACCAAAAAACTGAGAGCTGTCATTTCCATACCCCCTCGCCCATATACTTTCTTGTGACACTAATCTCTCAGGTAGTTGTGACATCATAGTCTGTAAAATGAATTGCTGCCTCAGTGCCTTGCTGCTTCTACTGGACCATAGGGAAGGGGGCTGACGTGAGACAGGGTTACCAGCAGGGGTAATAGAACTGGAAGTTTCCACTTGGCATCTGTTGGCTGAGGAACAGAGATAATGATTGGGACAGAGTTGAAATACTTCTTGTTAATAGTATGGTGAGAGCCTGGAAAAGAAAATAATATTGCAGGCATTGCCATATCTGGGGAGGCGACAGGAGCAGCCGAAAGGAGTGGAACTTGGAGTTATGAGATCGGGTTTAAATTCAGCCCCGTCCCACATGTGGAACCTGGTTTAAGTCATGCAGCCTTGAGCCTCAGTTTCAGTTGAAAAGTGACGGTGGTGGGCAGAGGGAATAGGCATAGTGGTGATGCTGGTCACGTTTGCCTTACTCTGTGACAGGCTGAATATTGGTCCCCAAAGATGTCCTTGTTCTAATCCCTAGAACTGTTGAATGTTACCTTATGTGGCAAAACGGACTCTGCAGAGGTGATTAAGGATCTGGAAATGGAAAGATTATCCTGGATTATCCGAGTGGATCCAGTGTAATCACAAGGGTTCTTCCTTATAAGAGGGAGACAGAAGATACGAGGAAAAGGGGCCCTGAGCCTAGGAATGCAGGTGGTCTCTAGAAGCTGAAAAGGGCAAGGACACAGATTCTCCCCTGAGAGCCTCCAGAAGGAGCCAGCCATGCCCATAACCCTACTTCAGCCAAGGGAGACTGGTTTTGGATATCTGGCCTCAAGAACTATAAAAATAACTCATATTGTTTAAGCCACTAAACTTAGGATAATTTGTAACACACAGCAGCAACAGGAAACGAATACACTTACCTTACGTACCGCATAGTTCTTGTAATGGTTAAATGTGACTTTGTATTTCTATATTTGCAAATCTCAAAGTGCTACATAGACGTTAGTACTTTTTAAGTGAATTTTTATATTCATCTGGATTTCCAGGTTAAGTTGGTTAAGGTAGGTCAGGAAGACCCAGAGAACAAGAATCAAGACTTCTCAGTTATGCAGTGAACAAACTGTGTCTGAAAAATTAAATCCGTGTTATCAGATAATTCTTAATTGTGAAATTGTTCATGGTCATTAACACCCGTGAGTCGCTTTTCAGGTGAGCTTCTGGGTATGCGCCTCGCTTTCTGCACCTGTGCGTCTCAACCTTGAATGTTTATTAGAGTCACTGGGAAAGCTTTGAAAAGTCCAATGTCTAGGCCACACCCCAGGACGATTAAATTAGAACCTCTGCAGGTAGAACCCGAACGTGGGTGATTTTTAAGGCTCTGCAGGTGATTGCAGCAGGCAGCCCAGGCTGAGCTCCACTGCAGAGGTGCTGTGTTTGCTAAGCAAGATTTTAAATCATTTCTCTTTGAAGCCTGATGTAGCTAGATGTTCTTTTGAGTTTGGTGGAAAATGCTGTGCCGAGGACTCGCTGTTGTATCTTTCAATGATATTAACATATCAGTTTATGAGCTGTGATGTGTTTCCAGTAGGAAATACAAAAGTATTAGCCAACACTCCTGAGAGGTTCAGCAAACAGATTGGTGTGCACTGATGGCAAACACAATATCAGCAAGTACTTTTCTCCTCATCTCGCCCAAGCGTTTTTAAAAGCAACGGTTGGGGGGAGAAAAGGAAGACGTTGAGGCTTTCTCCTCAAATGGTCGAGCCCTTGAAAACTGATAAATACTGTTTTACTTGGACTGTATGTCCTATGCCTCCCGTCTGAAGGAGGAAATAATCATTTTGAAATTTCTTCCTTTGGAGCCATGGAGTCAGAAGCTGTGAGAGAGTTGAAAGTTGCCATTGCTGTCTCCCTGTGTTCCTGGCTGCCGTGAGCTGTCGTGTGCTTCCAGGCGTCTCTGGGCCCCCTGTCACTGAGGGCACCCTGGCCTTGTCGGCTGGTGACATTATCTGCCTTATGTATGTCACAGGGAGGGTATTACAGATAAAATTATTTTTACAAATCACAAGGTGCTATACCTTGTTGCTATTGTATTTTGAGTGTGCAGTCTGCCATGAATTTATAAAGATGATAGAAAGCCTGTAGCATAAGTTCATTCTATTCATGATAAGAACGGATGGGGTCCTTATTTTCTAGGGTCCTGAGTGACCAAGTAGAAGTACTGGCTCTAGTACCTGTGAAAGTCATGTGATTTCTTACTGGTCATTTAACCAGCTGGGTTTAATTTTCTCATCTAAGTGGAAACACTAATGCTTGACTGCTTAATGCTGCCCTAGGTGAATTTGGGTGTCCAGACAGTAGGGTGGTACTTCAGTGTACCTCTGTATTACATTGTCTCAGTTTAGATCTTGGCTCTGAAACTTACTGTCTGGGGGATACTCAGGAAGTGATTTAACCTCTCTGTACCTCAGTTTTCGCATCTGTAAAATGGGCAAATAAGATACCTGAGAAGGCTGCCGTAAGGCTTGGATAAGGCATGGAGAAAACCTGGCACCCATCCTGGGTGTGTCACCATGGCCTACATCCTTACCCTTGTATTTGGGGCAGCTCAGGAGCATGGGTTAGTGTTTTCTCCTCTTTTCCTTCCTCCTGTCCCTTCAGTAAATATTTATTGGACACCTAATACTTTTAGGAACTATACCATGGATACAATGTTTATGCAAAGTAGACACTCTTGTCCAGAGCTTTAATGGTTTGAAAGTTTGATTTAAAATGTTGGTACAGGGCTTCCCTGGTGGCGCAGTGGTTGAGAGTCCGCCTGCCGATGCAGGGGACACGCGTTCGTGCCCCGGTCCGGGAGGATCCCACATGCCGCGGAGCGGCTGGGCCCGTGAGCCATGGCCGCTGGGCCTGCGCGTCCGGAGCCTGTGCTCCGCAGCGGGAGAGGCCACAACAGGGAGAGGCCCGCGTACCACACACACACAAAAAATGTTGGTACAAAGTGGTGATAGGGTAGGATTGGGTGAGTAAAACCTGTTTGTTCCTGATAGATCTGAAACGTAAGACTTCAGATGGTTTTTCTGCACCAACCAGAGTAAGTTCCTAAGATGTTTCTTGTAATTACGGGAATCAGTTGATGGACCTAGGGACCAGGGCAGAGGAAGGTCGTTGGAATGATGCTCCAAGTGGTCCCCTGGGGAGAAGGCATGGTTCTCTGATCCGATTGGCCGTATGGTCAGTCGTGTGTCAGAGCGGACATGGTGATTGGGCGTTCCGTTTGCCGGGTGCTGTACCAGCTCTTGAGGGTCCATGGTCCCTGTCCAGATGGAGCTCCCTGAGCACCAGGAGATTTCACAGCTGAGGGGTGGGGTACTTACAGTGTGGATGCCAGGTAGGAGCTTTAGGAAGCTTTCGCCAGATCCCTGAGCTCAAAGAAGCATTTGGGTATTTTATGGTTCATGAAATTGTTTATTTTTTAACTTAGTTTTTGGGTACCATTCAGAAACAGGTTTCCCTTACTGTCGTGAATGTATACCTTTTTCATAGAAAATTTTCCAAAATGAACTCCTCTTTTCCCAAGATTTCTCTTAGGATGAATTTCTTGTGCTCTAATCAAGTCTATGTAGCTCGACCCTGCTTTTCAGCCACTTAGGTTTCGTTAGTGATTAGAGCTATTAATCAAGTTTGGTGGTGATCATAATAACCGTTTGTGTTATTTTCAGCTCTACTTTAACAGACAAAAAAAGAGAATTATTTTAAGGACATAGAAAAATTCTAGAGAGTGCTCAAAGAAATTTTGTGCTTTCACCAATCCCACTTAGAATTGCCTATGAAAAGTGGTAATGAGAATGATAATGATGGTAATGTTTGCGATGATTGCATTTTGCTTTCGGGTGGTTATTCTATGCCAGACTATGTCGTGAGGGCTTTGCACGCATGCTCTCATTTTATCACCCAGCAGTTGTATGAGGTCGTCCTTTCTTGGCTTTCACTTTTTACAGAGGAGGGGCACTGAGGCACCACAGGGTTGGATACATTGTCCAAGTTCAAATGTCCCATCAGTGAAAGGTCTACCAGTTTACTTCCAAATGAGTCTGACTCAGACGTGCTTTCCACACTACTTTATTATCTCCTTGGGCAAAATCCAGTTAGGAGGTTGGGTGAGAAGAACCTCTGAAGGAGACAGGAAGGATATATTAGCTAATTCACCCCAATAGGTCCCTGGCAGGTTTGGATGAGGAAGCATCCTATTTATCTTGGAGTTAGGGACACTGAGCTGCTGAGAAACTGCGGATTGCCTAAGGTCATAAAGTAAATCATTGATAGAACTTAATCCAGAAGCTGGGTCCTCTCCACCTCATTCGATGGAGAGTCAGTTTACACAATTGCATAACCTACAGCAGTTCAGTTGCATGGATGACAGAGAGATCCATTATGTTTTGGATCATCTGAAATCAGAGGTTTAAGAATTTTCAATTTGGATTCAATTCTAAAACTTCTTTTCTTTTCCTATTTTAGAACACTGCACAGGCTTTGGAGTCTACTCAGAGGTCGCTTTGGGCAGCTACTTCTTAAACCCAGCAACGAATCCTTCCTTTGTGTGTGGCTGTTGGGAGGAGTGAGTGCTAATGGTACCTGGAACTTTGTGGGTATTTGCTATAATTGCTCAGTGATTGGTCACTTAGTCTGCATTTGAAATAATTTTGGAAGAGAGAGCAGGGCTCTCAAAACTGTAATCATGGGACTAGGGGAATTCTTCAGGGTCAACTTCACGGTAGCAGGAATGGAAACTCTGCTATACCACATAGCAGTTGCATCTCAGTTTTTGTGTGTTGGGCACTAGAGACCACCAACTTTGGACAAGGGACTTAGTGCTTAGGTTATGAGCTATTGACCCTCCCTGGGCAGGACTCCCCTCCAAAGACTTGGCTTCCAAGTCCTAGTAGATCAGCAGCTCACAGTGAGGGGAGGTAAGGAAAGCTCATGGCCACCTCCAGGCTCCCCTTGCAGGCTCTTCCCTGGACTGGACTCTAGGATCTCCATCGGCTAACAAGGGTGTGCTGGACATTCTCCATTCATCCCTCCAGATCATTCTCCCATCTTCCCAGACCTTCTTGGGCTCCATCACCCTGGCTTCCTTGCCCTCTGGCTTCAGGTTGGGTTGTGCCACTGGCAGGAGATGGAAGGACAAGAGAAGTCAAAACACATCCCTGTTCCCTCCTTCCCTGGGCCCCATTTCCCTACTTCTCTCTCAGCTCCTCCTGGTAGACTACATGACTACTTTTACTGATTCTGGTGACAGCACCCTTCTTTTGCCCTTCAGCCCTGGAGGTGGTGGGATCTTCCACTGTTGCTAATCCCTGGTAGTCTCGATAGGACTCTCAACCCTGCACAGCCCCGCAGACAGTCCCTTCCTTAACTCTCTTCAAATACTCCTTAGGAAAATGCAGCTGACATTTGAGCACAGGCTTGAAGGAGGCGAGGAGGAAAGACATCCATATCTGAGAGAAGAGATTCCAGGGAGAGGGAAGATCCGGCCTGGAGCAGAGGCAGCAGGGGTGGGCAGGGGGAGGGGGCCCTGGTATGCAATGGGGTCGGATGGTGCGGGGCTCTGTAGGCCATTGCAAGAACTTTGGGGTGTTTTTTTTGTTTTTTTTTTGTGGTACGCGGGCCCCTCACTGCTGTGGCCTCTCCCGTGGCAGAGCACAGGCTCCGGACGCGCAGGCTCAGAGGCCATGGCTCACGGGCCCAGCCGCTCCGCGGCATGTGGGATCTTCCCAGACTGGGGCACGAACCCGTGTCCCCTGCATCGGCAGGCGGACTCTCAACCACTGCGCCACCAGGGAAGCCCAGAACTTTGGTTTTACTTCTTGTGACACAAGTGGCTCTTGTAGGGCTTACAGAAGGTGATTATCGTAGCCTGCTCTGACTTGTGTTGTCACTCCATCACTCTGGGTGCAGTACCGAGAGTCGACGGTAGGGGCATAAGAAGGGGACAGGGAACCAGACCGAGATAGTGCCAGGGTGCCTGGCACTAAATTTTTTTAAAAGGTGAAGCTGATGGGGTAGATGGAATATGAGGTGTGACAGAGAGAGGTGACCCAGAGGCTGCTGAAGGTTTTGGCTTGAGCTGCTGGAAGGATGCAGTTGCCAGTAGCTGAGATGGGGAGGACTTTGGGGACGGCAGGTTTGGGGGTGGTTGGGGGAGGGGACCAAGAATTCCATTCTGGACCTGTTAACTGCGAGAAGTCTATGAGTGATCTCAGATGTGTGACTGTTGTCAATGTTTGAATGGTAGTTTTTACTTTCAAATTATATCACCCTTGGTGGCTGGCTTTCTCTGAGGTGAGTTTTAGGAAAAAGAAATATTTACAACCGTGGCTGTAGTGATTTTCAGAGTAAGCCTGAAGGCAGAATATGCAATGCCTATATTTTCCATTGATGCAAAACCGTCTTTGCATACTTAACAGATTCAGGACACTTGTGGGGATTTATTCTGAGCCAAGAGACTTTGGGCACTGTTTTACCAGCCTGGCTATAACAACACCAAACCTTTTTAGAGCAGGGCTGCGTGTTATGGCATCAGGCAGTGAGGGTTTCAAGCCAGCCACAGAAGCAGACCTCATGCAGATTGAAAGCGCACATTTACCAAAGCCCCAATTTGCTGGTGTGTTAAAGCTTTGCTGCCTTTTAGGTATGTTTTTGCTTTTCAGTGTCATTCTGGTATCTTTTCCTTGTGCTTTTCTCTCCACGTCTTTATTTCCGAAAGTTCTGTTTTCTTGTTGGCAGTGTCACTGTTGCTCCCAAATTGAAGTTAGACTATGAGTTGGGAAAGAATACCAGTGTTTCTTGAGCACCTATTATATGCTGGCCATTGGGTACCTTCCTAACCCATTTAATCCTCAAAACAGTATTTGGAGATAGGTCTGGCTATTCCTCCTTAACAGATGAGGAAGCTGAAATCAGTGAGGGTAAATGATGTGCAGAAGGCCTGAAGCTAATTGGTCACAAGAGTTGAGTTTCCAGTTCCAATTAGTGAATTTCCAAGGTCCCGGGGCTTCAACTCTGTCCGAGCAGAGTTCTCTCTTCTGGCAGTTTAGTGCTTCTGGACATCAGTTCATTCACTGTTTTGTCTGGCTTCCTACTGATGAAGAAGTGAGCAGTAGTAATATTTCTGTGCCTCATGCTTCTTTCATATATGTTTCTACAAGTTTACCGGGACGTATGGTGCATACCTGCTGTGTGCTCAGTGTTGGCGGGAGGTGGCAAGACCTCAGGGGGCTTCCACTCCAGCCAACGTTACGTAAGGAATTACATGGGAGAAGTGTGGGGGGCAAAGGAAGGAGCCGTGCCCTGCGTGTGTGCATCTGTGTTTTGGGACCACCTTTCACCCCACCTCAAACGCTAAGCCTAAGGGTTGTCCAGCCAAGGAGATAGAAAAAAGGCTCTTTGCAGCAGAAACAGCAGCAACCAAGGCTTGAGGTCAGGCCGAGATTGGATTAGATGAGATTGCACACATGCAGTGGGTAGAGGGGGAGAAGGGGGCCTGCAATAGAGAGAAGTGGTCCACTCTTTGGGACTAACTGACTCTTGTACTTTTGTCTTTTTTTTTAACATCTTTATTGGAGTGTAATTGCTTTACAGTGTTGTGTTAGTTTCTGCTGTACAACAAAGTGAATCAGCTATATGCATACATATATTTCCATGTCTGTCCCTCTTGCGTCTCCCTCCCACCCTCCCTATCCCACCCCTCTAGGTGGTCACAAAGCACCGAGCTGATCTCCCTGTGCTATGCACCTGCTTCCCACTAGCTAGCTGTTTTACATTTGGTAGTGTATATATGTCCGTGCCACTCGCACTTCGTTGCAGCTTACCCTTCCCCCTCCCTGTGTCCTCAAGTCCATTCTCTACATCTGTGTCTTTATTCCTGTCCTGCCCCTAGGTTCATCAGAACCTTTTTGTTTTTTAGATTTCATATATATGTGTTAGCATATGATACTTGTTTTTCTCTTTCTGACTTACTTCACTCTGTGTGACATACTCTAGGTCCATCCACCTCACTACAGATAACTCAATTTCATTTCTTTTTATGGCTGAATAATATTCCACTGTATATATATATGTGCCACATCTTCTTTATCCATTCATCTGTTGATGGACACTTAGGTTGCTTCCGTGTCCTGGCTATTGTAAATAGTACTGCAGTGAACATTGTGGTACATGACTTTTTGAATTATGGTTTTCTCAGGGTATATGCCCAGTAGTGGGATTGCCGGGTTGTATGGTACTTCTATTTTTAGTTTTTTAAGGAACCTCCATACTGTTCTCCATAGTGGCTGTATCAATTTACAGTCCCACTAGCAGTGCAAGAGGGTTCCCTTTTCTCCACACCCTCTCCAGCATTGTTTGTAGATTTTTTTGATGATAACCCTTCTAACTGGTGTGAGGTGATACCTCACTGTAGTTTTGATTTGCATTTCTCTAATGATTAGTGATGTGGAGCATCCTTTCGTGTGTTTGTTGGCAATCTGTATATCTTCTTTGGAGAAATGTCTATTTAGGTCTTCTGCCCATTTTTGGATTGGGTTGTTTGTTTTTTTCATATTGAGCTGCATGAGCTGCTTGTATGTTTTGGAGATTAATCCTTTGTCAGTTGCTTCATTTGCAATTATTTTCTCCCATTCTGAGGGTTGTCTTTTCGTCTTCCTTATGCTTTCCTTTGCTGTGCAAAAGCTTTGAAGTTTCATTAGGTCCCATTTGTTTATTTTTGTTTTTATTTCCATTTCTCTAGGAAGTGGGTCAAAAACGATCTTGCTATGATTTATGTCATAGAGTGTTCTGCCTATGTTTTCCTCTAAGAGTTTGATAGTGTCTGGCCTTACACTTAGGTCTTTAATCCATTTTGAGTTTATTTTTGTGTATGGTGTTAGGAAGTGTTCTAACTTCATTCTTTTACATGTACCTGTCCAGTTTTCCCAGCACTACTTATTGTCTTGTCTCCATTGTATACTCTTGCCTCCTTTATCAAAGATAAGGTGACCATATGTGCGTGGGTTTATCTCTGGGCTTTCTATCCTGTTTCATTGATCTATATTTCTGTTTTGTGCCAGTACCATACTGTCTTGATTACCGTAGCTTTGTAGTATAGTCTGAAGTCTGGGAGCCTGATTCCTCCAGCTCCATTTTTTCTCAGAATTGCTTTGGCTATTCAGGGTTTTTTGTGTTTCCATACAAATTGTGCAATTTTTTGTTCTAGTTCTGTGAAAAATGCCACTGGTAGTTTGATAGGGATTGCATTGAATCTGTAGATTGCTTTGGGTAGTATAGTGATTCTCACAATATTGCTTCTTCCAATCCAAGAACATAGTATATCTCTCTATCTGTTTGTATCATCTTTAATTTCTTTTATCAGTGTCTTAGAGTTTTCTGCATGTAGGTCTTTTGTCTCCTTAGGTAGTTTTATTCCTAGGTAGTTTACTCTTTTTGTTGCAGTGGTAAATGGGAGTGTTTCCTTAAATTCATTTTCAGATTTTTCATCATTAGCGTATAGGAATGCAAGAGATTTCTGTGCATTAACTTTGTATCCTGCTACTCTACCAAATTCATTGATTAGCTATAGTAGTTGTCTGGTAGCATCTTTAGGATTCTCTATGTATGCTATCATGTCATCTGCAAACAGTGACAGTCTTACTTCTTTTCTGATTTGGATTTCTTTTATTTCTTTTTCTTCTCTGATTGCTGTGCCTGAAACTTCCAAAACTATGTTGAATAATATTGGTGAGAGTTGGCAACCTTGTCTTGTTCCTGATCTTAGAGGAAATGGTTTCAGTTTTCCACCATTGAGAACGATGTTGGCTGTGGGTTTCTCATATATGGCCTTTATTATGTTGAGGTAGGTTTCCTCTCTGCCTACTTTCTGGAGAGTTTTTATCATAAATGGGTGTTGAATTTTGTCAAAAGGTTTTCCTGCATCTATCAAAATGATCATATGGTTTTCCTCCTTCAATTTGTTAATATGGTGAATCACATTGATTGATTTGTGTATATTGAAGAATCCTTGCACTTCTGGGATAAACCCTACTTGATCATGTTGTATGATCCTTTTAATGTGCTGTTGGATTCTGTTTGCTAGTATTTTGTTGAGAATTTTTACATCCATGTTCATCAGATATTGGCCTATAGTTTTCTTTTTTTGTGACATCTTTGTCTGGTTTTGGTATCAGGGTGATGGTGGCCTCGGAGAATGAGTTTGGGAGTGCTCCTCCCTCTAGTATATTTTGGAAGAGTTTGAGAAGGATAGGTGTTAGCTCTTCTCTGAATGTTAGAATTTGCCTGTGAAGCCATTTGGTCCTGGACTTTTTTGTTGGAAGATTTTTAATCACAGTTTCAATTTCAGTGCTTGTGATTGGTGTGATTATGTTTTCTATTTCTTCCTGGTTCAGTTTTGGAAGGTTGTGCTTTTCTAAGCATTTGTCCATTTCTTCCAGGTTTTCCATTTTATTGGCATATAGTTGCTTGTAGTAATCTCTCATGATCCTTTGTATTCCTGCAGAGTCAGTTGTTACTTCTCCTTTGCATTTCTAAATCTGTTGATTTGAATCTTCTCCCTTTTTTTCTTGATGAGTCTGGCTAATGGTTTATCAATTTTGTTTATCTTCTCAAAGAACCAACTTTTAGTTTTATTGATCTTTGCTATTGTTTCCTTCATTTCTTTTGTATTTATTTCTGCTCTGATCTTTATGATTTCTTTCCTTCTGATAACTTTGGGGTTTTTTTTGTTTTTCTGTCTCTAATTGCTTTAGGTGTGAGGTTAGGTTGTTTATTTGAGATGTTTCTTGTTTCTTGAGGTAGGATTGTATTGCTGTAAACTTCCCTCTTAGGACTGCTTTTGCTGCATCCCATAGGTTTTGGGTTGTTGTGTTTTCATTGTCATTAGTTTCTAGGTATGTTTTGATTTCCTCTTTGATTTCTTCAGTGATCTCTTGGTTATTTAGTAGCGTATTTTTTAGCCTCCATGTGTTTTTATTTTTTACATTTTTTTTCTGTAATTGATATCTAGTCTCATAGCATTGTGGTCGGAAAAGATACTCGATACAAGTTCAATTTTCTAAAATTTACCATGGCTTGATTTGTGACCCAAGATATGATCTATACTGGAGGATGTTCCGTGAGCACTTGAGAAGAAAGTGTATTCTGTTGTTTTTGGATGGAATGTCCTATAAATAGCAATTAAGTCCATCTTGTTTAATGTATCATTTAAAACTTGTGTTTCCGTATTTATTTTCATTTTGGATGATCTGTCCATTGGTGAAAGTGGGGTGTTAAAGTCCCCTACTATGATTGTGTTACTGTCGATTTCCCCTTTTATGGCTGTCAGCATTTGCCTTATGTATTGAGGTGCTCCTATGTTGGGTGCATAAATGTTTACAATTGTTATATCTTCTTGGCTTCATCCCTTGATCATTGTGTAATGTCCTTCTTTGTTTCTTGTAATACTCTTTATTTTAAAGTCTATTTTGTCTGATATGAGAATTGCTACTCCAGCTATCTTTTGATTTCTATTTACATGGAATATCTTTTTCCATTCCCTCACTTTCAGCCTGTATGTGTCCCTAGGTCTGAAGTGGGTCTCTTGTAGACAGCATATATACGGGTTTTGTTTTGTATCCATTCAGCCAGTCTATGTCTTTTCGTTAGAGCATTTAATCCATTTACATTTAAGGTAATTATCGATATGTCTGTTCCTATTACCATTTTCTTAATTGTTTTGGGTTTGTTTTACAGGTCTTTTCCTTCTCTATTGTTTCCTGCCTAGAGAAGTTCGTTTAGCATTTGTTGTAAAGCTGGTTTGGTGGTGCTGAATTCTCTTAACTTTTGCTTGTCTGTAAAGGTTTTAATTTGTTGAAATCCTTGCTGGGTAGAGTAATCTTGGTTGTAGGTTTTTCCCCCTTCATCACTTTAAATATGTCCTGCCACTCCCTTCTGGCATGCAGAGTTTCTGCTTAAAGATCAGCTGTTAACCTTCTGGGGATTCCCTTGTACGTTATTTGTTGTTTTTTCCTTGCTGCTTTTAATATTTTTTCTTTGTATTTAATTTTTGATAGTTTGATTAATATGTGTCTCAGCATGTTTCTCTTTGGGTTAATCCTATGTGGTACTCTCTGTGCTTCCTGGACTTGATTGACTATTTCCTTTCCCATGTTAGGGAAGTTTTTGACTATAACCTCTCAAATATTTTCTCAGACCCTTTCTTTTTCTTTTCTTCTTCTGGGACCCCTGTAATTCGAATGTTGGTGTGTTTAATGTTACCCCAGTGGTCTTGGAGACTGTCCTCAATTCTTTTCATTCTTTTTTCTTTATTTTGCTCTCTGACAGTTATTTTCACCATTTTATATTCCAGCTCACTTATCCATTCTTCTGCCTCAGTTATTCTGCTATTGATTCCTTCTAGAGTATTTTTAATTTCATTTATTGTATTGTTTATCACTGTTTGTTTGCTCTTTAGTTCTTCTAGATCTTTGTTAAATGTTTCTTGTACTTTTCTCCATTCTGTTTCTGAGATTTTGGATCATCTTTGCTATCATTACTCTGTATTATTTTTCAGGTAGGTTGCCTATTTCTTCTTCGTTTATTTGGTCTTGTAGGTTTTTACCTTGCTCCTTTGTCTGTAACCTTTTTTTTTATCATTTCTTTCTTTTTTTTTGATGGGTGGGTCTGTATTCCTGTCTTACTGGTTGTTTGGCCTGAGGTGTTCAGCACTGGAGTTTGCAGGCAGTTGGATAGAGCTGGGTCTTGGTGCTGAGATGAGGACCTCCGGGAGACCTCACTCTGATTAATATTCCCTGGGGTGTGAGGTGCTTGGGCCCGACCTCCGGCCTGGGAATCAATATCCCGCAAGCTGCGTAATGCCGCAAAAAGAGAAAGAAAGAGAGAGAGAGAGAGAAGGAAAGGAGGAAGGAAAGAAAGAAAGAAGGAAGGAAGCAGTACAATATCAAAGAATAAAAAACAAAATAAAATTAGAAAGATAAAAAATATATTAGGAAAAATAAAAGTATAATTGAAACAACTGGTCGCTGTGGGTTCCTCCCATCCCCTTAGGTGTCTGTGTTCCCCCACTGGTGCCTGGTAGGTGCCCTAGTTGTGCGGGCACCTGAATTCCGTGTCCTCCTAGTCCACCATCTTGACTCTACCCTCCTTTTGACTTTTTCATTTCATGATATTGTAGCCACTTTCCAAAATAATCTTTGAGGATTTTTTTTTAAAGGTTAGGAAGAAGCCAAGGACAAGAGCCAGCATGGCTGGACTGAGACTCATGAAATTGTGTGTTGGCTAAATTTTTGAGCGGGCTTACAGTCAGGTCCACCACATGCAAATGATTATTAGGAGATGGTTTTAATTGGGAGGAGTGTCAGCCGAGCTACCTCTGTTATGGGAAGACAGTTTCTCGAAGAGTGGAGAGTGCTTTAGAGGATAGTCACCTAATCTGGGCAACGTCTGAAAGTACGAATGAATGTATCTACCAATGTGAGATGAGATGATAGAAAAACTCCCAAAATCGGTTGTAAGGGAAGAAACTTTTGTGACTGTAAACGTCCAATTTCAGCACCTAATTAGATGAAAGGTGGATGTTTTCTAGCACAAAAGCTTCTGCATGGCCCAGTCAGTTTGAGTGGCGGCCTGAATGGCATGCACTGTATGCCTAACTGATGTGGGGCTGGTGTGCGAACTTGGCAACAGATCTTGGCACTCTGAGCCATCGTCATTGTTTAACCGAGTTTTATCTTATCTCTCTAGCCTTTCCCTTCTTCTAGAGCACAGCCAAAGCTGTCACGTCTATAAATGAATAAGAAAATCGTCTTAACCCAGCTTCTCTCCTAGCATAAATATCCTATAGTGTTACCGACATTTTTCTACCCTCAGATTCACTTATGGTCCCTGGGAGGAACAGAGGGAATAAAATGAATGAAATAGGCACTTTCTTACTTGCCCTACATAAATTGTTTGTCACTAGGGTGAGTAGGTGAATAAATGCCTTTTTGCAAGGCCATTGTGAATATCTAAAGTTCATCAGAGCCTTTAAGGACTAGGATAAAATGCATTTTGCATGTTCCCTTGAGAAATCAAGTTTCACTGCATCTTATTGCCCTCGTTGGAGGTACAAGTTTTAAGCACATATGGCCTACAGACCCGTGCTTTCATTACTCTTCTTCTCTCATAACCCTCAGAGTTACTGGATAGATGTAAGATGAATAATTTGTTGGATCATTCGTGCTAGTACTTAGAAAAAGAAGCTTACCTTCTAGGTAAAACGTGCTATGCATGACTACACTACAGACCCGAATATACTTCTCACACACGAACAACGAAACAAGTTCATGGAACCCACCAGAGCGAGTGTGGCTTACTGCACCAGATCGAGGTGATGAATGCCCTTTGCCATGTGAAGGATGGCAGTAGGTTATCAGTTTTATGATTTCCAGTGTTCTGTTACTGATAACTAAATTCCGATTAGTTGGGATTTTATAAAAGAAGTTTGCTCATGAATTTGACTTTGACTCTCATACAAAATGATAACATTTGTGCTCTGTAGAGTTTCACTGTGCTTTTTAGACACCTAGAGTACCATATAGGGTTTTATACCATAGCTGCAATCCTGAAGAAAGTTGACATCCAGTTTGGTGAGGCTTGACTGAGAAACCAGTGGAAATGGCTAGAAATACACCGTGGACTTAAATCATTTCTAGCTGGAGCTGGTTTTTCTGTGAGTATCTGCATGAGTTGTAAAGAAAATAGTTTTCCCAATCACTCAGAAGTGGTTACCCACATTCCCCTGGTACAAGCCCACATGGGCCATTCTAACATCCTTCCCACAGAGCAGGTCGGCAGGCACGTGGCCAGGCCTGAGCTTTAAAATGCAGGAGGGAGGAAAACCGATCTATACCACATCCATTCTGGGCAGTCAGGTGGCTGTGGTTGATGGGTACTGCCAGGCCGAGTCAGGAAACGGAAAGTGACTGGGTGACGCTTGCTGACCCAGGAAGGCACTCGGTAGGCAAGCATTTGACCTTTTACCATGAAGGAAGGATGGGCCAGAGAAGAACCTCCTGTGGGTCCTAATTTTTGTGAAAATAAGTCTGTAGGGAAACAAAGCCCTTGTGACTCTTGGCCTGAGTCTGACAGCTGCTAGGCTTGTTAAAGAAGTGAAAGCGGCCTCCAGAAGAGACATAGGCGGCTCGGAACACGAAAGATTGGGTTCTGCTTTTGCGTCGTGTGTGTGATCAGCTGTCAATTAATAAAACTTTGCTGAGAGTCAGAAAACTAGGCTGCAAAAGCTCTTTCAGGAAATGTTTAGAACGTGGAATTATTCTGATCTTCATTGTGTTGGTTGAAAAATGGAACAATGGCTTGTTCATAACAAATCGTTCAGTAGGAAAAAATGCAGTAATGGGAATTGCTGGGTAAGTGAATAACAGAGTGAATATGACAAAATTTGTGGTAAAAATAAATGTGAGCCCTTAAAAATATCAGAAGTGAGCTGAGTTTTGTGATTTGCTATTATCGTTCTTGTGCTGACTTTGAAGTGATACCTTCCAGAGTAGTCCTTGGGCCAAATCCAGCCTGCCTCCTGTCTCTGTAAATAAAGTTTTATTAGAACACAGGCACATCCATCCACTTGCATATTGTAAATGGCTGCTTCCTGTTCCGATGGCAGAGTTGAGTAGTGGTAACAGATACAGTAAGACCCACAATACCTAAAGTGTTTACCATCTCTTCCGGTACAGAAAAAGTGTGTTAAGTTCTATTCTAGAACTTTGCCACTCAAAGCAGCATTGGTGATTCATTGGTGGTTTATTGGGACATTAAAGTTTGAGAAGTAATGGCCTAGGGCATTCTTCATCTGGGGTTTTGGTGATCAAACTCCATGAAGTTATAGGCACAATTCTGTTCGTGTGCTTATGTGTATTTTTCTGCATCTCTACCCTCTCAGAGGTGGAGGGGTCTGCACCCATTATCACTTTCTCAGAATCTGCTTTTCTGTTTTTCTCAGAATTGCTGAGAATCATTAGGCTAGAAAAGGATGGCCTTGACTCAGAATTCATGGATTCATGTTTCAAGTGATGGTTACGAAGATCTCACTACTTTACACCAATAAAAGTCAGACCCGGCTCGTGCTCATTTATTTATTTATGCTTAAATAAAGAATATAAGGGGGCTTCCCTGGTGGCGCAGTGGTTGAGAGTCCGCCTGCTGATGCAGGGGACACGGGTTCGTGCCCCGGTCCGGGAAGATCCCACATGCCGCGGAGCGGCTGGGCCCGTGAGCCGTGGCCGCTGAGCCTGCGCGTCCGGAGCCTGTGCTCTGCAACGGGAGAGGCCACAACAGTGAGAGGCCCGCGTACCGCAAAAAAAAAAAAAAAAAAAAAAAACAAAAAAAAGAATATAAGATTTGCAGCATAGCCTAGCTATAGGATATGACATTTTGTAACTATTATTAATGGATAAGGGACTATTTCATGCATATTGGTTCTTTGCGCCTTAATAGCTATTGTCATATCCCATTGTGGTTATGGAGATATTTATTACACGCCTCTCCCACCTTGGAAAAATGAAAGCCCAAAGGTCCAAAATTATAGGACTTTGTAATGACTTTTTATGGGTACCCACTAGAAATCACTGCTAGTTAGCCCTACAATGTTATTGAATATCCATCATGTATAGAACCCTGTAGGAGTTTCTAAAAGGCAGAAGACAGCATCTAAAATGGACTGAGGCTGACTTCTGATCGCCTTTCCTATGAATGGCTGTTTCATGTATTCTGTGGGTATTCTTTACCCTGTATCAGGCTCCTACAGTAGGTATTAGGACCAGACGATTTATGTCATGTCAAGTTTACCTAGATGGACACGTGCTTCTGGGGATGGAAGTTGTGCAGATCAGTAGAGGGAGGAATAACAATGGTGCTTTTAGAAAACTGTGGTGTCAGAGGTAGAGAAAGAAAAGCTTAGAAATGCAGGACTATCTGACCTTGGGACAGATATTTTGACCTT
Source organism: Lagenorhynchus albirostris (assembly GCF_949774975.1). NCBI lineage: Eukaryota > Metazoa > Chordata > Mammalia > Artiodactyla > Delphinidae > Lagenorhynchus > Lagenorhynchus albirostris. The sequence continues at coordinate 13,642,572 of NC_083108.1, forward strand.
GGGACAAACATAATCATCCTCACAAACCCAAAAAGGTACAGATCACTTTGCTTCACAATCTGAAACTATTTTTTAATCCATTAGAGATAAATGTAGGCTAAGATGGACTACAATTAGGGATTTAAATACTTTTTGGTGCTGATTTTCAATGGGGGTGTTCTACACTGGAACAAACAGGTCCCTGGGGTCCTGGGTTCTGGGAGCTGGAATGGAGTTGTGTTTAGGGCAAGCCTGGCTCTTGGGCTGCCTGGGACCCAGGAACTCTGAAAGTTCACATATGAAGCCAAGAAGTTAGAGGCAAACAGTATATGGCGAGGAGAGAGACCAAGGATGACTCATCAGATGGAACTAGGAGCTTCCAGACCAGAGTGCGAGGCTTTGGGAGAGGAGGGAGAGGAGGGAGAGCTGTGAGAGACAGGACCCCACTTCGTAGGCTTAGCTCCTTGGGGTTGTGGCTTACGAAGAAAATACAGACCAGTTCAAGTTGTAGGATTCTAGGAGATTTTACTGAAGTTGAGGCTTTTCTACTTCATAGGAGCAAAACTTTGGACATTCCAGGGGAGCTCAGAGGTTACATATATTTCCTAGCTGTGTCCACTTACAGGGCCTGGTAGTAGCGATATCCAATGGCCATGAGCACATCTATAAGCCAGATCTTGGTTTCTAAATACCATTCTGCAACTAAAAGGAATGGGCTTCTTGGAGAAATCTGATTCTGGGCCTGGGGAAGGGGAACTATAAGATGAGCCTGAAACACCTTTTTGTGCCACAAAGTAAGGAAGTTCTCAAAGAATGGTGAGGGCATGTCAAAAGGACATAGCAGCCAGGTTGATGAAGCTCCCAACAGCCAAACCTGGGTTGTTTTCAGCATCAAAATAAATATAGCGGTAATGGATCATAATTCATTAAGTAATATAAAATCAATGAACCCATACTAATATGAATAAAATAAATAAGGAAAAGAGGACGTTCTGTCTTCAGTAGAATGTCCACTAATAAATGTAGAATAAAAGGTAGAATTAAATATCATCACTGGCAATCATCATGTAATGGTTAATTCAGGCAAGAAATGTTAAAGTGTGCCAAAATTAGTGGGTGAAAGCTTGATAAGGAGATTTACATAGCCTCAGGCTGTCTCCACAAAATATTCGGTTGGCCAAAAAGTTCGTTCGCTGTTACAGAAAAACCCGAACGAACTTTTTGGCCAACCCAGTATTTGTTAAATACAAAAGAGAGGGATTAAAGAGTAACTTTACCTTGGAGAAACCTGGGAGACACAAGGGATCAAGTTACTGTAACACAATCACTTGCTAAGATAGAAGGAGGAAATTACAACATTGTTTCTGTAATATCTCCCCCTCCCCTGCCAAAAAAAAAAAAAAAAAAAAAAAAGGAAACGAATCTCTTCGTGAGAAAACATCAGACAAACTCAAATTTAGGGATATTTTACAAAATAATTTATGGTAATCTTCAAACTGTCAGGGTTATAAAAGTCAGGGAAGACTGAGAAACGGTTCCAGATTGAGGAAGAATGAAGAAACATGACAAGTAAATACAGCATGTGACTCTGGGTTCTATCCCTTTGCATTATTAGGATATTTGGTGAAATTTGAATGAAGTCTGTGGTAGTGTACCAGTGTTGAGTTCCTGATTTTAATGGTCGTCCTGCAGTTAAATAGGAAATACTTTGAGTATACAGGAGTAATGGAACCTCAGGTCTGCACCTTACTTTCAAGTGGTTTGAGGAGGGGGGAAGTTATTTGTTTTTTGCAACAATGTGAGGTCCTATGGGTAATCATGTTTATTGAAGTTGTGTAAGATGGTGCAAAGTTCAGCTCGGATTGCAGACAAGTGAGGAGGTTGAAGGTGGATTGGGACATTGTGTTGTCTTTATCAGAAAAGCAGGTTCCAGTAGGGACAAGGACGAGGGAGCAAACGGGAAATTGTCTGTTTAGGATAAAGAAGCATCAGCCTATAAAAGGCTATGTAACGCCAAGGGTTCCCCAGGAGGGGAGTAAGTGGGAGGCAAGGAGTTGAGTCCTGAGAAAAGGGTGGGTCTAAGACTTTGATAGATCTGGATGTGGAGGTGAAAGCAGGGACCTCGAGAGGGGCTTTGAACAGCAGACGTGCATCAGTCTGTGTGCTGTCCTTTGCTGGACCCTCCAGTGCCATCCTGGTAAATGGTGGTTCTTCCATCTCTTCCTCGCCATGAATGGCAGTGCCATCTGGGGATGCTCCGTGGCTATCCATAGATGCTTTGGGGCCAAGTTGGGCAGGAGAGGTGGTTTGCTGGGGACTTCAGAAGGGTTACAGCAGTTTATTCTAGAAAGAGAGGTTGTTTTAAGCTCACACTGAGTTACGTTTCACTTAATCTCAGTTCTCTGAGATTCATTTCTGTTAACGCTAATGAAAACCTGGCTGGCTCCAAGTACAGGCTGATGGGAGGATTTAAGTATTACTCCTCTGCCTTTGGTGACAGGGCTGATCTCCAGAGTCCTTTCTGTGATGATGCTCTGGTCCCTTGAACATGCCAAATAAGTGAAAAGCCAAAAGAGTCTGAAGTTGTCTGTATAGGATTGTTTGTATTTCATGGTAACTTAATTCACAGAAGATACGAATGCCTAGCATGTGCTTAAATGCTGTGCTTTACAAAGATAAAGAACACGTATTTCCTGCTCTAGAGGAACCAGAGTCTTGGGGTGAGAATTGTGAGTGAACAAGTAGTTTTAATGCATCATGGGAAGGAGCTTAATAGGGGCTGATAAAGGGCTGAGGAACTGGGGAGGAGGGAACCGTCAACTTTGTAAGGGTTGTGGAGAGACACCTTCGAGTCAGGAGGAACAAACAGTGTGTGTGTTTCTTCAAAGAAAGGCACAGAAGTGAGAAACCAGGAATGGGAGGGTGTCCTGGAGCCTGGGGAGGGGATGGGGGTGGGAGATGGGGCCTGTGTGATTAATGGGGGCCAGATCGAAGGACCTTGTGTGCCACCTCTGAGCAGTGCTGGAGAGAAGAGTGCATCTGGGCAATGTGAGCCAGGAACTGTGCCTGGCAGAAGAGAAAATTAATCAAGAAAAGCACCAAGTCAGTGTATGAGTTTGCTCAGGCTGCCATAATCAGAAGCACCGATTGGGTGGTTTGACCAACAGAAGTTGATTTTCTCACGATTCTGGAGGCTAAGTTGAAGATCAAGGCGTCCACAGCGTTGGCTTCTTTGGAGGATTCTCTCCTTGGCTTGTAGCTGGCCATCTTTCCCCTGTGTCTTCACCTGGTCTTCAAAATATCTGTCTGTGCCCCAATTTTCCCTTCTTCTGAGGACCTAGTCACATTAGATTCAGGCCACCCTAATGGTCTCATTTCACCTGAATCACCTCTTTAAAGGCCCTGTCTCCAAATACAGTCACACTCTGTACTGAGGGTTAGGACTTGGACGTTGGAATCTTGGGGGGTGGGGTAGGGAGGTGGGGAGACACCGTTCAGCCCATAACAGTCAAGCAGTTTTATTTTTGTAGGTCCTCATGCAACTTTTTAAAGGGCAATTGACAGCTTTTCTAGAAGTGTGAGAGACTTGCTTTAACTGTAGTGAGGCTTTCTCTCACCTATAATATTAGAAATAGAAGGACTAACTAAACAGGTGGAATGGAGATGAGTTTTAACGTTTCATCACGTTTGCAGCATCATGACCCTTCACCTTGGAATACTTCCAGCATGTATCTCCGGAGAACAAGGACATTCTCCTGCAAAGTCACATCATCACACTTAAGAATTCACCATTAAGTCAGTAATGTCATCTAATATACGGTCCATGCTCAAAAATGTCCTTTATGACGGTAGAGTTTTTCCCCACCTCAATCCTGGATCACAACAAAGATCATGCATCGGGCTTCCCTGGTGGCGCAGTGGTTTAGAGTCCGCCTGCCGATGCAGGGGACACGGGTTCGTGCCCCGGTCCGGGAGGATCCCGCATGCCGCGGAGTGGCTGGGCCCGTGAGCCATGGCCGCTGAGCCTGCGCGTCCGGAGCCTGTGCTCTGCAACGGGAGAGGCCACTGCGGTGAGAGGCCCGCGTACCGCAAAAAAAAAAAAAAAGGATCATGCATCGGATTTAGCTACCATGTCTCCTTAGCCTCTTATAATCTGGAGCAGCCTCCTTGCCTTTGTTTGCCTTTCCACTCAATTGACAGTTTTGAGGAGCCCGTACCAGCCCTACATGTCTTGTTCCCTCATGGTGAAGTTCAAGATGAACATTTTGGCACAGCGATGTTTAGCAGTATTTCACTGCGTCACTGCAGGAGGACGATGACACATCAGTCTGTTCCATAATGGGTGTGCTAAATTAGACTTCTGGTTAAGGTGGTATCTGCCTGGTCTGCACATTGTAAGGATGACTTTCCTCTACCGTTTAGTAAGCAATCTGTGAGCCGATACTTTGAGGCACGTAAATATCCTGCCTTTCAATAAGCTTTCATCCAATGATTTTAGTGTCTATTGATGATCTTTGCCTAAATCATTCCTACACTGGAGATGGCAAAACAGTGTTTTTTAAGTTTAATCGATCATTTTTTTCATCTATAAACCAGCATTCGTCAATTTAAAAAGTACTTCCCCTCCCCAATTCCTCTCTTAATTTCCCCTTTCTCTTCCTGTCTGATTTTCCCTTTGAGTATCACTGTGGGGTCACAGATCCTTTTTATAATTCAAAGTCTTATAAAAATACTACCTTTGGGGCTTCCCTGGTGGTGCAGTGGTTGAGAGTCCGCCTGCCGATGCAGGGGACACGGGTTCGTGCCTCGGTCTGGGAAGATCCCACATGCCGCGGAGCGGCTGGGCCCGGCTGGGCCCGGCTGGGCCCGTGAGCCATGGCCACTGAGCCTGCGCGTCCGGAGCCTGTGCTCCGCAACGGGAGAGGCCACAACAGTGAGAGGCCCGCGTATCGCAAAAAAAAAAAAAAAAATACTACCTTTGTCTTAGTCATCTTGGGCTGCCATAACAAAATACCATAGACTGGGTGGTGTAAACAAGAAACAATTATTTCTCACAGTTCTGGAGGCAGGGAAGTTCAAGGTCAAGGGTTGGGCAGGTTTCGTTACTGGTGAGAGATCTCTTCCTGGTTTGCTGGTGTCTGCTTTCTCACTGTGTCCTCACTTGGTGGAGAAAGGGCTCTGGCCTCTTCTCTTAAAAGGGACTGATCCCATCATAAGGGCTCCACCATTATGACCTCATCTAAACCTAATTACCTCCCAAAGGCCACCCTTCAAACACCATCATATTGGGGGTTAGAGCTTCAATCTCAGGGAGACACAAACATTCAGACGATCATTCTTTTCCATGTTCAAATGTTGCCAAGTTTGGTCAGTGCAGTTTGAGCACCTTCAAGCTGACTTCTGTGGCCTCTGACATGTCCCCATCATTCTCACCTGATGGCACTATAGGACGATCCAGGCTCACTTTGTATTTTCCCTGCCCCGACCTGGAATCAGCCACTTCCCAAGGATTTCAGATTCTTTTTAGTGAGAAATAGTATTTAGAAACCAAGATCTAGGAATGAAGAATGCTCATTGTTACCGGACTCTCATTGTTTCTAAACGTTTTCAGTGGACAAAACTTAGAAATACATATCTATTATTTTAAATCATGATTGTATTTTGATGGTTCCAATTTAAATTCAGCACAACTAATTCCCTCTTACCTTCCCTGATTTCAGTATTTTTTTACCTCCCTTTTCCCACAGTGGGAAAATCCTGTTTCCTAACAACATCAATATAATTGCTTCTTCTAGCATGTAGTATATATTACAAAATAGTTTCAGAATTACTATGGCACTGCCATGAATACCAACCATAAACCAACTAAGTAAAGTTCAAGATTGCTTGTCAGGGACTTCCCTGGTGCAGTGGGTAAGACTTCACGCTCCCAGTGCAGGGGGCCCGGGTTCGATCCCTGGTTGGGGAACTAGATCCTGCATGCCACAGTGAAGATCCCAAGTGCCACAACTAAGACCCCGGGGCAGCCAAAATAAATAAATAGTAAATAAATATTTTTTTAAAAAGATTGCTTGGCAGATACCATTATTATTAAAAAATGTATCCCACTAAGTGTGTACAGTCTTTATGCCCAGTAGTTATATGAATGCAGTTATATTGTCCATCTGAGTTCAGTTCACTTGTTTCTGTTTATATTTAATTTTAGGGTTGATTTTTTTTTCTACTTCTCTGATTTAATTATTTTGGGGGATATGTAAAATGTTCACAGGACTCAAAAGTCACAACTGTATAAAAGATATACTGAGAGAGGCCGCACCTGCACATCCTTCCTCTCCGTTGCCACCCCTCCACTTACTGATGACCGTTTACATTAATTGGTTTATTCTTTTGAATTTATTTTTGTAGAAATAAGCAAATATATATTCTTACTCCCCTTCTTAATCTTTCACCTTGCTTTCTTTTCACCTGACAGTATAACCTGGCTGTCATTCTAAAACAGTTCATAGCTGTCTTTCTCATTCTTTTGTACGACCACATGCTACTCATTGGGGGAATAGAAATCAATTTGTTTCCATGAATGGGAATTCAGATGATTTGTTTTCCAGCATATTGCTATTGCAAATAATGGTGAAATGAATGAATTACCTGTGAACATGTTATTTTGTATTTATGGAGGTGTATTTTCAGAGTGAATACTTAGAAGTGGAAACACTGGGTAGAAGGTAAAATCATAAGTAGCTTTATTAGATAATGACACATTCCCCTCCTACTGATTTGTTCTCTCAAGAGCAGTGTTCGAGAGTGCCTGTTTGGGGGTAGATTTTTAGAGCCCTTTTTAGTTAGAATAAGGAATTATCAGTGGCTCTCAACCCTCAGTTGACATCACAATCACCCAGGGAGCTTTTTGCAGATATTTACCTTGGAACCGAACCCCCGAGGCACTGATTTGCTCAGCCTCCAGTGGACTTTATGAGGCATAGATTCAAATTATTTTGTCGAAGTACTAGTTTAATATCTAAGTTTAGTTACCAACATAGTAACTCTTTCCTTTAATGAACTTACTGTTCTGGGAAGAGGTAAACGAAAGCATACTGTTAAATGCATGAATCTAATATGCTCATGATTTCTGAATTGCCTACGAATACTGGTGACCATATATCCTTAATTTTTCAAAAATGGCCTGGTTTCTACCAGTTTTCATTCATTCTACAAGCATTTATTGAGCACTTACTGAACGCCAGTCATTGCTTAGGTACTAAGGAAAGGAGACAGCAGGGAAAGAGGAGGCCACTGAACCCCTTGGTTGGCCAAATATGGGGTGTATGTAGGTTTTTGCCCTTAAGGAACTCACTTTCCAATGGGGGAGACACAAGTAAATAGAATATGATCATTATAGAAAGGGGTCCTTAGAGAACATACTCGTGGCATCTAACCCAGCTAGAGGGATGAGGGGAGCCTTCTTGGAGTTGGTGATGGACATTTGGACGGAATTCTTCCATACTAAAAATGGGAGGGACAGCATCCCAAGCTAAGAGAATGATGTGCGTGAAAAGGCTTAGCGGTGAGAGAGGCACATTGCTTTTAGAGAAGTGTAAGTGCCTCAAAGTGGTTAGAGTGTGGGCTTCAAGCCAGGGCATGACAAAAAGAAGATTGGATAAGTAACCACAGGCCACATCATCTGCTCCAGTGCCTGGTGCATAGTGGGTGTTAAATAAACCATTGGTTGGTTGATCGCACAAATGACTTGCTGATTTATGGAATAGAGCAGTTTTGCATTAGTGTTTTGCTAACTACATTCAAGATAAAAGGAGTTGGTGTTCCCAGTGTATTTGATATTTTATCTTGTGGATAAAGCTGATTTTTTTTTAATGCAAAAGGCAATCAGGTTATGAAAGTAGCCATATAATTGGGAAGGGTCACCTGGATGATGTATTGCCCCATTCTGGTTTGATGGACAGAAAGAAAAATCTCTTCAAATTGTTTTCACAATGTCCCTGTCTCTTTATCTGCTTATTATAATCCAGCTTCAGGGATAGATGGCATTTTAAAAATGCATAGTCCTTTTGGCCCTGAGAGCCCTCGGAATGTTTCCCATCAGCTAAAGCAAAACAAACGGACTAGACTAATAGACAGCACTTGTGTTCAGTGATGTTAGCTGTAGAATGACTTCCTCAGGAAATTGTGTTGTGTGTGAGTCTGGTTCTGTGGTTTCATTGATATTCCAAATTAGACTGGGAAACGGAGGAATTGCGACAATTCAAGCAATCATTTGAAGGACAGGAGTTCTGGTGGAAGCTGGAATTGAATTTGCAGCTGTACCAGTGGCTCACTGTAAATCACCTTAGATTTGAATTTCTTTAAGGCTTTGCTACTTCTTCCCTCCTTTAATGTAGGTTAAATTCGACCTTGTTTCATTTTAAGTTACTCAATATCTTGAGAGCATTAGAGAATTATTTTCCGAAATAGACCGACTATCTCAACAAACCAATGTAATCTGATTCCTGTGACCTACATTGGCTAATGGCTGATGAGACATCCATTTTCATTTAAATCTGTATTTGTTGTTTTATTTCTACTATTATTATGTCTCTGTGAAAAGTGTCATAATACGCATAAAGCAAGGAAACAGCTATTTTCTCTGTTGGTAAGAGTCATTGAGTTTAGTAGAACCATAGAACCAGGAACAAGGAAGCTCTCTGTCATAGTATAACTGGCATAGAGATTTGAAATATGCTTACCATTTCTTCTGCTAAAATATCTTGAATTAAGCAGATATAGATTAACCGTGTTATTAAAGGTACTCATAAGAACAGACTGACAAAAGCTCAGTAATGTGAGATATAGAAAACTACCATTTGGTGATTGAAAACACATGCTTGCTAACAGGCATGACCTAATACAGGTGGGCCATATAGAGGTGGCTTCTAAAAACCTCTGAGTTTTATTTGCTGGCCTGACTCTATTTTAATTTGTTTTCTATCAATACTTAAAAAAAAAAATGAATGCTTGTTAAATCAGACTGTTTTAAACTCAAAGATAGAGTTTGGGTAATTTAGAAAATATTAACTTCCTGTTTTTAGATACATTTTATGACTATTCTAAGAAAGATGAGTTATTGAGAATTTTTTTCACAAATGAAATGAAAGCTGAAACTCAGTAAGTTATTGGTAGATTAAATAGACTTAAGTTAACAGGATAGTACATGGCTATTTGGGAAAGGTATTTGCCTTACTGAATTGGGATAGCAATTTTCACCAAATAAGACTTATCAATTACTTCATTTCACTGAACTGCTAGCTTTGGAAAATAAGTATTCTGTACTATAAAGATACATATTTTTATATTTTAAGTAGTTTTAGTTAGGTAATATGTCTATACATGTGTACTTAAAAAAATTAAATATCCACATATTGTGAATAACAATACCAACTTATTCAAATCCAAAGTACTTGAGGATGAATTTATTCCAACCAAAAAGGATATTGCGAAAGGCGTTGGTAGAGATTATTCTTAAGTGTTGGTCATTACTGATTAATTCAGATATTCTGACTATCAATTGTTTAAAAATATGACTTAAATATTTTACTTCGGGATTCCCTGGTGGCGTAGTGGTTAAGAATCCGCATGCCAGTGCAGGGGACACGGGTTCGAGCCCTGGTCCGGGAAGATCCCACATGCCGCAGAGCAGCTAAGTCCGTGGGCCACAACTACTGAGCGCGTGAGCCACAACTACTGAAGCCTGCGCACCTAGAGCCCATGCTCCGCAACAAGAGAAGCCACCACAATGAGAAGCCTGCGCACCGCAACAAAGAGTAGCCCCCGCTCGCCGCAACTAGAGAAAGCCTGGGCACAGCAACAAAGACCCAACGCAGCCAAAAATAAAAATAAATAAATGTATTAAAAAACTAAATATTTTACTTCCCCTAAAATTGAATGTATTTGATGTGATGGAGATAAAATTGCAATAATTCAATATATATTGCAATAATTCAATATATAACAAAACCAGTTTAAGATGTAAGAATTGTCCGTCTCTATTATTTTAAAAAAAAAATGAATTGGATCTTATGTGGCCTATATATAAAAATATACTAACAGATCATGACACATATATCCCCACACGCACATGCTATATTTAGAATATGTATTAATATTCTGAAAAGGTTACATAATTTAAAAAATGGTTTTGGAAGTAAATTGTTCCTTATTTGATGATGGGACCTTTAAGCTTTCATATTAAACAAGAAAGCTTTTTTTTTTTTAACAGAAGTCATTTACATGTAATGTTTTTAAATAAAATGAATGTTTTTTTTTTCTGACTTAGAGCTTGTATTTTTACAGTGTTTTTTGCTTTGAGGGTACTTGGTGAGAGTAGGGGGAACATTGTATCCGAAATTGCTTAATTGTTTTCCTTGCAGCCAGTTTACATGCTTCGTGCACCGTCTTGGATATAAGGATTTGGATAATCCATAATAACCTCACATTTCAATTTGGGGCTCCTTGGAAAGTTGAATTCTTTTAGTTGAGATAAAAAGAGAGTAAGTGTACACTTTTAATAAAGGAGTGCCTGCCATGAACCATCTAAAGATGTGTCTGTTTATACAGAGGAGGAAGGTGCTCCGATGAATAAGTAACCAAGGGAGAGGTGATGAATCTAGCATCTCCCTGCGTTGATTCTATCACAGCCCGGTGTTGATTGAGAAAGGAATTTACGAGGCAAGAAATGGCTGGGGGCCCAGAGACAGTCCTTATTTGACAATGTGATGATCTAATAATAATCACTCTGGCCCCGCACAACCCCTTACAAGTATTTACTGTAGCTTTTCAGAGGTGCTAAGAATGGGAGGTTTAAACTGCTAAGGTTTAATCTCTAGAAACTTAAACATTTGTGATTGCGATTTGTGATTAATCCTTACTGATTAATTCAGACTTAAACATTTGTGACTCATAGTTCTCTTCCCCCACCTTCATTTTTTCTAGAGGGCCTATTAATGAAAATACCTATTTTTTTGTTGTCTAATAATTGGCTAGGTGAAATATAACTTCATATAAATAAAAGTATGCAGTAAAGCTAGTTTCCCAATAGTTGTCCGAGTTTCACATGGAAGTCAGGACTTCAGTAGTTAGAAAATTTCAAGACGCAGAGAGTATTGGGTCATCTCTGTAACCTCCAGACCCCTCGCTGCTTTTCATCCAGCCCCTCTCCTCAAAAATGCTACCTCTATCTAGTGGTCTGAATTGGAGACTGGGGGTCTTTCCCTCATTCCTCCCTTGGTCTCCCCTCTCTCTCTACTTCCATCCTATCTCCAAGTCCTCTTCATTTTCTCTTCCCTTTTCCTCCATCCTCATGGCCTTCATTCCAGCCTTGCCCACCCTTCCCTTTCAGCTGAACCCCTGCCAATTCATCCCCACTCTGCTGCCAGGGGAGCTGTTAAAAATAATGCACAGTGGAATATTACTCAGCCATAAAAAGGGATAAATTCTGATACCTGCTTTAACATGGACAGACCTTGGTACACATGCATAGTGAAATAGGCCAGACCCAAAAGGACAAGTGTTATATGATTCCACTTACACGAGGTACCTAGATAGGTAGTTCCTTGGGACAAAATGCAGAATAGAGGCCACCAGGGGCTCGGGGGAGGGGATGGTGGGGAGTTACTGTTTAATGGCTATAGAGTTTCTGTTTGGGATGATGAACAAATTCTGGAAGTAGACAGTGGTGATGGTTCCACTACATTATGTATGTACTTAATGCCACTGAATTATATTCTTTAAAATGGTTCAAAATAAGAATGATAATGCAGTTGTGATTGGGATGCCTCTCTCCTGTGAAGTCTTCATGAGCCCTATCACCTCCCAGATAAAATCCAGGCTCTGTGTAACAGGAAGGGAGGGGCCACTGTTCCATTCCTTGGAATCTCATCTCTTCCTACAACATAAGAACTCCCACTTCCACCTTTTCTCCAGGGGGCCTCGGCCTTCCTCTAAGCCCCTTGCTGAGTGTGGGAAGGAGGAGAAGATGGGGCCCCGCTTGGCCTGTGTTCCCCCCACCCCACCCTTCCCCCTTCCTCCGCCTCTCCCCCCCTCTCCCATCTCTCAGACCTGTTCACCCTCCTTGGGGTCTTGTGTTGCTCGCTGCACCTGCTGCCACCTAGTGACCTGGCCTTTTCCAGCCTGCGGGGACAGCTGCTCTGATCACTAGGACCAGAAGGGGAAGGAGGAAGTGCCTTTGGGCTTCGGGGCCTGGCTCTTTCCTCCAGTCTTGCTTTAGAGCCATGCGGCGGAGCTCATGTTTTAACCCCCGCCTGCTTCGTCATCTGCTTCTCCATTGAGCTCAGAGCCTGGGGGGAGGACTGTGCTTAATCAGTTGACTAGTTAGCACTGCTGCAACCCCACCACCCTGCCTGGGACCCAGCCTTCTCCTTCCTGCCTCCTGAGATGGCGATCGTACCTGGAAGAGGCATGCCAGGCACTGTTCTAAGTGCTCTCCGTGTGTTAATGTATTTCAGTCCGAACAACCTATGAGGTAGGTGCTGTTATTATCACCTTCTACAGAGATACTGGAGTCACTTGCTGGCGGCTCCAGGCTCTGGTCCCTCTTCCTAACCACCCCTCATTCTGTCACATCTAGAACTCTGTGCTTTTGCATATGCTGTGTCCTTACCTTGGAGTTAAAATGCCGTCTTTTTCTGAAAAAAATCTTTCCTGGCTTCCCCAGACAGATAGAGGTGCTCCTTTTTCCATTTCTACCGGGTCCCCTGCCCACCCCCTGCATTAAGCCCAAGTCACACTTGTGCTGTAGTTATGTGAGCATGGTTGTCTTTGCAGTGATGGGCCTCATCTTTTTCTCTTTCAATCCTTCAAACCTAGAACAGTGCCTCTTAATATATATTTGAATGAATGCATTTGTAGTAGTATTTGCTACTCGAGGGTTTTCTCTGTGAAGTTGAATAAACACCTTATATACAAAAGTCATGGTCCTGGGACATCTGAAAGGAACCTCGGAGTATTGCTATTTTCCCCTAAGTCAAAGCCCACGGGTAGCGTTGTTTTTTTTTATTTTATTTTTTGCTGTACGTGGGCCTCTCACTGTTGTGGCCTCTCCTGTTGCGGAGCACAGGCTCTGGACGCGCAGGCTCAGCGGCCATGGCTCACGGGCCCAGCCGCTCCGCGGCATGTGGGATCCTCCCGGACCGGGGCACGAACCCGCCTCCCCTGCATCGGCAGGCGGACTCTCAACCACTGCGCCACCAGGGAAGCCCCCACGGGTAGGGTTTTAAATACACAAACGAATTCAAAGAGAGCAGAGCAGTGGCTGGGAGGGACGGGGGTCTGGGGTGGAGGTAGGAAGGATGGGCTGGATGAGGCGCAAAAGGGACCTTTGGTGGTGGAAATAGGTTGATTGGCACAGCGGTTACACAGCTGCACACATTTGTCAAAACTCATTGAACTGTACCCTTAAAATATGTGTATTTTATTATTGAAAAACCTTACCTCAAAGTTGACTTAAAAATATAAGAAAGCAAGAGGAAAAATCTTTTGGATTTATTGTTTGGTTAGGAAAGATGAGTTAATGATTGATGGCCTTTGGTTGCAGCACTGTTCAATATCTAATTTGGGAGGTTGTAGGTTTTTTCTTTTCTTCTTACCTTGCCTAAATGGAAAATCAACCCTCATTGAGTTACTGCAGCCAGAAGAAAAAGCAGAAGTAATGAGCAGATTGACAGCTGACTCCCCATGGGGCTTAATTTTAGTACCAATGCCTTTAGGAATTCTTTGCAGCTTCAGTCTGAGGCTTAACTCGTGCAATGAATCATCGATATTGAGGGTAGGTAGGGAGGTTGAAGCGATGAACACTCTCTGCTCAAAGAAAATAATCTCATGAATGCCTTTTGAATAGGCTTATTTGAAGTGATAGCTATAAAACCCACCAGGTTTTTAATGTGCCATCCTTTTTTCAAATGTTTAATATAGAATATTCTCCAGGTAACCTGAAGAACTTAAGAAATCCAAAAAAGAGGGGATATATGTATACATATAGCCGATTCACTTTTCTGTACAGCAGGAACTAACACAACATTGTAAAGGAACTATACTCCAATAAAAATTAATAAAAAAAGAAATATGTATATATATATATAAATGTTTTTTTATGTGTGAAAGTAGGTGAGTCTTAACAATTAGGTGGTTTTAAAAAAATTGAGCCAAGACTTTCCTGCCCTTCCAGCCTTAAGATGCCTCAAATTAATGAAGCTCTCATTGTAAATCGTCCACGTTCTTTGGCACTTTGAAGGAATGCTCCACATGTTTGGGAAATGTACCCAATGTCCCTTCTTGGCAAAGGTGAACCATCAGCAGATGCTCCTGTATAGGGCTGAGATTCACCTGGCCGAATCTAAATTTGTTGAGCTACTGAATGACTATGCAGATGAACACAAGAATTGTATCCAAAATTCAGACCATCAGGAGGCATTATCATGCTGTCTTTGTGACATTCCATCAGATGAAGGCTTGTCTTCAGTCTGGTGCTGTCACAATGACTTCTAGAATCATTGCTTATTTGGTTGAAGCAGTGGATCCGTATGTTTAAGTGTGAAGAAAGTTTGGAACCCTATCTGTATGTTCTCACTAATGGTACTTGCTGTTGGTGAGACAGGCAAAAGTTTGTCATTGTTAATGTTCTTTGCTCAACTCTCTTTCCTCCTGTTGACTGGGAATAGTCATTCAAAACGACAATGCATCTGTAAGACATTATATTCCCTTAATGTCTTCCCAAATAACTATGAAAATATTTTGCATTCTGTAGCTTGACAGAAAACTCAGTTAAGATAACTCATGTTAGAGCAATAAGATGATTTGAGGATGGGTATCTCTGGAGTAATATACTGAATTTCTGGGATTAAGGACAGAGATGATGAGAAATGATGTAGATCTGAGGTCAGTAAATGATGTCCTATTGGCCAGATGCCATCTGTGGCCTGTTTCTGTAAAGACAGTTTTATTGGAACATAGCCTCTGCTGCTCCTTGACATATGACCTGACTGCTTTCACACTTTGGTGGCAGAGTTGAGTATTTGCGGAAGAGCCTGCATGACCCAAAAAGCCTAAAAGCCTAAAAGATTTATCATCTGCCCCTTACAGAGGAAGGCTGTGGGTCCCTGAAGTAGATGAAATATAATAGGAAAACATTAAAAAACAAATTGCCTTAAGGTTTCAGTGGTTGGAATTTGTGGAATTTGTGGTTGGGTAAGAAATAGGAGTGGGGATGCACATGTGCGGTTCATATTATGAAAATGCAAATATTTATATAGGAAGTTTGTCAGGGGCCTTCAGAGGTTCTCTGTCTCCTGCACATGAAGAGCAGGGGCAAAGGGGACCCTCCACAGAGAGAGACCTCTGCTCCCTAGGGCACTTGCCTACTCGGACAGCCCCTCAGTCCTTAACTCACAATCTTGGCCCTCAAACATCCTCCCCAGTGATGATTTAATGTGCTTCCCTGGCATTGGGCTGTCTTTAGATATCACAAGGTATCGCTGCCTTGCGATACCATCTTCAACTCCTGCATCTCTTGAGACTTGTGAGCTCAGAGCCACCTTGCTGTCTGGGATGATGCTGACATGGGTCAGGTGGAATGCTTAATCAATAAAGGAAATTTCAGTGTCCTTCCCTCTGACTCTCCTTGCTCCCCAGTGTCTCTGAAGTGGGCCAGCTTAGACTCCTTGGGTTCCAATATCCTTTCTGGCTCTAACAGGCAATTATAGTTTTTTGCTTAGTGGTTCTGTCTAAGCCCTATGCATGATCGATTGAATTCATATGATCACTTGAAGAAGAGTCTCCCTGTCAGTGCTTTGTCTACACTTCCCCTCGCCTTTGCTTCTCTTTCCACAGACCAGGTTGCAAAGTCAGGGTCCTTGAGGGCAGAGACTCTTGTTGCCATGGTGACCCCAGTGCCTTGAGTAATGCTTGGCACTTGGTGGATTCCCAGTAGATATTTGTCTACCTCCTACTATATATTTTATCTTAGTAGATGTCCAGCCGTTGGGAAGACTTAGGATTTTTGTTTGTTTTCCATTCCTTTACTTTACTTATGTGCCTGGCTTGTCAGTTCCTTCAGCTCTACTCAGAATTCTAGGAGTTGGGGTAATTGATCTTTTCCCCTTTGCGGTGCCCGTCTGTCTGATGGCATCTTTTATCATCTCCTCTCTCCAGGGAGTCTGGGGATCCCCGACAGTCCTTTATATCTCTTCTCTACCTTTGTGACCATCTGCAACTTTTCTCTTTGCCGTCATTAGGTGATCAGAGCAAGTGAAGGTGAAGCTGTGTGTCTGATTGATTCCAGCATTAACCTTGGCCTCTCTATGAGCCAGACAGTTATGCAGGCTTCGGCTCAAGGGACAGTTGGAACCACCTTCACGTAGTAGCAAGTTTGGATAATGGGAGTATCTTGCTTGAGCTGAGAGGGTTATTGATTAAACATAAATACTTATTCCTTTGATAGTTGCTGCAAATCGAGGTTGTGGGCTGTTTCTTTTAGGGTGTTAGCTCTCTTTAGACTCATTCATTAAACCTAAGGCCTAAAAAAAAAACAAAAAAAAAAACTAAGGCCTAAAGGAAGAAACTTCTAATATGTAAGAGGCTTCCCATTTATTTTAGATGCCCACTGTCTCACGTAAACCTGCATGAGATCATGGACAGTTAATATGTATAAATGATCTGTCAGATGTAATGACTATAGAACAAACAGCCTGACAGCTCTGTCATGTTGTTGAAAACCCAGGAGTGTGGTTAGCAGTTACTTAGGTCATAGAACTATTGTTACTAGAAGGGACTCTAGGGGATCATCTAGTCCAGTGTTCTTGGAGGTGAGGACACTGCAACTCATGGAGAGGTGATTTGCCTAAGGTAACCCAACTACTTATAGGCAGAATTAGAGCTAAAATCCTTACCTCCTGGTTCCTAATAGTAATGATTATCTGATAGATATTAAAACGAGCAAACCAACAAAAACCAGTGGTTTTTATCAGTCATGGCAATAATGAAATTTGGCTTTAATTCCTAAAAATGTCTTGGTTCCAATATACTTTGATTTTAAATATTCATCACCAAGCTGTGATTAGGTCAAATGCATTCATCTTTTCCCTACCTTGACTTAATTGAAATGCTCCTATGTAAGTACATCTCTGGAAACTGTGGTTTGGTTTCAGCTGCTTGGTTAGTTACATTTTTGCAGCGAAAATATTGGCACGTGCAGAGGTATGGCCCCTACTCTGTGGGCAGGTCCATCGGGCTCGTGGTTGTCCCATTGGGCAGTGCTGGCAAGGCTAGCCCTTTGTGTGGCAAGTCCCCAGGCTGACCATGGTGTTCTGGTCTGCTCCTCTTTGCCCATTTAACCAATGACCTCTCTCTCTACCCTGCCTGCGTCTGCTACTGGGGCCAGTCGGCCTCCAACACCGTCACCGTCCTTTGCCCCGTCCCCCTTGGTCACCCAAGACTTTTAAGTAACCATTCTCACTTTCCAGAATTTTTGCATCTTCAAATACACAAACCATGATGCTCATAGGAGAAAACAGGGCAACTATTAAAGCTTGGCCCATAGAATTCTCACTTGAGATTTGTCAGAGTCCTGGAATCCACTGCCTTCTCCATGAAAACAGAGTGTAGTTATACCAATTGGACTTTACACGTAGTAGGCAACTGTGTCCTGAAAGGGTTGCTCTCTGCTACCAGAGGACCAAAAGTCAGCCATACATCTTGTCATTGCCAGCCATTCCTATTCTTGCCATTAATCGGAGAGTTTGTCAAGATCCAATATAACTAAATGGTCTTGCCAGCTGAAATGCCAGATTAAATGGAATTGTAATTAATTTCTTCAATCTCAATTCAAATATTTACATTTTCTTGAAAAATTAAGTAAATGACCTGCGTCAGAAAGACATGCTATTTTAAGAGAATAAGAAGAGCAGTATAGTGACTAGTTTAGTCTTTGACTTAGAGATTTTTCTCAACACAACCATTGAATTTAAGATCCTTGTGTAGACCATGAAATGGAATAATTCAAGGTCAGCCACATGTAATTAATATCAACTCATGTCACAAGTGGGGAGAGGCTTCATAGTTGATGTCACAGACGTGGATCTAAATCAGAACGTATGAAGAGTCTATACTATAAACAGAGTAAAACTACCTGCATTATAGTCGGCGGGTTTCATTTTCGAGAATTTCATATCCAAGGATACAGAGGGCCAGCTGTCCTAGGCCATTTTTTTTTTTTTTTTGCGGTACGCGGGCCTCCCACTGCTGTGGCCTCTCCCGTTGCGGAGCACAGGCTCCGGACGCGCAGGCTCAGCGGCCATGGCTTATGGGCCCAGCCGCTCCGCGGCATGTGGGATCTTCCCTGACCGGGGCACGAACCCGTGTCCCCTGTATCGGCAGGTGGACTCTCAACCAGTGCACCACCAGGGAAGCCCCTCCTAGGCCATCTTAAATAAGGGGCTTGAGCGTCCTTCGATTTTGGTATTCGAGAGGGGAACCTGGAACCAATCCCCCGCAGATACCAAGGGACGACTGGATATATTTCATCAGCTTTTCTGATGAAAAGCCTAAAAAGCCTAGGCCTTTTTTTAGGCCTTTTCTGTCCTCATGTGCCCAGACTTCTAAAAGCAACTGGAACTATAAAAATGCAGCGTTGGAGACCTTTGCTTTTTTACCACCCACTAAATTCATGGGAGCACTTTATCACACCCACAGCTTTAATAAAAGTGCTTAAAAGTATACAGTTTTTAAAAAGGAAGAAATTTTATTTTATGAAAATATATCGATGTTGTAAAGCAACAAATGTCCATTGCCCCTAAACAACAATTACAATATACACACCCCTCTCTGGTTTTGGCATTTTCCCTCCAAGTCACACCTTCCTCCATTTATATAAATCTTAGTTTTTTAAACTATTTTAAAACCAGGATATGCATTAGTATTGAGTTCAGTGATGATTCAAGGCCTTTAATTTGTATATTGTACAACTGACATTATTTATGAAACTACTGTTGTTTTATTTTAAAGTAATTTTTAACTAAGGTAATATATATTGTCTTTTTTTTTTTTGGGCGTGCTGTGCAGCACACGGGGATCTTAGTTCCCCTACCAGGGATTGAACCCGTGCCCCCTGCAGTGGAAGCTTGGAGCCCTAACCTCTGAACCACCAGGGAATTCCTGAAACTACTGTTTTATGAAGATACGTTTGAACATAAATTCTGGATCATAAGCCACAGTTAGTTTGAGAATGTCCTCCCTTAGCTGCTATTCCTCTTTTTGTAGTCTGTTTTTTTTTTCTTAATTTTTACTTTAGGTTCTTTCAAACTAAACTGTTAAAACTCGTTCCAATATATTTCAGTTTACACCTGTTCTTATGTGTTCTATCAAAATACTCTTTTCTTTTGAATTTGAGTACTTACTTTGAGCATCATGTCTTGCTCCTGTAAGGAAACTAACTCCAAAGACAGGTCTCTAAAGCAGTTGCCAGTGTGTGCTTGTGTATCCTGTGTTTGACTAGGAACTCCGAGTTTCTTTTTTAGCTTACGTGGACCTTGTTTCTTCTGTAGTTGACTCATATCTTTTGAGTTCATGATGAAAGGGAGAAAGAAGATTCATCATTACCTTTGGTCCAGAGCCTCATAAATTTTCTTCTTTTTTTATTTTTTTTTTGCGGTACGCAGGCCTCTCACTGTTGTGGCCTCTCCCGTTGCGGAGCACAGGCTCTGGACGCGCAGGCTCAGCGGCCGTGGCTCACGGGCCCAGCCGCTCCGTGGCATGTGGGATCTTCCCGGACCGGGGCACGAACCCGCGTCTCCTGCATCGGCAGGCGGACTCTCAACCACTGCGCCACCAGGGAAGCCCAAATTTTCTTCTTATTACCTAAATAGTCATCATCATTACTAATTATGCTACAGGAAATAAACTGGAATTCAGTATGGGCAGAATCAGTGTATAAATCAGAGAGCTGCCCTGCTGTCAAAATGACTTGAGTGGCTGAGCACAGAAGATAGGAACTGTTTTCCCCTTCTGCCTTTGTGTTCAGCCTGTGTTGTAAGGCCTACACTTACTTGGATAGAGTTGAAAATTGAGTTGTATAATCTAATTTTAAGGGAACTCAACACCAATTAAGTGAACATTACTTGGAACATAAATTCATGAATAAAATTGCATGTTGGTTTTGTTGAAAAATGATGGTGTGGCAGGTCTCGGGGCAGTGCCAAGAGGAGTGCTCGCCTTTCTCCGCCCAAGCTGTTGCACAGGGCTGTACTTTGAGAGCCAGGAAGTGCCTCTGGGTAGACCACACCCGGCACGGCACTGTGTGGAGTCCAAGTCAGAAGGAAGGAGGGATTAGCACCAGGGCTCCCTGAGCCCTTCACTACCTGGCAGTGCCTGAACACACTGGACCTTCAGCCACAAACTCCATCACCCCTCATTAGCCAGTGAGGAAGCAGGCTCTAGAAGCTTTGGACTTGTTCCAGTGGCACCGCTGGTGGTGACAAAACAGAGATTGGACCCAAGATTCTTTGAAGCCAAAGCCCCTATTCTTCCCACTCTGCTGAGCTGTTTTCCACAATTTTCTATGGAAGCAAGGTAACTAATGTGGAAGTAGAGAAGGGTAAGAAAGGAACTGGTGGTCACTGTTTCTATATTGGTGTCACAAAGTATTTTTTTGTTCCCAGCTCTCTTTACATAGAAGGTGGTTGCCCTGAGTGCCATTGTTAAGGACAGCTTTCTCCAAATTCATAAAATGGCAGGAATCTGTGCTTTTTTTTTGTACCCCTCCCCAATGTTTTTTTAATTGAAGTATAGTTGATTTACAATGTTGTGTTAGTTTCAGGTGTACATCAAAGTGATTCAGCAATCCCACTACTGGGCATATACCCTGAGAAAACCATAATTCAAAAAGAGTCATGTACCAAAATGTTCATTGCAGCTCTATTTACAATAGCCCGGAGATGGAAACAACCTAAGTGTCCATCATCGGATGAATGGATAAAGAAGATGTGGCACATATATACAATGGAATATTACTCAGCCATAAAAAGAGACGAAATTGAGCTATTTGTAATGAGGTGGATAGACCTAGAGTCTGTCATACAGAGTGAAGTAAGTCAGAAAGAGAGAGACAAATACCGTATGCTAACACATATATATGGAATTTAAAAAAAATGTCATGAAAAACCTAGGGGTGAAACAGGAATAAAGACACAGACTTACTAGAGAATGGACTTGAGGTTATGGGGAGGGGGAAGGGTAAACGGTGACAAAGCGATAAAGAGGCATGGACATATATACACTACCAAACGTAAGGTAAATAGCTAGTGGGAAGCAGCCGCATAGCACAGGGAGATCAGCTCGGTGCTTTGTGACCGCCTGGAGGGGTGGGATAGGGAGGGTGGGAGGGAGGGAGACGCAAGCGGGAAGAGATATGGGAATATATGTATGTATATAACTGATTCATTTTGTTGTGAAGCTGAAGCTAACATACCATTGTAAAGCATTTATACTCCAATAAAGATGTTAAAAAAAAAAAGTGATTCAGATATATATACATATATATATATATTTTTTTTCTTTTGCAGATTCTTTTCCATTATACTTTATTACAAGGTATTGAGTCTAGTTCCCTGTGCTATATAGTAGTTCCTTGTTTATTTTAGTAGTAGTACTGTATAGTAGTTTGTGTCTGCTAATCCCAAACTCCTAATTTATCCCTCCCCATCTCTTTCCCCTTTGGTAACCATAAGTTTGTTTTCTATATCTGTGAGTCTGTTTCGGTTTTGTAAATAAGTTCATTTGTATCATTTTTTTAGATTCCACATGTAAGTGATATCATATTTTATTTGTCTTAATCTGTATGAGTTACTTCGCTTAGTATGATAATCTCTAGGTCCATCCATGTTGCTGCAAATAGCATTATTTCATTCTTTTTTATGGCTGAGTAATATCGCACTGTATATATATACCACGTCTTTTTTTTTTTTAATTTTATTTATTTATTTATTTTTGGCTGTGTTGGGTTTTCATTGCTGCATGCGGGCTTTCTCCATTTGCTGCGAGCTGGGGCTACTCTTCGTGGTGGTGTGCAGGCTTCTCAATGCGGTGGCTTCTCTTGTTGCGGAGCACAGGTTCTAGGTGCGTGGGCTTCAGTAGTTGTGGCTCGTGGGCTCTAGAGCGCAGGCTCAGTAGTCATGGTGCACGGGCTCAGTTGCTCCGTGGCATGTGGGATCTTCCTGGACCAGGGGTCGAACCTGTGTCCCCTGCATTGGCAGGCGGATTCTTAACCACTGGGCCACCAGGGAAGTCCCATATACCACGTCTTCTTTATCCATTCACCTGTCAACGGGCATTTAGGTTGCTTTCATGTCTTGGCTATTGTATACCCCTCCCCAATTTTGTCATTTCTGCCACTGTAGTTCATTATGATCAATCTCTGCCCCCCACCCTCCATTTAACATTCACATCTTCCTATGATTTATAATATTATGGCCTGCTGTCTGTCAGTGGGCTTTAACAGTGAGGATAGATAAGAGCATTGGTCAAGATTCACCAGCAAACCCTGTGTTCGGTTTTTATTTTCTAAGAAAAAATAAATTCAGTACCTTCGGTATAGAATTAGAAGAATTCCACCCTCATTGCTGACACTTTGGGGATTTCTGTTTCCGTTCCACATTCCCCACCTCAGTGTCTGTACACTTTTTCCTTTCTGAGCTTCAAACACTACCTTCTGCTGGGACCTGTGGCTAGCAGACACCGTATTGAACAGCACAGACCAGGCCATCTGGCTGTGAGCGCCCTAACTTGCTTGCTCTGCCCCTCTTTTCTCAAATTTCTCTACTCTGAAAAGAAAAAGAACTGTTGCTTGATGCTCTTCCCTCTTAGCTATGATCCTATCGCCTGACATCACTCCGCATCACAGGGAACTCCAGCATCCCGCCAGTCTCCATCATACCCCTAGTCCCCTGCTGAAGTCACACCCCCAAAATGCTAGTGACCTCCTGGTCGCCCCACCTCAAGGTCTGTTCTCAGTGCCCACCGCTCATAGCCCTTTGCTGCCTGGAACTCTTTCATCTGGGGTATGTGCTGGGAGGGGTTCCTGGGTTTCTGCTTATGTCTGCCCCTATTCTTCCTTTTAGCCAGGCTTAAGGATAAGTGCTCCCTAAGGTTCTCTCTCTGCTCTGCCTGCTCTGCAATATCAGATCCATATATTCAGCTTTCTTTTGACTCTTTTTTTTTTTTTTGCGGTACGCGGGCCTCTCATTGTTGCGGCCTCTCCCGTTGCGGAGCACAGGCTCCGGACGCGCAGGCTCAGCGGCCATGGCTCATGGGCCCAGCCGCCCCGCAGCATGTGGGATCTTCCCGGACCGGGGCACGAACCCGCGTCCCCTGCATCGGCAGGCGGACTCTCAACCACTGCGCCACCAGGGAAGCCCCTCTTTTGACTCTTTAACATCTTCCTGGATAACTGATTTCTTTTATCTTCCTAACCCCTCAAATGGAATACGGCCCGAACAGAACTCATCATCTTTTTCTTTGCCATCCCTATTTCTCTTAATAATACCAGCCTCCCCTCAAGACTTGACCTTGGACTTCTTCCCCCTTACAGCCTCATCGTCACATGTGGCCAGATACCACTTGACCCCTGTAGGACCTGTCAGCACTTTTCAGCTCTTCATTCTCATCACCACTATTGACTTCAGCTACTCATTATCTCTCGTCTACTATTATAATAGCTTCCCAGCAGGTCTTTCCAGTCTATCCTGAATATAGCTACCTAATGAATCATTCTCGTATTCTTAACCTTTCTGATGTTTTCCCATTGCTCACTAGAAAGCCCCACATCCTTGGCACTCGAGGCTGTCCACAGTCTGTGGTCTGTGGCCCGTGCCTGGGTCTGATCACCTCCCCTTCCTGTGGGCCCTGCTCTCCCTGGCTGGGCCTGTGGGAGGGTGCTTGCCAGTTCTGTGAGAATTCTGTTTCTTTAAAAGGCATCTGTATCAAAGACCTAAACTTACAAGCTAAAACTGTAAAACTCTTAGAGATGGCATCTATAAGTTACTCTTGTATTAGAAAAAATCTTCTAGCCAGTGTCACAGCTAGAGTATGAAAATAATTTTGTATTTGCTCACCCCTTTTACTTTGCTCATGCTGATTTCTGAACTTGAAAATAACGTGTCCCTGATTTTACATGTCTGAATCCTCTCCCTGATCCAGATTCTTCACTGAGCCGTCCTTTATTCCTCCAGCTCCAGTAAGGCATGCATCACTGTATTTCTATTATAACTATTTACTCACATAACTATTTAAGTACCTCCAGTCTGGGAGTTTCTTATGAGTGGTGACAAGGTCTTTGTTACAAGGGAAAAAAATAAATATCATAATGCTTGACACATGGTAAATATTCAATGAGAATTTGAATGAATAAATGAATAGAAGAGAAAATACATTCACTAGTTCATTCTTGCCTAACTTTAAATTGCTTAAGAGTAGTATTTGGGTCTGATTCATCTTAATATCCTACCATGGCTAGCTTTCTGCATAACAGATACTCAGTAGATATTTCTTTTTTATTTTTATTTCCTTTTTCAGCTTTATTGAGGTATAATTGGCATATTAAATTGTAAGACATTTAAAGTTGACATCGCAGTAATCTGAAATATGTCTACATTGTGAAAGCGTTTCCAACTTCTCACATATTTATCTTTTTTTTTTTTTGGTGAGAACATTTAAGTTCTATGGTTAGCAAATTTCAGTTATTCCATAACTATTTCTTGAATTAATGGATAGATGAGTAGTTGATTATATTAATAATATGAGCTTTCTGAATGCTATGTTACTATATTTTTACTTTCAGTAACTTAAGTGCTCTTACTACAGCTAAAATATTTTAAAATGTTTCTCTTTTGATTGTCAACATTAATTTTTATCAGTGATTATTTTTGACTTTAAACTTTTTCTGCATGTTTAATTTTTATTTTTACAAATCGTAATCATTGGGGAGGGGGTGCATTCTTAACTTCACAAAGGAAATTGGAAAGAAAAAGAAGGTTCACTTTTTAAGAAAAATGTGAACGAGGTTTTCTGTGTTATTAGCTCCTGCTTCTGGGTGTAGGTGGGGTTCTAGGACTGACAATTATTTCTACAATAGTGGTTGAATAGTTCTTTCCAGAGTCATCATGGCTCCACCCAGAGACACATAATTTGGATGCTTTCAATAGGAAGCAGAGTTGGGCAGCCTTTATTAGAACACTTGGCGGGGAAGGGGGGGGATGGGGTGGGGGGAGGTCCTTAAACTCCAGTTAAGTTGAACTAAGTTATTCTGCCTCCTGTCAATATCAGAAGGCTAACATTCCTCCTTCTTCTCCTTCTCCTTCTCCTTTTTTTTTTTTTTTGGTGAGGCTGCCTTACCAGTCTTCTCTGACCATAATGCTCGATTATGATCAGTGAATTAACAGTATTTGCTTTTGGTCATGTTAATTGATGCAAGCCCAAATAATAATGAAATTAAAAGAACTGACTGAAATGTAGTAGTGATCCTGTGTATTTTTGTGACCCCTACTGCATAAAGGTTCACTGTTGTTGTTATTTGGGGGTTATTTTGTTTTTGTCTCTTTTTAAAACCAATAGACGAGAATTACCTTGGTTCAGGTGATTTGGTGGAAAAGATAACAGATGCCTGCATGTGCTTCTTTGGTGGCATCATTTTAATTACCTGTGAGAGAGGAACGGTCCTAACCCATATCAAGTGAGCGAGCTAGTTACATGAAATACCTGGATTTGTAAAGTTGCCCGTATCTGGCAATGAATAGTTACAGGAAGATAAGTAGAGTCAGAAAAAGAAGGTCAGAGGATCTAAGGAAAGAAATTTACTTTTAGGAAATGCTACAAACTTATTGGAAACGAGAGAATTTCTGCAGTGTATTTAGAAGAACAGTCCAGAAGAACAATAAAGCAGAAAGAGCAGACTCCCTCTGTATACCCCATAGAGATGTTTATTTCTTCAGAAATAAGCAAGGTATTCGCGGAGACAACTCATTACTATCCACTGGACATTACGGGAATCCTACAGCCTCACAAGTGGGAAACTTTACCCTTTTGACCTGGTGTCAAGACTTTTTGAGCAGTCGTATAAATCCATCTCAACTTGTTTGAAGTAATTAAGTTGGTTGGCATTTTTTGTCTCCTTCAGAAATGAACACGCCCGAGTATGCTAGATGCCTGTGAACTCCCCGATCCCCCGGCGGCTTTGGAGAGACTGCAAGAAAGAAGGTGGCGGAGTGGTGGACTCTGAGAACAAGCTCCTCCCCCTCGGCCTTGGCCTTCCTGCCCACAGTCCACCATGGAGACGCTCTCCCAAGAGTCTTTGCTGGAATGTCAGATCTGCTTCAATTACTACAGCCCCCGGCGAAGGCCCAAGTTGCTGGACTGCAAACACACGTGCTGCTCGGTGTGCCTTCAGCAGATGAGGACGAGCCAGAAGGACGTGAGGTGCCCCTGGTGCCGGGGCATCACCAAGCTGCCCCCGGGCTTCTCCGTGTCCCAGCTCCCGGACGACCCCGAGGTCCTTGCCGTCATCGCCATCCCGCACGCCTCCGAGCACACCCCAGTCTTCATCAAACTTCCGAGCAATGGGTGCTACATGCTGCCCCTGCCCATCTCCAAGGAGCGAGCGCTGCTGCCCGGGGACATGGGCTGCCGTCTGCTGCCCGGGAGCCAGCAGAAGTCCGTCACCGTGGTGACCATCCCGGCAGAGCAGCAGCCTCTGCAGGGCGGGGCTCCGCCCGAGGCGGTGGAGGAGGAGCCAGACAGGCGGGGCGTGGTGAAAAGCTCCACCTGGTCTGGGGTGTGCACTGTGATCTTGGTGGCCTGCGTCCTGGTCTTCCTTCTCGGCATCGTGCTCCACAACATGTCCTGCATTTCTAAGCGCTTCACTGTGATATCCTGTGGCTGAAGAGGGCTGCGGGGAAGTCTCTTGTGGGTGCCAACTAGCGGTTGAGCAGGTGTTGGTGATGGATCGCGGTGAGGAGATGGGGGGCCACGCTGATCATTGGGTGCCGAGTGCTGGCCTCTGGGCTGCCACTTGATTAACCCAAGACAGACACGAAGGGCAGAATGTGAGGTGTCAGCAAGATACCAGGCAGAGCGCTCTGATTATTGGTGGCAACAGCTTCCAAGACGATCGCATGCATCCTCATAATCATGTATTAAATGGACTGTAATTTATGATTTCTCAAAATCATGTTGCCAGGTAGACCTATTCTACTTAGATGTTAAACTGTGGAAGTGCATACAATGTGATCTTCTCTAAATGTGGTAGATTAAAACAAAGATGCTATGTATACAAGTAGAATTAAATCTGAGAATCCATGTAAAAATTCAGTGATGACATGCAGTGCTGGTTTCTTTCCTTTTTTAAAAAATGAAACCCAGTCTTCATTTAGTTGCTAAGGCCTTTTATACTTTTTGAATGGCACCCAAATTAAAATAAGTTAAGTGGACAGTTGTTTTTTCAGGAAGATATTTGAACAAGTGTTTCCAGTGTGCTGTGTTTTGTCACGTACCTCCATTTTTCTTCCCTTGTAATTAGAGCTCGCTATGTGTTTATTAAACTGAAAGCCCAACAGGGGAGCAATAAACTGAGTAATAATGAGAAATGCCTAATCCCACAGGAAACCTACATGCGAATTTTTCTCAAGCCATCTCACAAAATAAGAATTTTAAATGTAAATATTGTGTATTTGTGTGTGGGGGGGTGTGGGGGTGGGTGTAATTTGATTTACCTCAGGTTTTGAATCTTTTCAGAAGAATCCCGCGAGTAAGACTTTGTGGGCATGAATGAGTCCGGGGTCTGAAATGATGGCCACCTCAAGGGCACCGGTACTCACCCAGCGAGGTGTCACAGACACGTCAATTCCAAACTTGCTCCTCTTCTATGTATTCAAGTCCTATATTCTGTAAGGCACTAAGGGAGAGTAACAGAAGATTCTGTCTTTGCTCCCAGTTTTGATGTATTGTAACAGCCATGAGTGTTGGTAAACAATAACAAACTTGGACTGGCATTTTGAGACAGTCCATGATTATTTTTTGAAAGAGATTGTTCCATGAGAGTTAAATCATTTTGAATTCCAGTTTTCTCTTGTTGGTATAAGTGAGACTATCTCTTGTATTTCAAAATGTGTTTTCATTGAGAAGAATGGCAAGGTGAACTAGCAACTCACATTCCCAGTTTAAGTGGACCAATTCTTCATAAATTCTCAGACGTTCTTAAATGTGTAATGGCCTACAGATGCTCATGAAGAAAGATCTGCTGGTCTTAAATGATAAATTTCTATCCCTGAATGTGTGCGTTCAGACATAGCTGTGAGCTTTACAGTTCTCTTCTAGCTTCTCTTACGGAATTCATGAAGCAAGTGGTATGTGCCAAGGTCCCCACTCATAAATATGTCTGTTTATGTTCCATTGAATCCCTGAAAATAGGGGACAGAAAAATAAGCAGTAACTGGCTCCAAAAAGTAAGGCTAGAAAAAGCCCTTAAGACTGAGATAATTTAATTTACTTATATGCTGTTACCTTCAAGCAGCACAAAATATGCACATTAAAGTGATGGAATTAATGAGATAAAATGACAATATAATGAACAGAATCCCAAGCTAACCCTGTTCATTGACATGAGGATTTGATATAAAAATATGAACATGGGTTTTTCAAATCTTTCCAATTTGTCATTAGACCTTTAGGAAATGTATTTGAAAGCTCAAACTAGAAATTAGGTTAAAATGCCATTTCATTGTGTAAGCTATTGGGCATTATACAACAAATAATCTAGGATTTATTTGGTATTAATAATTTAGGTATCACATTAGCTGAATGCTATCCTCTATTATGTAACCTAATATACTGTTGGGTTAGTTTCAATTTCTCAAACTCTCCCAGGCTGCCTTGATGCATGTCTGACCTAATTTCTATTCCTCCTGGGAAAAAAACCCCACAGAAATGTTACATTAAGAATTCTACATTTCAAATGGACTTTACCCTTGCAATATTAAGTCATGCCATTTTCAAATTAATTTTGTGAATGATGTCTACGTATGTTTATGTCCGGTATGAAATGACCAGCCCTGGAGTGTAGTGTGTGATAGAATTCTACATGGTCTGTAGGTAATATATAGACACTAACATATGTGATGATACAGTGCCCTGTGTTTCTTAGTGCAAAGCTGTAGATTACAAATGTCCATGTACCTTTTACTTAAAAACGACCCTGTGCTAGAGCTGCAATTAAGCAGTGCAGAATTAATCGGCTCTATGATAGATTCTTGACGTTACAATTTAAGGTACAATAACAACCCAAATCAGAATTTTTCGTGTGAGTCTTACTGATGTAAGAACAATTGTTTATGTGGATTCTGCCTGCAGTTATTTATTTGTGTACCTGCTTATCAGGGTGTGCAATCCTGTGCGTGCACGCGTGTGTGCGTGCACATGTCTGTGTGATGTCTCAGCCTGCCAGATAGGATTTTTATAGGCTTAATGATGTTTAATGTTATTTGGCATCCCATTGCTCTGGCCTCTTTGGCATTTACCCACGACACTAACAACTCATCTACCCCATGTGACTCAAGTCCAGTGACACAGTCAGCCAGAATTCACAGTTGCACATCAATGAAATAACTCACAACTGAAAGCACAGAAAGCTGAAAGCAACCTCTGGTGGCTTCATTTTGTAGATGAGTCTGCTGGGGTCCCCAGAGGTGCGAGCCCGTTTGTCATTCTGCAGCAAAAGGGGACCAGAACCTTGTACTGCCGTTTCCTCTTGCTGCTTCCTAGACCTGTCGATCTCTCTGTTGGTCTATGATCCTTTTCAGGGAGGATCAATACCCTTTACTAACTCAACTATTAAGTTTTTGTCTTTGTAGATTTATATATTCACTTTAGTTAGCATCTACCTCTCCGGGAAATGAAAGGAGTGTTGATTTAGGGATGAGTATAGACAGTTAAAGAGAACCATGTGATTTGAATTTTTTTAATTGCAAAACATTGGTTCCCCCCTCCCACTTGAGCTATAAAGGACAGTGAGTGTTGTGTAAATAGTAAACTATAAGAAGCATGAATTTTCATCTTTATTAATGATCTTGACATAAGCAAGAGAATGCTGAATATGCTAAGTAGAGCCAAGTATGCTATCAAAAAGCATTGTCTTTGGAACGTTTTTGTATAATGACCTGGGGCATAAGTTGTGAAAAGGCAAATGGGTTCTCATTTCCAGTCATACTTTTGATCAGAAAGCTATAAGGCATTTCCTTTAGGAATATAATTCAGTTTAATCTTGCACATGACCTGAGTGGGTCCCTTGAAGGTTAAAACCATGTGCTGGTGCAACCTTGGGATCTTCTAGATTGACGCTGTTCTATAGAACTTTCTGTGATGATGGAAATGTTATATAACTTATGCTGTCCAATACAGTAGCCACATTGGGTGTTGGGCAACTGAAATGGGATTAGTCTGAGTGAGGAACTGGATTTTTATTTTATTTAATTTAAAGTTATTTAAATAGATGCCACTCACATGTGGCTGGTGGCCATTATATTGGACAGTGCACTTCTGGAGGGTTGTGCAATGGAATCTAGCATCAAAATATTAATGGAGTAAGCAGAGTAAGGCGAAGAAGACAGTTTTTGGTTTAGTAACATGCAGTTGGCTTAAAAAATATATGATCTCAAGTATGACAGTAAAAATGCATCAATTGCTCTTCAGGGTTATTACTTAGATACTCTGGGCCAAGGAATAATCAGTGAAACTTAAAGAGTGCTCGATAAAGCCTCCTTTTCTGGGATCATTAGCTGCATGTGAATCTATTGTCCAAAAATAGTAGTTAGACAGTAGCTCTAAAACGTTTGACTTGCATGACCTGTACTGTGAAATTGTGTTTAGGGTCTTGTGACCAAAAAGTAAATGTTACAGAAAAAGAAAAAAAGCCTAATGAAATCCCTCTTTCAGGGTCTTACCCAAACGCCATCATTACATTAGTAAGGTATGAAATAAAAGAGCAAGCATGTTTTGCAGTGTTCACGGGGAGTGTTTTTGTTTGCCCTTGAAGTCTGCCAGCTCGTCATCGTATTTGAGATGGGCATAGGTGGGCATCATTTTTCAGATGCCAGACAAAAACATAGGTACAATTTTTAGAGTGAGATTTGACATTGTTTTCGTCCTGTTTGGTTTTTTTAGTTATCACTGAAAGAATCGAAGATTTGAAGCCTTGCACAAAGACACTTTGTTTTACATTAAAAAAAAATTGCCCATGGAATTTAAAGCCTTGAAGGTTATTAAAGTTACTAAAATTGCTTTTTAAGTGAATAAAGGGAAGTAGAAAATTCAAATTGAGATATATTTTCATAGAAAGATCAGACTCTTCCTGATAGTACAGTATTTATTCCAGTCTAGATTTGGTTTTATAGAGTTCTCATAGTTTTATTTGAAAAGCTATGCTGTGTCTAAATTGGTTAGTCTGCTTTTCATTGTCCAAAAATACTGTAAACCAAATGCATTTGCTTCAATTTAACAGAATTGGGTTGATTTTTTTTTTTTTATAGAGAACTCATCAATGGGCAGGACTCTTTAGTTCATCCTTGAAAATGATTAAAAATTTTTTTGCCCAATGATAGTTTTTCTTTAGACTTATGAGGAAATTAGAGGTCCAAAGGTTATTGGGATGAGAGGAGTGATATGCCAATGGTTTGAATTACTATCTTCTCTTAGAAAAATGATGCTGCCAACTGGTCAGCATTTTCACACAAGTGTCATCAGTCAGTCAATCTGTCATCCTTGACCTAGAAGGAGAAGCTGTTCCTTACCATTTCCACCATTCTCAGTAAAACATTGCCCACAAAGTAATCCTTACTGAAAGAGAAACTCCAAAGAATGAGTGAAGATAATTCAGCAACTGTTTTGAAAGTGGTAGTCTATTTCAAAAGTGATGACAAGTTGCTGAAGTTTGTTAAACATGAAAGTCTTCTAAAAAAATAAGTGGAAATTCAAGCCATTGATTTTCCTGACACAATTGATTCACTGTATATAGATATAAATATATATGTAGACACACGATTTAGCTATAACTGAAGCTACAAAGATCAAGTAAAATGTTTTCCAATGTGGGTTATATAATGGTGAATTTAGATGTTAATTTCTCAACAAGTGTTATAGGCTGCACCCGTTTTGTCAAACCCAGCTATCTTTGGGAGTGTCTATATAACTAAGCTCTTGAGACTTTTCAAATATATGAAGAGGTGGGTTCTACCATATACATTTTGTTGGAAAGCCATTGATCTTTAAAGAATATTAGTGGGTGGGGCATTTAATCTCTGTCTTCCAAATGACTTATGTTTGGGCTCTGCTCAAGTTGGCGAGGGCAGAGCACCACTATTGAACTCTTGCAATATGGCTCTGAGTTTTCTGCACAAGTTTCCTTGCACAGTCGGGCCAATTATTTTTTTTCAGGGTTCACTGCCTGGGGTACCCCACTATGTACAATCTCACTTATGATGTAGTGGTGCTTGAAAACACTCATCTCATTAGCTGGACTTTATTATTGTAGTCTCCGGTTTTTGATACTATTCATATTAGGATCTTTTTAGAGACACTCAGTAATATTTGGGGCAAAGAACTGAGGGGTCTTCTGTGGTCTCCCTGGGGTACGTTAATTGGATTATTCTAACAACAGTTTTCCAAAGGGAAGCTCAGTTTTTAATTTGACATTTGCTTTTTGAGAATCCAGAGGTAGACGGTTGGATGTGATGGTTGTGAAGGAGCATGGGCTGTAAGAAGGAGGAAATAGATGAGGCAGATGCCCCTCAAAGGGGAACAAGTTGAGATATTTAGGTCATCCCTGTTTAAAAAGTGGGAGGACACAATTGTTGGTGTCTTACCCTGTGCTTCAGAAAATTCCTGGTTGGATTTTCCTGGCTGAGAGAAAACCCAGCTCTTAGGTAGACACTGTATGGTAGAGGTGGAGATGTAGCATTTGGTATATAGCAACAGATAGGAAGATATCCCCAGAGAGTGAGAAAACACTCGCATAAAGGGAGGGAAATCTGTAATGAGATGATAACTCCTGAACAAAGTAGACAGAAGATGAAGAGATGAAGGTCAGTCGTGGCAGAAACCAGCTGAAGAAAGAAACCCAGGACAACTGGGACTAACTTAGCCAAGCACGATTTGTCATTCCAGTATGGCCCACGAAATTCAATTCAGGATGTTTAAACTGAAGACAAACAGGGAATATGATCAGCTGATGAGAGGGTCCAAGGAGGCCCTACTGGGCGTCAGCACACAAGACAATTTCAGAACCTGCTCTGCAGTGGGTTGCTGAGTCATTGCAGACAAACTCTAATGACATCCTCCCAGCCGTGGAATGCAATGCTCGTGCCTGTGGATGTATTCTGACTTGAGTAGGTTAAGACTATTGGGAAGACTCATTCAGAATATTTCAGTTTCTATCCAGGTTGTGGTCATTTATTATATTTTTTATTCCACCACGTGTTCCTGTTTCGCTCCCTTGGCAGATGCAGGTGGGGAGGCTGGTTTCAGCTTGGGGTGGTTACAAACTCCCAACATACGCCCTGCAGCTGCTGCACAGGGTCCCTGCCATTCGGATGGCTCCACTGGTGGGTTCCCTGGCCCTCCTGATAACTAGTACTCCGGTCAAATGGCTAGATTAATGCTGCTCAGAGGCTGTTAACTTAAGTCCTTGACATGTTTCATTTACAATTATGTGGATTATTTATTTTAAAATCTTTTCTTTTAAAGGGCCAAATAGCCCTACAGATAAATGAGCTGCTGGACTGTGTAGAAAATAGTGTCCAAATGTTGCCAAATATCGACTTCGTTAGGGGGATATCAAGCTGCTGTTTATAAATCGGAATGTCTTAAAAAGCATTCTTGCTTGCTCTTTCTGTTGTAGGTGGTGTCTTAGCAAGTCCTGAGTTTTTCCAATGAACCCGATTTTAATATATGGTATTTTTGTATGCCAATCTGGTGTCTTGTCCTTTGTATATGTGGTAATGTTGATTTTATGACTACTGTTAAAACACATTTGCTATGATTAAAATTCATAAAACGATTTCAAATAGACTTGTGTTGGTTTTTCCCCCCCCCACCTCATGAAGAGAAAAAAATTGGCTGGGATTTTCATCATCAGAGACTCTAAGAATTTTAATAGACTTGGGTCATAAAGCTGCTTCTGAGCCAAGGGTTTAAGTGGAGCCGACCTTCAAGTGGCTCCTCTGAGAAGCCAAAGAACGCATTTGTAATGGGTAAGTCCAAGTGTGCTTTTGCAATTTGGGTTTTTGTGGCTTCTGGTGGCCCCAACTTTAACCTCTACCATTTAGAAATGATGCTGTGTGGACCATCTCTAAGTACCTTAGAGGAAATTAGAGGTCCAAAGGTTATTGGGATGAGAGGAGTGATATGCCAATGGTTTGAATTACTATCTTCTCTTAGAAAAATGATGCTGCCAACTGGTCAGCATTTTCACACAAGTGTCATCAGTTTCTCAGGTCCCTGTGTAGTGATTAGTACCATGACCCCGGCCTCTTGGCTCTGCGTCTGGAAAAGAATCTTTTAACAAATGTTTTTATCAGCGGAACAGAGGGCATTGGGGCAGCCTTTTTGGATAAAAGCATTCTGCCTTTCAATAACTTGGGATCACATCAGTGAATTGTATTTCAGTGGAACAGGTGCCCTAATCCTAATTAAGGGGTTAGCAATGATTGGATATGCATGAACACTAGTATTAGTGTGCTGGGGCTCTCGCTGGGAAGTTATAAAAATGATCCCTATAGTTTTAAACATGAGAGGTTACTGTGCTTCAATACTCATTTCTTGTACCAAAAAAGCAGGCCTTTTTTAGGGAGTCCAGATTTTTGAGAGTGTGACATTTATTTAGTATATTTTAGGATTTCTGGTGTGGATTTCCCTGATCTCAAATAGAGGGTGTGTGTGTGTGTGTGTGTGTGTGTGTGTGTGTGTGTGTGCATGCTGGGGGGCCAGGGAGGGATTCCTCACTGTTAGAGCAGAGCTTTTCTGTCAGCTAGAGGAAGAGTTGACTGGAAGAAGGCATTTAAGGCATTTAAAAGGTCTTAGCTCCTCCAGGAGCTTAGCCGGGACTGGATCCCATGTATAGTCTGATCTCGAGGCTTCTCTGTAGACTTAATGGGGGCCAGGGCGAAGGAGAAGGAAATCACGGGAGAGCCCTACACGCCAGTCTTGCCTGGGGATAACCCACGTTGGCAACCTCTTCAGATGACACTGGATGGCACAGGTGGTCTGCTTGTGGTGCAGGGCTGGAAGGAGAGGATGAGCCTGGGTCAGCTCCAAGCTCTTTGCCGTTCTGACCCCTCCCTGCGAAGGGGGCGCTGAGTGTGAGTAGTTGAAAGTCCCATGGGGATGGTGCAGGATGCACACATAGTGAGTGGAGCCAGGCCCGGTGTCCACTGCACCCCACCCTCACCCTCAATTCTTACATACTACCCCTCCAAATGCCAGCCAGATTTCCTGAGATGAAAGCCTGTCTATCTGCCAGTGCGTTGTCTTTCTTAATGCTTGTTTCCAGTGATAATTCTGGGAAGAGAAACCCATGTCCAGTGTCCACCATGTAGCTAGCACCAGGCTGGCGTAAATGGTGGCCCGGGAGGGGGTGGGGGGAAGGAACTGATCCAAGAATTAGACTGAGTCTCTGCTTTTCTTTATATAAGTTTGAAAACTTTTGCACAATTTTACTTGACCCAGAAAGTGATACAGCTGTGATTGGGTTCGGTCTCTCTCATTCCCCAAACCTACTGCTCCCTGCATTTCCATCTCTCTTCACACTATTAGACTTGATAAATGATTGTTTTTATTTTTTAAAATTTATTTATTTATTTATTTATTTATTTTTGGCCGTGTTGGGTCTTTGTTGCTGCGCACGGGCTTTCTCTAGCTGTGGCGAGCGGGGGCTACACTTCGTTGCAGTGCACAGGCTTCTCATTGCGGTGGCTTCTCTTGTTGTGGAGCACGGGCTCTAGGCATGCGGGCTCAGTAGTTGTGGCTCGGGGCTGTACAGCACAGGTTCGGTAGTTGCGGCGCACGGGCTTAGTTGCTCTGTGGCATGTGGGATCTTCCCGGACCAGGGCTCGAACCCGTGTCCCCTGCATTGGCGGGCGGATTCTTAACCACTGTGCCACCAGGGAAGTCCCAATGTTTGTTTGTTTGTTCGTTTTGCGGTACGCGGGCCTCTCACTGTTGCGGCCTCTCCCGTTGCGGAGCACAGGCTCCGGACGCACAGGCTCAGCGGCCATGGCTCACGGGCCTAGCCGCTCCGCGGCATGTGGGATCTTCCCGGACCGGGGCACGAACCCGTGTCCCCTGCATCGGCAGGCGGACTCTCAACCACTGCGCCACCAGGGAAGCCCCCCAATGTTTGTTTTTATTATCATTATTATTCACAGGAGTAAATGGATGTATAGATGTACGTGTGTGCACGCATGCCTGTGTGTGTGTACACGCATGCCTGTGTGTGTGTACACACATATATATGAATATTTCGTAGACTCTTGGTATAGTTTTTTTTTAAGGTTGAAAGAGTGAAGATCTTTCGAGAAAGATCAGAGTAGAGAAAAGTACTCAGATTTGGCTACAAAGAAAGGCTAGTCTGGGTAGAATCATGAGAGAAATTAGGGAGAAGGAAGCTCCCCTGCATCCATCGTTCCTCTGCTCAGAGTTCCCACTGGCTGATCGCCACGCACTGGGGCTGCTGAGACGAACAAGATGGAAACGGGCCCTGCCCTCGTGAGCCTCACAGCCTTGTAGCAAAGACAGGCATTAATAAATAACGTTCATGTCCAGTGCAAATGTACATGCTGTAACAGGGAAGCAGGTGGGCTGACCTCGTAGGTTCATGGTAGGGGATGTAGTCAGAAAAGCCTTTCTGGAGGAATTGTCTTCTAAGATAAGATCTGAAGGATAAATTGGGGTCAGTGAGGACCATTTGTGGAAACACTTTCAAGAAGGGACAAAGGAGGTATGAGGGTTTTTATGGAGACAGAGTTGGCTTTTCCTGTTAGGCCCCCTGCCATTCATGCATTGCCTTGTGTCGTGTTACACTGTGATTGATGATATTTCAGTATGACTCCCCAGTCCCCGAGAACGTCCACAAAGGAACATTTGACAAAAGCACAGCTATGGGGTCCATTTCACTGGTAGATATTTTCATCTGTCATCACCATGTGGGACGGGCTCCACAGTGGACATTTCACCTCCTTGTGCCCACATAACACGCAGTTATTTTCTTCTGCCTTCGCCATGTGCAGAAGAAGAGGACACGGAATCTTATGTCCCAATACTTATTCGTTTCAGAATCAAACAGATTCAGAGCCCGATATTGCTGACAACCTGTCTAAAGTAAGTGTTAAGAAAAGCATTTCCCAAGTTATATTTTGAGAGATTAGTAGGTGTTATATGAAAAATGTTTTATGATTTGAATAAGCTGGGAAAATACTGGGTTAAGCAGGGGTTGGTTTTTTGTTGGTTTTTTGTTTTTGTTTTTGTTTTGCGGTACGCGGGTCTCTCACTGTTGTGGCTTCTCCCGTTGCGGAGCACAGGCTCTGGACGCGCAGGCCCAGCGGCCATGGCTTACGGGCCCAGCCGCTCCGCGGCATGTGGGATCTTCCCTGACCGGGGCACGAACCCGCGTCCCCTGCATCGGCAGGCGGACTCTCAACCACTGTGCCCCCAGGGAAGCCCCAGCAGGGTTTTTTTTAACTGTAGAAATTTTCAGAGACTTTAACATGTGTATTAGTTCTCTAGGGAAACAGAACCAGTAGAGTGTGTGTGTGTGTGTGTGTGTGTGTGTGTGTGTGTGTGAGTGTGTGTGTATTCTCTCTCTATATATAGACCCTTGAACAACACAGGGGTTAGGGGCACTGACTCCCCACTCGGTTAAAAATCTGCCTATAACTTTACAGTTGGCCCTCCATATCTGCAGTTTTCCCATCTGTGGGTTTAACCAGCCCTGGATCACCGGATCACGTAGTACCGTAGTACACATTTATTGAAAAAAATCTGTGTATAAGTCGAAACACTTGCAGTTCAAACATATAAGTGTGTATGCATCTACATGAGATCTCTCTCTCTCTCTGTATACATATACACACACATAGAGTGTATACATACATATATCTGTGCATATAGATTATATATACAGATATATCATAATAGTATATACACATATCTGCAAGTATGTATGTACCATCTAGAGAGAGATTTATTTTAAGGAATTGTAGAGGCTATGGCAAGTCCCTAATCTTCAGAGCAGGCTGCAGACGCAGGGAAGAGTTGATGGCGGCAGCTTGAGTCCAAAGGCTGCCTTCTGGCAGAGTTCCCTCTTCCTCAGGGGTGGTCAGTCTTTTTTCTCTTAAGATCATCAACTGATTGAATGGGCCCACCCACGTTACAGAGAACAGTCTGCTTTACTCAAAGTTTACTGATTTAAATGTTAATGTCATATAAAAAATACTTTCGCAGCAGCATCCAGACCAATGTTTGATCAAATACTTGGCTGTTGTGACCTACCCTAGTTGGCACATAAAATTAACTATCATAATATGCTCAAGAGCCTTGCAAATCTGTCAGAGGGGAACATAATGCACATCACTTTTCCCCAACTTATCTGAGTAAAAAACTCATTGTTTTCAGGATACCTATGAACATCTGGTAGAACACAGTTTGGGGAATATTGACGTTGAAAATGATTCACAATTAGGACTCACCCCACATCATCCAAATCTGGCCTCCAAAATGCATTAAGTGCTTATTATTATGTAATAAAATTAAACCATTAGCTCACGTTTGTTTTTTTATTTTAAATCAATGTCATGCAAATGTAAAAATAACCCAGTACCTGTATTAGAGTTACCTTGATGGTATATTGTGAGCAGTTCGCATGCTAAAATTCCATGTACTGCCCACATTACCAATGAAATGTTCTCACATTAGCAAATCATGGGGGGTGGGAGGGGAGTATGTATACATCTGCTGTAGTAATAAGGGTATGGATGATTCATACTTGAACACAATGCATAGAGACCAGAGAGGTTTGGGAAAATTATAGCCTAAAAATTCATAAATATTCATTACTACATACTGTGGGGTTAAAAACAACCCACAACAAACTAAATTGATAATGATGAGCAAAACCAACAATAACTTGCTATTAAGAAGCAAGAAGAGCAGCAATTAAAGAACATGACCGTTCAAGGCAGTGCTGATAATGAATACGGATACTTCCCCCAAACTGTAGGAATTCAGCTATTTGCATATGCACATGTGCAGTAGGAGCCTTGCAATGTTAATAAAACACTGAATTAGCAAAATACTAAATTGGAGGCAGACATAAACTCTCTCAGCTCTCAAAGGCACTAATTTTAGTTTAAAAATACTGAACTTAGCAAAACATATGTAGTCAGTTATTAATGAGTTGATCTCATTCAGGCAGGTAAGAAAAAGTTTTGGGATTAGAGAGTATGCCCACAGTGGGCAGAGGGCCATACCCTGAGAACTACTGCATAGAGAATTAGGCAAACAAAAGAATTTACAAGCATATACAAAACACATAAATTAAAAAGAAAACCTTTTTCCATTTCACAGAACATCATTTTAATAGAAATATAAATTTCGTGGAATGAAATCAATAGTTGTAATAGAGCAGTCCCTGATGATCTGCAAGGAATACATTCCAAGACCCCCAGTGGATGCCTGAAACCATGAATAATACTGAACCCTGTATATACCATGTGCTTTCCTGTACATACATATGATAAAGTTGCGTTTATAAATTAGGCACAGTAAGAGGTTAACAGCAGCAACTAATAATAAAAAAGAACAATTACAATATACTGTAATAAAAGTTATGTGAATGTGGTCTTTCCCTCTCTCTCTCAAAATATCTTATTGTACAAAGTTAATGCCTTTTCCATCTTAACTAAGAATTTATCAAGCACTGTGGCCGTAACTTTTGCAGTTTGAGGTACGACAACAGAACTAGCATGAATTTCTTTTTCCTTCTTCACAATTTCACGGACAGAAGATTTATTCTTACTGTAAATCTTAGCAACCTCAGCATATGCTTTTTTCTTTCCTTATGAAATTGCAAATTTAAAGGAAGCACTTTATGGCTTGTCTTTGACATATCTGAATTGCCAGCATCACTACTCTTGGCCTTTGGAGCCATTATTAACTAACATAAGGGTTACCTGAACACAAGTAATATGATACCATGACAGTTGATCCCATAATGGAGATGGCTCCTAAGTGACCAACGGGTGAGATACAAAGGGATGATGATTCAGGTCCTGGTACCACTGACAGAGGAGACCCTGTAGAGCCTGCCTGGGATCTATCCCTGGTAGGCTGGGATCTCTCTGTGCTTTGCACTCGCCATTGCATCCAGTGCCTAGTGGAGTGATCGATGGTCTGTGTAAGGATTCGCTGAATGAATGAGTGTCTGTGTCATCCTGTCTGCTGAGGTAACTCAGTAACACTAGGCTCTGGTGCACTGACACTTTTGGGATATGCGGTGTGGTTGGAGCTCTCTTCTTTGCAGATCTCATCACTTCCTGGACTTAGATTCTTGCTATTGCTGTGGGGAATAGTTTGCTTCCTCCATCCTGTCCATCAAACCCACTCTAACGAGTTGTTCCTGTTCAGCTGTCTTCCTGCAATAAAGTCATTTCCTCTTCCTCAAAATGTTCCTGCTCAAGGCTGACTGGCTTGGCAACTTCGCTTGTTAATCAGAATTCACTAATGTGAAGTCTGCACCAACCCTCTCACTTTGACCACTTATAGATCTTGTACATTCCTCATAGTCCATTTGCTTGAATACATGAACACGCTCTATTTTGT
This sequence comes from Lagenorhynchus albirostris, assembly GCF_949774975.1. Taxonomy (NCBI): domain Eukaryota; kingdom Metazoa; phylum Chordata; class Mammalia; order Artiodactyla; family Delphinidae; genus Lagenorhynchus; species Lagenorhynchus albirostris. Next base: position 13,683,516 of record NC_083108.1, read on the forward strand.
TGTATTGAATTGCAGTACATGGTGTGTGCTTAAGAAGGAGGGGACAAGACCTGGATTAGGGTGATGCAAGGGAGACCTCCAGGGCAGACTGTTTAAGGAGACACTCTTGAGAGCCTCCCTCTTCTCACCCTTGTCCCAGCTCTGGGAGGAGGAAGGGAGGGTGTGTGTGTGTGTGTGTGTGTGTGTGTGTGTGTGTGTGTGTGTGAGTCTTGACTGTGACTGGATTGAGTGTAAGGTCCAAATACATCTCACTTGTTTCCCCCACAGCTGCCAAGGTAGTCTTCCAAACAAAGTACGTGCTCAGTTAATACTGCATATGCCGACGTAGAAAATAATGCAAATTACAAGGTCATACTTTATCTTCCCAGTTGAAAGATCTAAAAAAGAAAAATGCAATTTAGGCCAACTTGAATATATAAACTTTTATAAGCATAGATGTCAAATGTTTACTTTAAATGTAATTTACCTTAATTGTACAATACATTCGAAATCCTAGGTGATTTTTCTCTTTTGCCTCTTAAAAGAACAGTTCTATCAGGTGACCTCCGTAAGAATCTAAAACTAGCAGTCTCCTCATCTGATAATAATAGTCCATGATTTATAGGGTTGTTGTGAGGATTAAAACAGTTAATGAAAATATTGGACATAGAACAGTGCCTGGTATATTGTGGGGTCTCAACAAAGGATGGTTAGGGGCTTCCCTGGTGGCGCAGTGGTTAAGAATCCACCTGCCAATGCAGGGGACACAGGTTTGAGCCCTGTCTGGGAAGATCCCACATGCTGTGGAGCAACTAAGCCCGTGCACCACAACTACTGAGCCTGTGCTCTAGAGTCTGTGAGCCACAACTACTGAGCCCGTGAGCCACAACTACTGAAGCCCACGCGCCTAGAGCCCATGCTCCGCAACAAAAGAAGCCACCGCAATGAGAAGCCCGTGCACTGCAACGAAGAGTAACCCCCGCTTGCTGCAACTAGAGAAAGCCCGCGTGCAGCAACGAAGACCCAACGCAGCCAAAAATAAATAAATAACAAATAAACAAATTAATTTAAAAAGAAAGAAGGGTCTTCTCATTCCAAGTGCAAATATTCAACCTAGATTAAAAAAACCACAAAACAAAGGATGGTTATATACGTGTGTGTGTTTCTAGCTCACGTGTCTAACCCAAGTAGAAACTTTTTATTCAAAATATATTAGGAAAGACAATAAGGATGTGAAAATTTGGGCTACTTCCTCCTTTCTGAGGGGTAACTTTTTCAGGTGTAACAACCTTATTTTCTCTTTGGGCACATACAGTGATTGTCAAGTGACTGTCACTGTTCCTTTTTTTTGCGGTACGTGGGCTTCTCACTGCTGTGGCCTCTCCCGTTGCGGAGCACAGGCTCCGGACGCGCAGGCTCAGCGGCCATGGCTCACAGGCCCAGCCGCTCCGCGGCATGTGGGATCTTCCCGGACCGGGGTACGAACCCGCGTCCCCTGCATCGGCAGGCGGACTCTCAACCACTGCGCCACCAGGGAAGCCCCACTGTCACTTTTAAAAAGACCCGCATTCAAATCTCAGTGGAGGGCTCTAGAAATATAAGGTGAGTTGAAGCTATGGAAAAAGGCAGTTGGGAGACAAAGCCTCAAAAATAATAATAACTCTCTGTACAAATATGACTCCCTTTATTTCTTGAAATTTTTCATGCCTTTTGAGTGAGGTTTTTCTGCTCTTCTTACTTTTTCTGAAACAAAAAGCCTGTCTCTCATTTCATTACAGTCTCCGCTTTGCTCTTCAAGACTGAGTGACTTTAGGTGTGTCTAATTCAACTGGATTTATTTGAGAAGCTCAAGCACTAATTTATTTATTCCATTTATTTTTACAGCATGCCCATTACCCAGGGATTCTGAGCACGTATAAATGATCTGCTTGGGATTGGCAAACAAAAACTGGTGATGGATGGAGAGTGAGCAAACAGTCTAAAAGCATTCGTCACAAGGACCCTTCCCTTCCAGAAATGCTTGGTTAAGCAGGTTAGTCTTCCAGTTTTCTTGGATCCTGACATTTTAGGTTCACACTGCTTGCCTTTTTATTTGACATACACAACAAGAGAAGTTCCTGGGTGAAGGTGGAGCAGTCAGAGAGGGGCCCTGTGCAGGGCAAAGTTGGGGACCCGGAAGTGAAGGGCGCCCCCAACCCTTCTACAAAGGCCTGGGCTCTGTCCCTGGAGGTCTATTTATTTTATGATTCACAAATGGAAAGGCTCTGGGGTGGATGAACCTGTATGCCTTTGAAGGGTCTCTAGTAGTTTCAATCTGCGTTCAAGGAGGGAAAAAAGAAAGATGCTGGTCCCCACTACGGGGCACCAGGAAGGAACAAACCAGAGAGAACCCAGATTCAAGCTCTACTGAAGGTTCCCATTCAGGAGAAAACCACTGACATCAAAACCATCAAAGAGGAACCAAGGTGCTGTCCCTGTTCCTCCTTTTCAGTCCCTCCTTGGCTAAGGAGGCCGTTAGGACAGCATGCTGTCCCTGTCACTTGCTGTCAGCCTTTGAGCAGGTCATGTCATCTCTCTGGACCTCCATTTTCTTATCTGTAAAATGAAGAAGTTGACCTGCGGTACAGGTTTTCAAAAATGTTCCCTGGGACCCTTGGGAGCCACCAGGGGAGGACCAAGGATGGCCACAGTAACCAGCAGGCGTCTATTTTGTCAGGTAAAAGGAGTTCTGCTGGAGAAATAAACTTGGAAATCACTCTTCTGGGTGATTTCTAAGGTGCTTTCCAGTCCTTGGCTACTTTTTTTCCAGCCAGGCTTTTCCCACTAATTCAGTTGACTCTGATTTGGGTCTGAACTCAAAGTTTTGGCAGTCTTTCCCATGGGGGTTCAGGATATAAATCGCCAAAATAACCTTGTTTAAGGCTGTTTCCTCTGCCAGCTGACTGTGGGGGGGGGGGCGCCTGGAGGCTATTTGTCATTTTCACAAAGTTTGATGGGATAAAGCGGGTGGTTTTAGAAAAGCAGCATCAGAACAACGTGCCTTCGAATGGGGCTCTCAGCCCAAAGTGCTCTCTAAATGGAAAATATTATTACAGCAGGACTAATCCCTTTTTACAGCAATAAAACACAGACCCACTCATATAAATACACTGGTGCAATCAGCCAGATTTGACTCCGAATGGAAAATATTTTTTGACAGGTAGGTCTGGGAGCCACAAATAAATGACGACCTGAGCAGCAGGTGGAAGATGTGACCCTGTCTTTTTGAAGGGACTCATGTTTGGGATGCAGGTGAATGGAGACACCAGACACAATCAGTGTGTACAAATGGGCTGAACAACAGCTCACCTCCCAGCTCTGCAGATGGTAGAGGAGACTGAAAGCAAATTAAGCCTAAATGGGTCACCAAATGCTTTTTGGTTTTCCTTAGTGATCAAGACAGATCTTCATGGCCTGATCAGTCTTTTTATCTAACGCAGAGATTTTACAGATGTTTACCCCTACCACAGGGAGGAGGTGGCGGCATCTTGTCATAAATTTTCTTTGTTAACTGCGCCAGAGGTGTGTGTGGGTAAGTAGATTCCCTGCTTATTTAAAAAGCAAACCAGAAAGAGCTCTGCATTCCTTCCCGTTTGCTGGGCCATTTGTGTCTAGATCCATGACTTAGAGAATTCTACAGACTGCTAAAGCTTTCATCTTCTTTGAAGTTTTCCATTCCCCTGAAGGATAGCCCGTTGCCAAGTGGACTTTCATTTCCTGGGGATGCACAAATAATAAAATTGTTTTGGACTATGATGTCATGGGATGGGGCTGGAGGGTACACCTGGGCCAGAGTGAGAAGATTCGGGTCTACCCTGGGGCTTTGCAGCTTGCTATCTGTGTAGCCTTGGGAAAAATGAGTTCACTTCTTTGAACCTCAGTTTCTTCATCTGTCAGATGGGGATGATAAAATATTTACTACCTCACATACTTACCCTGAGGATCAAACAAGATAATGAAGTTTGTGAAAATGATTAAGCTTAAAAATAGGTCACTATTCATAAATAGTATTAATGAAATACTTCGGTTACTAATGAATGCTCAATAAACGCCTGTTAAGTGAATGACTATAAAGACCAGAAAGAATGATAAAAGAAGCACCACGTTTGTTTATTTTTCTTCTACATCCTTGCCACCAATGCCCCAGTTTAGATGCTTTTCAGGAGATTCCAATCGCCACTAGCCAAGGCTAAAGTCCCTGTCTTCTGCTCTGTCTCTGTCACTAGCTTTGTATCCTCTTCACTAAAGCTAGTGTGTTCTCTGCGCACGCCCCTCTCCTGAATAAGCCCTGCACTGGCTCCATCTTAGCATTAAGACCAGGGTCTCGGTACCCGAGCATCACACACAGGGCTCCTCATTCCTCTCCCTCCCTACTTCTCTAGTCTGTTTTTAAGGTCCAGCAGTGTTAAAGGATTTTCAATGTTCCCTGAATGCAATTGTCCACACACTGTCTCTCCCTCCCAGCCATTCTCGTCTGACTAGGAAACTCCCACTCAGTTTTTCAGTGTAGATGTTATAGATGCAAGGAAGGTTTCCTGACCGTATGAGAGAGGGTTCATCAGTTCCTCCTCTGTGGTACCAGCATCTTACGTACTTCTCTTCTTGTGCTCATCACTCTTGTAGAACTCACTGGCTTACACACCTCTCTTTCCTAGGGATTGTGATCAGCCTGTATAAGGGGTCTGTAGAGAGGGTTCTTACTTGTATCTATTGTCTCACCTGGACTCCTTGTACAGTGCTTGGCTAGTGAAACAGTTGATGCTCTCAGGGGCTAATATGAAGGATGTCATGGTTACTGCCCCCATTCAGTGGATTGGCTTCCTCCTTTTTTTCCCTTCTTCCCTCTGTTCATTTTCCCCTCCTTTTCTTCATTCCTTCCAAGTATTACTTTTGACTTTCTTACTGAGAGTTGTCACTGTGGTCTTGTTGTGTACTGTATCCTCTGCTTCCAACCTTCCGTCTATCTCAGAGGGAGATGTGCCTGGGCTCTTCCTCTACTTCTAGTAGCCCTGGTTCACCTGTCAGTCCCTGGTTAGTAAATAGTATTTACTAGCAAGGACTTATTTAAAGAAATTATTTAGATTATTTTAAAATTATTTAGAATATACATATGATGTATATACATAACCAGTCCTAGTTATGTTTCAAGAAAATTAAATTACTAAAAGTTTTCTGAATAAATGGGTGCTACTGTGTTCATGTATACTCATGTTATATGTAACATTAGATATTAGTGTATGTACGAATTATTACTATCCTGGTTTTTCAGATGAGGATTCTAAGGAACAGGAAGGTCAAATAACATTCCTGGAGCCCCATGAGTAGTTAATGGTAGTGCCAGGGTTCAAATCCAGGCAGTCTGAAAGCCATAGATTTGGATAAATCAGGATCCTTTCTCTTTAAGAGAATTAAAACATTGAATGTTTTATCCTTGGTGGTTTTTATGCTAAAGCATTATCCTTTTTGTAAATATTTACCACTAAAATATGAAAAGGGGTGAAGGAAGCATGAGGAAAGGAACAAAGTAAAAAGTAGATGGGCTATTTGCTACAGCACAGATGGATCTGAAACCCTTTTGCTTAGTGTAATAGGCCAGACACAGAAGAACGGATATTGTCTGATTCCACTCACATAAGGGACCCAGAGCAGTCAAGTTCATAGAGACAGGAAGTTGAATAGAGATTACCAGGGCGTAGGGGGAGGGAGGAATGGGAAGTTGAATAGAGATTACCAGGGAGTAGGGGGAGGGAGGAATGGGAGTTACTGTTTAATGGGTACTTGGTTTCTGTTTGGGATGATGAAAAGTTTCTGGAAATGGACGCTGGTGATGGTTGCACCACACTGCGAATGTGCTAAATGCCACTGAACGGTGCACCTTAAAATGGTTAAAGTGGTAAATAGTGTGTATATTTTACCACAATAAAAAAATAAAATAAGAAGTAAATGGGGGGCTACCCTGGTGGCGCAGTGGTTAAGAATCTGCCTGCCAATGCCTGGGACACGGGTTCGAGCCCTGGTCCGGGAAGATCCCACATGCTGCGGAGCAACTAAGCCCGTGCACCACAACTACTGAGCCTGCGCTCTAGAGCCTGCATGCCACAACTACTGAGCCCGCGAGCCACAGCTACTGAAGCCTGTGCACCTAGAGCCCAGGCTCTGCAACAAGAGAAGCCACCGCAATGAGAAGCCTGTGCACCGCAATGCAGAGTAACCCCTGCTCGCCACAACTAGAGGAAGTCCGCGCTCAGCAATGAAGACCCAACACAGCCGAAAATAAATAAATAAAATTAATTTTAAAAAAAGTAAATGGGGAGGAATGCCATAACAGTTTTATAATCCTGGGCAAAAGCTTCCTCTGGAGGCAGCTGAAGAGGCACTAAGCGTGATTGAGGGCGCTGCCATTTGCTCTCAGCAAACAGAGTTTAATTAATCACAGCCAACCCCTCTTCCACGGCTCTGACCGGTGGGTGTGGCGGCTCAGGACGATTACTGTTGACAGAGCAAAATCATGGCGGGGCGGGGAATGCGTATCTTAAATGTCCTCTTCAAAATTAAGGAATTATGCAAAGTCAGCGCACTACATCTAGTATCAATTTAATCAGGGCTAAATATATTCTGCAGAGAGTAAAATGAGTCACTTGAAATGCACAGGCTCGGGGGACAGGAGAAGAAAGAACTTTCCCAAGCTGCCCGCCTCGCTGACTGGGTCAGAGCGCACAGCAGTCATCCAGGTCAGCCAGAAACTGTTCTTATCGTGTGGCATGTGGGATCATAATTCCCCGACCAGGGATTGAACCCATGCCCCCTGCAGTGGAATCGCCGAGTCCTATGCACTGGACTGCCAGGGAAGTGCTCAGAAACCGTTTTATTTGACCTGCAGCCCCGTTTATCTTAGTTGTCAATATTTTAAAAATCTGGTATTTCTTACAAATATCTGGATTTCTACCTTTTCTTGAATAATCTGAAGGTCCAGTAACCCAGGCCCCGCACTCCCATGCAGCAGGTGGACATGTGGAATTAATATTTCTCTCCTGTGCTAGTGTCACTCAGCTCACATTCTCTGCTTGGCCCTGTGGACATCTGGGTTCCTATCTCAGAGGCAAGTCTTAGTTCTCCTTTCTCTCTCCTCCTCGGTAACATTTTGCCCAGTCCCTCCTTTGGCAGCTTTCATTTCTGTACCCCTTACTGTGTCCACACTACTCTTGGATTATCATGTGTTACCTTTTATAATGTAATACTGACATGACAGAAAGTTCCAGACTTTCTGAAACAGAAAATTATTTTGCACAATTCTCTCTTTATTTCTGCCTCAGAAGACACAGTCGCTTGGACCCCAACTAGACTGTAAGACCCTCAAGTACATAGACTGCACCTTAAAACATTTGATTTTTCTAACACCAAGGATGGGTTGGATTGGTGTCAATTATGAATCAATGGGTTTGGGAATGTCTTTAAGGATGACTCATGAGTTCAGCTGGTTAAAGTATCATGCTCTTGTAGCGAAGGACATGGACTTCATCGTTTGGCAGGTCAATCCCTTTGCCATAACCTGTGGTCATGGATCATGTCTCATCTTCTGGCCAATTATCTGTTCTTGCGCAAAGGGCAGAAAGTATCATGGACTCGTGCAAATCCATCCCTCAGTCCTGGTGAAGAAGTCTAGGTGCTGGGATTCAGCAATAATCAAAACACACAGAAGAGGCTCTTGAAAGTGCATTTTTGTGGGGAAGATAGACAATAAAATTAACAAATCACAAAAACAATAGGTATATACTATAACTTCAGGTGATAATTAGTGTCATGGGGAAATTAAGGCCCACTGAAAAGATAGTGTGGCTGGCGTGTGGGGTAGGGTGCCTAGGGAAGGCCCCAAGAACTAAGATTTTGAATAAAAATGTTTTGAGTTCTAGTACATGGCAGATGCTGTGGGAAGTGGGACAGGGTGGGATTATGATATCGATTGTACTCCCCCCAAATTTTACAATGGAGGAAAGAGATGGAGAATATATGGACTATAAACAAGGTTAAATGTGATTTTTATAAAATAGGAGTTAATGTTTGCTATCAGCCACGTGCCAGGCTTTGTGCTAAGCACTTTCTATGATTTAACTTATTCAACTTTCACAATCACGGGCTACCTCAGTTTTCAAAAAGACAAACATAGGTGGTGTGACTCAGAGAAGGTAAGCGATTTGTCCGAGGTAACACAGCTAGGAAGCAGCAGAGCTGGGGCTCAAACCCAGTTCTCTGCCTCCAAGGTTATGCTCTTAACCACTGTGCCCTGTTGACTTCTCTAAATGTTATAATATCACAACAGAGTTGTAACTAAAAGGTGAGCCTACTACTTAGGAGAAGGGAAATCAAGGAAAGCTTCTTGGAGGGAGTGGCATTTGACCAAGGCCTAGATGACTTACAGTCAACCTTTGAAAAACATGGGGGTGAATCTGCATATAATTTATAGTCAGCCTTGCATATCTGAGGTTCCTCCACATCCGTGGATTCAACCAGCTGTGAACTGTGTAGTGTTGTAGCATTTACTTGAAAAAAAATCCAGATATAAGTGGACCCATGCAGTTGAAACCCATGTTATTCAAGGGTCAACTGCACTAGGATTCAAGGAGAGGCATTTGAGGAAGTTCTAGTATAAACAGGTGTGGAGTCAAAGAGGCATAGGCCACGTCTGGGGAGGACAAGACATTTGTATTTGGCTAGAATTGCTGAATAGAAACAAACTTGGAAAGAGAATTTGAGGTCAGATCACAGAAGTTCTTAAATGCCAGGCAAAAGAGTTTGAATTTGTTGAAAAAAGCAATAGTAGCTATTGAAACTTTTGAGCAAAGTAGAAAGAGGAAAGGCTGTGTCTTAAACAAAATAAACCAGCCAGCTATGTGAAGATTAGATGAGATTGGGACAGTCTGGTCAGGAAGATGGGTTAGGAGCCTTGACAATGGCAGTGTCAGTGGAATGGAAAACCATGAAAGGAGCTGTCATTTTAGGAGCAGAATGGATAGCATTTGCAATGAATATGGGAGGGACGGGGAGGAGATCGGGAGGGAAGGATAAAAGATAACTCAACCTGGTGAAAAGTCTAGATAATTCTTTATTTTCTTAAAATTTATACTTTGTTTCTTCTTTTAACACTTATCTTTGATCGCCAGACAGGAGTCAAAAAAGGAATTTTACTGCAGACTCTTTTTGTGAAATTCAGCAAATGCCAGTGGAACAAAGCTACTTAAATTATGAGCTGCAAAGCTTCAAATCTCTTCTCCCAATGAAAATCTCATTAGCCTGCCATTTGAAAAGTAGTGCATTTAAATCTGACTTTGTTTGGCTTGTACGGTTTGATCCCTTTAAAGTGATAGTTTTTTAGGAGTGAGGCAGGAAACCTGAAATTTCAATTAGATAAGCCAGAGGTTTACCTGTTGGAGGAGAGAAGTATTACCTTCTTGTTGCTAGGTGATGGGTCTCTAAAGCAATAGCTCAGTCTTAAAGGATCAGAGCTCTTTTTAAATTCCTTTTCTTTTGAAAATAAACATCAATTTAAAACTAACCCCAGGACTTCCCTGGTGGCACAGTGGTTAAGAATCCGCCTGCCAGTGCAGGGGACACGGGTTCGAGCCCTGGTCCAGGAAGATCCCACATGCCATGGAGCAACTAAGCCCGTGCGCCACAACGACTGAGCTTGTGCTCTAGAGCCCACAAGCCACAACTACTGAGCCCGCGTGCCACAACTACTGAAGCCCGCGCACCTAGAGCCCGTGCTCTGCAACAAGAGAAGCCACCGCAATGAGAAGCCCGTGCACCACAACGAAGAGTAGCCCCCACTCGCCGCAACCAGAGAAAGCCCGCACACAGCAACAAAGACCCAACGTAGCCAAAAATAAATAAATACATAAATAAATTTATTAAAAACAACAACAACAACAGCAAAAGATAAACACAGAAAACTAACCTCAAAGGCCCTGCTCTGGTTCTGTAAGGAATAAAACAACCCGTCATAAATCCACCAAACCTTGTGCTCACCCCTTCCTCAAACTAGAGAGCCCTGACTTACATGAATGACCAGCCTTTACTGTATCCATAGGATATGGGCAAGGACAGTGACGACCAAGGTTAATGCTAGGAGTCGTTCTCCCTGCTTTGTATGCTTCTTTGCATCACAATTCTATGGTGTATGTACTATTTTTCTTCCTTTTGATGGGTGATGTGATAGTTAATTTTATGTGTCAACTTGGCTAAGCCATAGTGCCCGGTTGTTTGGTCAAACGCTAGTCTAGCTATTGCTCTTTTTTAGACATTTACTTTTTTAGACATTTAAACCAGTAGACTGTGAGTAAAGTGGGGTTTTCTCCATAATTTGAGTGAGCCTCATCCAATCAATTGAAAGCCTTAAGAGCAGAAACTGAGGTCACCCTCGAAGAAGAAATTATACTCAAGAGTGCAACATAGAAAGCTTGCTTGAGTTTCCAGCCTGCTGCCCTGGGGAGCTCTGACTCAAGACTGCAACATTGACTCATCAGAATCCTGCCTGCCAGCCTGTCCTACAGATTTCAGACTTGCCAGCTCCCACAGTGGTGTGAGCCAATTCCTCAAAATCTCTCTCTCTTTCTCTAAAATATCTGTATCTATACCTATATTCATATCTAATACAGCTGGAGAAACTGAGGCTTACATGGACTAACTTGTTCAAGGTTACACAGGTGATAAGTAGTAATTGGTAGAAGCAGGACTCCAGGGAAGTCTGCCCTTCTAATGAGTAGGCTATTCTCCTCCTGCCCAAGGACAGAGAGTTACTCATGAAAATTATATTCAAACTCAATAGCAAAGCCCAGATGAAACAATGACTTTAAATGACTTTAAATGACTTTTCCAAATTAAGAGATGTAGATGCTAAAAGAGATTCTTTGGTTTTCCACCTTGTTACACTTGCTCTCATCTCTGAGGGAAGAGCTCTAATCTGAGTTGGCCCGGGAGGTATATTGTTCTCTTTTTCCTGAACCTCTTTTTTGACCTGGCCCCATGAGTCCCAGGCCTGCAATCCCCTACAACTGGTTCTAACAATGATTCACTCATACTTTTGGCTTAAGGAAGAGGAAGATAGTGTGGGTTTGAGTCCTGGGAGAGAGATTCACAACAGTATCACAAACATCTTTGTCTTCTCTTAAAGATGCAGGAGTTTGGTCCCCATGGAGATTAGGGTTATATATGAAATTTATGAGGCCACTTTAAGATAGGAAAGCATAGCCCCCAGAGGTAGAATGTACGTAGGACAGCCTAGAGGATGAAAGAAGTGTGCATCTCCAGGTCCCAGAACTGCATGATGGGTAGTGATGCAGCAAGATGCCATCTTCCCTGGACTGCATTCACTGGGAACAGTCAGATCTGAGTGTATGTGGAGCTCAGGACCAATGAGGAACTTCTCTTATAAAAGAGCAATTTCTGGGGGACTCTCACCTAAAAACCTGTACCCCAGTAATGGGATATTGGGGTAGTTGTTTGCACAAATAATTTCCTTCTCTTCCCTTGAGTCATTCCCTCTCGCACTGACTCTGGGCTTGGACATGTGAGTTGTTTTGATCAATGGGACACAATCACAGACTCGAAAAGTTGTTGAACACTGGCACTTGTTCCCTATGTTTTGTGGAACCCTGAGACCTTCATGTGAAGATGTCCATGCTAGCCTACTGGAGGATGAGAAGCCACATGGAGAAGAGATGCACCATCCCATCTGCAGGGCCCTAGACAAACCAGATTGCCAACCACCAGTCTTGTGAGTGAGGTCCTCTCCCCAGCTGACCCCAGCACATGTGAATGTCCAACAAAGATCAGCTGAGCCAACCAAGAAGAAACTTCCAGCTGGCTCACAGAATTGTGAGCTAAATAAAATGGTGGTTGTTTCAAGCTACTTCATTTCAGGGAAGTTTGTTATGCAGCATAAGCTAACTGGTAGATACTAGTCCCCTTCAATAAATAAAGATACTATTTCCTCCTAACAAGGTTCAAAAACATGTCTATCAGCTTAAATAGACCCAACACATGCATGAGCTGTTAACCTTATGGAAGGAACTTGAATTTATTTCTTTTCTATACTTTATATGATTTGTGATTTATACTTCAGCAATCCAATTATTACAACATACCAATATCAAAGCATAGTAGCTTTTTCTAAAGTCAAAATTCAACAAGCGTATTTCATAATTTAGAGTTTCCTTTGTATCTTGATGTTAGTGTGATTAAAGGCCATAGTGATGTCAATATTAATAATGTTTAGAATTTACATATTTCACATTTCCAAAAGTATCCAACAGCTGGATAATTAGACATTTTCAACAATACTTTTGCAAGTGGAAGAGTATATATTCTAATATGCCATCAGCAATTCTATTCCTGTTTGGTTCATTATTTATCCACAGCACCTAGAACCTGGAACTTAGTAGGTGCTCAATAAATTTTTTTTTAATGAATGGATGAATGAATGAATATGGACCCAAAAGACTTGATTAAGTGCGTAGCTGCCTTTTGGATAGTGTAAAACATTTTTTCATATTTTTTATTCTCTATCAAATGGATTGTTGCCTTCACTCTACTTAATTATCTTTCCAGTAAGACTACTAATGTTAAAATATTTAAATAACTTCTTTTTAGAAGTAATATGTTAATTTTCCTTCAGTTCTTCAAATCATCAACCATTTTCAAAGAGTTCTAGATTGTCCACTGTGTTATCTCTATTGTATTATCTCTTTATACTTCTTTTAATCTAACAAGGAAGAGAGTCCTCCAAGACCTGTAATAACTGATAAGGCCATTTGTTATGCAATCTGAAAGCATAAACCACAGTGGTGAGTGGAGTCATTTTCATCTGCGTGAATGCCAAGCACATTCTCAAGCTTGGGCTGTTACATTAAGGAAAGGTATTGAGAAAACCCAGAAGTGTTTGGGTTGTGGTTTAATCAGAAATTAGTTTTTAAAAGGCTGTTGAATTCCAGCTGTGTAGGCAATGATAGCACTACAACTGAATCCTTAGCCCTGCCCGCACATCTGCATCACTCCAGGCATTGAAAAACATTCTATATGGTTTATGGGTATGGGTATATGGGGACTCTGGACTCTGCTCAGTTTTTCTGTAAACCTAAAATTACTCTTAAAAAAATAAAGTCTAGGGCTTCCCTGGTGGCGCAGTGGTTGAGAGTCCGCCTGCCGATGCAGGGGACACGGGTTCGTGCCCCGGTCCGGGAAGATCCCACATGCCGTGGAGCGGCTGGGCCCGTGAGCCATGGTGGCCGCTGAGCCTGCGCGTCCGGAGCCTGTGCTCTGCAGCGGGAGAGGCCACAACAGTGAGAGGCCCGCGTATCGCAAAATAAATAAATAAATAAAATAAAGTCTATTGATTGAAAGAAAGAAAGAAACAACACACACACACACACACACACAAATACTGATGTACTTATGTGTGGTCCCCAGACCAAATGATTCAGAATTTCTGAGGCTGGGGCCTGGGTACCTGGAGTTTTTAAAAGTTCCCTAGAGGTTTCTAACATGCGACCAGTTTTGTAAGGAATTGCCTTAAAAGTACTGCAGTTTTCTGGCTAATGCAAAGAGTCCCTTGATCGCAAATGGGTAAAGAAACTTGATTTTGCTTTAAAATGTCTATGAGATGTTGAGTGGAAATGCTGTAGAGAGATGTTACAGGTCCAGAATTGAGCTCATGTCTGGAAATGGGGAAGCACTACTAAGTGATGCATTTATCACTGTTGTGCTTACATGCCAATCGTCTAAGGAAAGCACGGTTGAAATCAGCGATCTCCTTTTTTTATAATATTAGAGTCTCAGATGCCTGTTGGTACAAGATAATGGGCTTGAATTTAGCAACTATGAGCACAATGGGTTCAAGGAGACAGTCCCCCTCCCCTGACATGTGTACAGTGAGATAGTGGTGGCTGAGGATCCTAATTACGTTAATAACCAAGCATCCTTCACAATAAACTGCAGGCAGGATCCTAATTAATGAGCTCAGTTCATCGGAAGCAGAGTCCACCTTCTGCAAGAGGGACACGTATCAATCAAGCCGAGCGAAACGCAGGGCCTGTAGAATGTGTTCTGTTAATACCGTTTAACGTCTTTTATCAGGGGCTTTCAGAGCACTTTATAAACATTAACTCTCCCTGCACTCTTGGGAAAGTTACTGATAACACGCGGGCTATCGAGCCAGCAAGCGGCGGGGCGGGGCTGGGGATGGAAGTGGGGTGGTGGGTGAAGAGAGGCTGGGGGGAGGCCAGGGGGTTGGCGGGGGAAGAGAAAGTGTAGAAATTGGTGTTTCTGGTCCAAGTTCTGACTTGCATCGGGAACCTAAAGCAAATCTCAGATTTCAGTGTCTCCACTGAAAAAGATGATGCCTCTTCTTCCCGGTTTCAAAGGACTGTTCCAGGTGGGTGCTCTGTCTTTTTTAGGGGCTCTGCTTGCTCCTTTGAGCCTTGAACCGTGGTTTCCCCCCAGGCAATACAGTATAGAGTATAAAGAGACAGCTAGACCTGAGTTCAATTTCTAGCTGTGTGACCTCAGGCTAATTACTCAGCTTCCCTGGGCTGGAGTGTCCCCACGCTCCCAAATGAGGTTTATAGTACAACACATCACAAAGGACTGTGATCAAGATTAACATGATAGAGGATTAAGATCCTCATTAGGATTCTGCCTGCACTTGCACATACTATGTGAACTCTTCAGACATTGTCAAGGACACAGTTCTCAATAAATGCAGCAATTCTGTCAGGGTTTCCCTGATGCACTGGTGTAAGAATAGAGCAGGGAGACTGGTCAGGAGGCCATTCTGGAATCCAGCCAAGGGGGCATGATGGCCTAGTTCACAGAAGTGGGTGGACCTGAGAGCTATTTAACATACTGTGTATTGGTTCTGCTGCCATTTACACCTGTGGTGGAGGTCTTGGAGGCCTCCCTTTTGGCACCTGTGTCTGTCCCATCCAGGGATTTCCCAGCGTTTTCATTTCCTAAGCCTGCTGCTACAAAGTACCACAAACTGGGGGTTTAAAACAACAGAACTTTATTCTCTCACAGCTCTGGAGGTTAGAAGTCTGAAATCAAGACTCCCTTTGAGGTTTTAGGGAAGAATCTGTTTCCTGTTTCCCTTGTAGCTTCTGATGGCTGACAGCAATCCCTGGCGTTCCCTGTAGACACATCACTCCAATCTCTGCGTCCGTCTTCACATGGCCTTCTTCCCTGTGTCTCTCTGTGTCCAAATTTCTCTCTTCTTATCAGGACACCAGTCCTTGGATTAGGACCTAATGCAATGGCCTCATCTTAATTTGATGACATCTTTGAAGACCTATTTCCAAATCAGGTTACGTTCACAGGCATGGATCCTAGAAACACATCTTTTGGGGGGAAACAATTCAATCTCCAACACCCTTTAAGAGGTTTCAGTCACAGCACAGATTACTCAGTAGTCGACAGTGTTGTTTCACTTTCATGAGTTCTATTGCCATCACCCCCTAGATGCCTTCTTCGCTCCAAGCAGTGTAGGAAGGAGGGTCTTAACAGGTAGGATGATGCAACTTCCCACAGGAAGTGAGTGAGCCAAGTGTTTGAACTTCGAAGGAGCTCTGAAAATCTCCAGCAGGCTTCAGAGGGGGAGCCAAGGACTCCTCAACCAGCCCTTCCTGGCAAACGTCAGCTGACTGCCTCCTTCCTACATGTCAGGATCTTGGGGCTTTAGAACTGATGCCTTATAATCTAGCAAGAGATTGTTGTTCCCAGGGCTTCTAAAAGTAACTTATCATGCTTGCCGATACTGAATAGACACTTTTTACAACAAATACAATTCAAATGCTTCAAAAGCAGACTGTAGAGAGCATCCTCGGCACGGGGATTACTACATCCTTGTGAAATACCTATTACCAATGATTGTCAATTCATTTGAAGATTCAAATCCTTTCTCCAGATACACAGATCAGACCACCATTAAGAGATGTCTTTCTGGCACACTATTAAACGTATCGATGACCCCCCAGATGGGCAGAGCTTTAGGAAGTTTCTTCTCAGGGCACCAGTCTACCTGGGGATTTTCTAATTTCCCTGGATAGGTGAAATGGACCTGATTATAACTGTTGAGAAATGGACATGAGAGAGCGAGAGAAGTGAAAGATGATGTGAACTTTCTGGTTGGGTTATTTAATGGTAATTCTGCCATTTCAACCCATGGCATATTGGAGGAGGAATTTGTATGTGTGTGGTGGAGAGGGGCCAAAATGAGTTCAAATTTAAAAACATTGAGTTTGAAATGTATATGGGACATCCAAGTGGAGAGGTCCAGACGGCCAGGAATTATGGGTGTAAAGTTCTGGAGTGAAATCTCTACTGCAGACGTGGACTTAGGCATCATCAGCATATGATGAGAAAGGCCAGCATGGATGCAATCACTCAGAAAGTGTACAAAGTGAGAATAAAAAAGTACCCAGGATGGAACTGGGGTTCGGGGGTCCGGCTCTTATGCATACAGGAAGAATGGCTACAAAGGAGCTTGAAGAGGCGGGAGGGGAGTGAGACCTTGAGGTAGCAGATGAGTCTGGTGTGACACAAGAGGGATGGAAACAATTTAAAGGAAGAGGAGGAGATTGGTAGGATAAATGGCTGCTCAGTGGTCCAGCCAGGTAAGAACTAAAAAGCATGCATTGCACTTTAGGAGAAGGGATGATTGTTGACTGAGTGGAGAGGATGCAAGTCTGAAGATAGTGGTTGGGGAATGAAAAAATAGCTTCTACAAAGTGCACAAATAATACACTTATTTGAATAATATTGAATAATACTGGTTGGAAAGTGGTGAGAGACAGAGAGACAGAGAGAGAGAAGGAAAAAAAAAAAAGCCCTTGAAAGTCCCAGAGAGAAAGAGACAGGATGATGAATGGAGTTAAAGTCCTGAGAAGACTGGAGATGTTAGGATTCAGAGCCTTGGACTAAGGTCACATCATCTTTTTTTTCCCCCTTTAAAAATAATTGTAGTGACGGGCTTCCCTGGAGGCGCAGTGGTTGAGAGTCTGCCTGCCGGTGCAGGGGACACGGGGTCGTGGTCCGGCCCGGGAAGATCCCACATGCCGTGGAGCGGCTGGGCCCATGAGCCATGGCTGCTGGGCCTGCGCGTCCGGAGCCTGTGCTCCACAATGGGAGAGGCCACAACAGTGAGAGGCCCACGTACCACAAAAAAGAAAAATAAAAAATAAATAAAATAAAATAATAATAATAATTGTAGTGAAATACACTTAATATAAAAATTACCATTTTAACAATTTTTAAATATACAGCTCAGTGGCAGTAAGTACATTCACATTGTTGTGCAACCGTCACCACCATCCATGTCCAGAACTCTTTTCATCTTGCAAAACTGAAACTCTTCTTATTAAACCATAACACCCTCCTTCCCCCTCCCTCTAGCTCCTGCAACCACACCATTCTACTTTCTCCCATTAAAAATATTACCAATAATTGTATTCCCTAGGAGACAGATAGCCTGCTATAAAATAACAAATTCAGTGCTCTTTATTAGTGGGATGAGACAATTTTATATCACACTAGTTAATAATATGCACTCTTTCTTTAAATGCTTTATTTACAACCAATCCCCTCTCCTCCACCAAATTATCACAAAATCTTGGTTATCCCATGGAAAATTGTCAAGATCCTGCTGCTATTGACACTGCCTCTCAAATTATAGCACACAGGCCACGTGTTCTAATCCCATTACTCATAAACTTGATGTTACAAATTATATGTAGACCATAATTCATTTCTAGAAATTGTTGTCGTAAAGTAATTATCATAAAGCAAGTTATCTTTTCCCTCGGGAACCACGTTATAATTAGGGGTTCCATCTCTGATCCAGAATGCAATATCAAATAAATAATGGATATGCAAAATATGTGCCATAAAATCAAATATACAAAACTATTAACCTCTTCAATTAATTAAAATAGTAATGCCTATGAATTGGTCATAAATGCCCGGTGCACATTATACAACAGGCTCTCAATGGGCTATAAAGTAAGTAAATAGCACATAAAAATTATGAGTGGCCAAATCAGAGATGTGAGCTAAAATAGAAGCTGAAATTCACTCTAAAGCATAAATTAACAATATTTCTATGTGTCTTATTAGGTTATGGCAAGAAGTTTCTCTGGGGGATGTTTGTATTCCAAAGCCCTTATAGCTTCAGAGACAAGTCCTGGGTTGTATGAATATTCGCAGTGGGGTGTGGAGGAAAGAGATTGGGACTGGGGTTCAGGTCACTTGAATCAAACCAAGTTGCTTCCTATGAGCAAGGCAATGTACAAGGTGCAAATTTAGTCCCAGCTGAGGTATTGGGACCTCAACTTCCTTAGCTATTGAATGAGATGTTGAAGCAACAACCTCCAACTCTAAACCTCCATGATTCCATAACCTAAAGGGGCTTTATGAGGATGATTTAGTCAGCCAGACTTCTTGAAAAGCTGTCTAAAGATGTTTAGACTAGTGGGGCTGGGAAGCAGGGGAAAAAAAGGTGTTTAGATTAGTATTTTTTATATTTTTGTAGATAGATTCATCTCTCACAAAGCAATGAAATTCAAAGTCATTCCATCTACATTAGGATGTCTGAAAATATCTTAATAGTTCCTCTGTGTGGGGATGGATGGGGGGCGAGGCTGAGGAATAGGGGGGATGTCTTATTAAAAGTTTACTCAAGATGACAAAAAGCACAATTGAACTCTCTTTCACCTTTTGCATCTTCTTGATTTAGAGCTACACATGCAGCTGCTTGAGATCAAACCATATAAAGGTCACGAGAAAACAATAAGATTGCTATGGACTAAATGTTTATGCCCCCCAAAATCCATCCATTGAAGCCCTAATCCCCAATGTGATGGTATTAGGAGGTGGGGCCTTTGGGAGATTATTAGGTCATGAGGATGGAGCCCTCATGAATGGGATTAGTGTTCTTATTGAAGAGACATAGGAGAGGTTATCTTTCTCTGCTTTCTGCCATGTGAGGGAGGACACAGCAAGAAGTGGCCATCTGCAAACCAGGAAGCAGGCCCTCACCAGACACAGAATCTGCTGTTGCCTTGATCTTGGACTTCCCAGCCTTCTGAATCGTGAGAAATAAATTTCTGTTGTTTAAGTTACCAAGCCTATGGTATTCTGCTATAGCAGCCTGAAGTTACTAAGGCAAAGTCTTACAAATTATTTTATGAGATACATGGGTGAACATTGTCAAATTAATTCCACTTCTTTGGAAACCTGTAAAAATTAAAGGAACTTTTCCATTTCTGGCGGTGTGCTGGACTTGGTACCATAATGACTCTGCCTCTGAAACTATTAAAAAAATATTTTCAAATGCATCAATGAGCTAGCAAGAAGAAGGAATACTCAAAATCTAAGTAGAAGCTTTAACCTATAGAAGTAGGTGGAGCACTGATTCAACATTTCCTGTTGAGTGAACTTGAACTTGGTTTTCAAAGCCTTGTGGGGACATTTGACAAAAGCTGGGTCCCACCCATTGGGTGTTTGATTAGAGGTCCATACATAAAGCTGAGACTCAAAGGGCTATGTCCTGAGGGTAATGATGAATTGGAAATAAATTTACACCTCGATTAAAGGTGTACCCAGCTGACACTGCAAACAGACAGACGACAAATCTGCCTGCTGTCCTGAAAGGCTGCTCTCCACAGATAAGGCTGTTAATCAATGCAGGCGTCCCCCCTACTTTCAGACCAGGCCAATTAACATGACTCATTTAGGAGAAAACCTCTTCTTAGAATTTAATCTTTCAATAGGGAGCTGGAATAAAAACAATTTAGCAGAGGTGATTTAGGGCATAAGCATCCGGCAAGAAGCAAAGATTTCTGATGTGGTGTGTTTACTATAAATTTTGCAAACGATTTTCCGTTTGGGCAGGGCTTACTCTGTATGGAATGTTGTCAGTAGTTTGCATTTTCCACTTTCCTCTCCCTCTGTGGCCCATTTTACTTCCAATAACCGCCTCTTCTAAACTTGCTTTCAGCGGAGGAGGAGAGGTGTGACATTTCCCAAAATCGTGACCTTAACACACTTAGGTTTTGAAATGAGACTTGTGAAATATTCAGTGTCAAATAAATCTTCCAAGGAGCTAGTCGCCTACATTATCTGGGTGGTAAAAACCTCAGGTGCTATGGTTCCCGGGCCCTCATTTCTACTGTCTCCTAAAATTTCCTTCAAAATAAAACAGCCACTTCATTCCCTAGATCCGAGGTGGCAGTTTGGTGGCATCCTTAGTGTTTCAGTCTGTGAGTCTCATTCTCCAAGATCTGCTGACTTCCCAGAAGCCATTTAAAACTCGGTTCCCTCACTATCATTCCCCGCCGTCTCCCCTGTCCGCCCCCCGCCCCCGCCAACAAAAAGCATTGCTTCACTTTATTCATTGCTTCACAACATATAATTGGACTTCCTGGATGAGAAGTTGCACCTCAGATGTTTAGCCATAGTTTTCACAGTCAATAAATGAATAAATGAAGAGCTCCCTGCCAGCTGTGGTTTCTGAGAATAAGAATCATTTTGCCTCAGTCAGCTGACTCTTTTCACACTCTTCCCTTTAAGGCTGAGGTCAACTTGGTGGGTGGTTACAGTTTCCTTTTTTTCCTATTAGAATTTGCACATTAATATTTATAGTTAATCAAGCAAAAATAATTTCATCATAGCAGCAATTACCATACTCAGAGAAATTAGAGAGTTAGAACCCAATGGAGCTGTGAGGGTTTCTCAGGCCCAGCTCATTTTTTTTATTGTGATAAAATATACATAAAATTTACCATTTCAACCATTTTAAGTGTAAATTCTGTGACATTAGGTATATTTACAATGTTTTGCAGCCATCACCAGTAACTAGTTCTAGAACCTTTTCATCATACCATATATTAACTCTGTATCCATTAAGCAATAACTCTCCATTTCCAGGCCCTCTCAGTCCCTGGTAACTACCATTCTACTTTCTGTCTCTACGATCTTGACTATTCCACGTACACCATATTAAGTGTAATCATAGGAAATTTAATCCTTCTGTGCCTAACTTATTTTACTTAGCATGTTTTCAAGGTTTATCCATCTTGTAGCATGCATCAGAACTTCATTCCTTTTTTTTTTTAACATCTTTATTGGAGTATAATTGCTTTACAATGGTATGTTAGTTTCAGCTTCACAACAAAATGAATCAGTTATGTATATACATATATTCCCATATCTCTTCCCGCTTGCGTCTCCCTCCCTCCCACCCTCCCTATCCCACCCCTCCAGGCGGTCACAAAGCACCGAGCTGATCTCCCTGCGCTATGCGGCTGCTTCCCACTAGCTAACTACCTTACTTTTGGTAGTGTATATATGTCCATGCCTCTTTATCGCTTTGTCACCGTTTACCCTTCCCCCTCCCCATAGCCTCAAGTCCATTCTCTAGTAAGTCTGTCTTTATTCCTGTTTCACCCCTAGGTTTTTCATGACATTTTTTTTTAAATTCCATATATATGTGTTAGCATACGGTATTTGTCTCTCTCTTTCTGACTTACTTCACTCTGTATGACAGACTCTAGGTCTATCCACCTCATTACAAATAGCTCAATTTCGTCTCTTTTTATGGCTGAGTAATATTCCACTGTATATATGTGCCACATCTTCTTTATCCATTCATCCGATGATGGACACTTAGGTTGTTTCCATCTCTGGGCTATTGTAAATAGAGCTGCAATGAACATTTTGGTACATGACTCTTTTTGAATTTTGGTTTTCTCAGGGTATATGCCCAGTAGTGGGATTGCTGGGTCATATGGTAGTTCTATTTGTAGCTTTTTAAGGAACCTCCATACTGTTCTCCACAGTGGCTGTATCAATTTACATTCCCACCAACAGTGTAAGAGGGTTCCCTTTTCTCCACACCCTCTCCAGCATTTATTGTTTCTAGATTTTTTGATGATGGCCATTCTGACTGGTGTGAGATGATATCTCATTGTAGTTTTGATTCGCATTTCTCTAATGATTAGTGATGTTGAGCATTCTTTCATGTGTTTGTTGGCACTCTGTATATCTTCTTTGGAGAAATGTCTATTTAGGTCTTCTGCCCATTTTTGGATTGGGTTGTTTGTTTTTTTGTTATTAAGCTGCATGAGCTGCTTATAAATTTTGGAGATTAATCCTTTGTCCGTTGCTTCATTTGCAAATATTTTCTCCCATTCTGAGGGTTGTCTTTTGGTCTTCTTTATGGTTTCCTTTGCTGTGCAAAAGCTTTTAAGTTTCATTAGGTCCCATTTGTTTACTTTTGTTTTTATTTCCATTTCTCTAGGAGGTGGGTCAAAAAGGACCTTGCTGTGATTTATGTCATAGAGTGTTCTGCCTATGTTTTCCTCTAAGAGTTTGATAGTTTCTGGCCTTACATTTAGGTCTTTAATCCATTTTGAGCTTATTTTTGTGTATGGTGTTAGGGAGTGATCTAATCTCATACTTTTACATGTAGCTGTCCAGTTTTCCCAGCACCACTTATTGAATAGGCTGTCCTTTCTCCACTGTACATTTCTGCCTCCTTTGTCAAAGATAAGGTGACCATATGTGTGTGGGTTTATCTCTGGGCTTTCTATCCTGTTCCATTGATCTATCTTTCTGTTTTTGTGCCAGTACCATACCGTCTTGATAACTGTAGCTTTGTAGTATAGTCTGAAGTCTGGGAGCCTGATTCCTCCAGTTCCTTCTTTCGTTCTCAAGATTGCTTTGGCTATTCGGGGTCTTTTGTGTTTCCATACAAATTGTGAAATTTTTTGTTCTAGTTCTGTGAAAAATGCCAGTGGTAGTTTGATAGGGATTGCATTGAATCTATAGATTGCTTTGGGTAGTAGAGTCATTTTCACAATGTTGATTCTTCCAATCCAAGAACATGGTATATCTCTCCATCTATTTGTATCATCTTTAATTTCTTTCATCAGTGTCTTATAATTTTCTGCATACAGATCTTTTGTCTCCTTAGGTAGGTTTATTCCTAGATATTTTATTCTTTTTGTTGCAATGGTAAATGGGAGTGTTTTCTTGATTTCACTTTCAGATTTTTCATCATTAGTATATAGGAATGCCAGAGATTTCTGTGCATTAATTTTGTATCCTGCCACTTTACCAAATTCATTGATTAGCTCTAGTAGTTTTCTGGTAGCATCTTTAGGGTTCTCTATGTATAGGATCATGTCATCTGCAAACAGTGACAGCTTTACTTCTTCTTTTCTGATTTGGATTCCTTTTATTTCCTTTTCTTCTCTGATTGCTGTGGCTAAAACTTCCAAAACTATGTTGAATAAGAGTGGTGAGAGTGGGCAACCTTGTCTTGTTCCTGATCTTAGTGGAAATGCTTTCAGTTTTTCACCATTGAGGATGATGTTTGCTGTGGGTTTGTCATATATGGCCTTTATTATGTTGAGGAAAGTTCCCTCTATGCCTACTTTCTGCAGGGTTTTTATCATAAATGGGTGTTGAATTTTGTCAAAAGCTTTCTCTGCATCTATTGAGATGATCATATGGTTTTTCTCCTTCAGTTTGTTAATATGGTTTATCACATTGATAGATTTGCGTATATTGAAGAATCCTTGCATTCCTGGAATAAACCCCACTTGATCATGGTGTATGAGCCTTTTAATGTGCTGTTGGATTCTGTTTGCTAGTATTTTGTTGAGGATTTTTGCATCTATGTTCATCAGTGATATTGGCCTGTAGTTTTCTTTCTTTGTGACATCCTTGTCTGGTTTTGGTATCAAGGTGATGGTGGCCTCGTAGAAGGAGTTTGGGAGTTTTCCTCCCTCTGCTATATTTTGGAAGAGTTTCAGAAGGATAGGTGTTAGCTCTTCTCTAAATGTTTGATAGAATTCGCCTGTGAAGCCATCTGGTCCTGGGCTTTTCTTTGTTGGAAGATTTTTAATCACAGTTTCAATTTCAGTGCTTGTGATTGGTCTGTTCATATTTTCTATTTCTTCCTGATTCAGTCTTGGCAGGTTGTGCATTTCTAAGAATTTGTCCATTTCTTCCAGATTGTCCATTTTATTGGCATAGAGTTGCTTGTAGTAATCTCTCATGATCTCTTTTATTTCTGCAGTGTCAGTTGTTACCTCTCCTTTTTCATTTCTAATTCTATTGATTTGAGTCTTCTCCCTTTTTTTCTTGATGAGTCTGGCTAGTGGTTTATCTATTTTGTTTATCTTCTCAAAGAACCAGCTTTTAGTTTTATTGATCTTTGCTATTGTTTCCTTCATTTCTTTTTCATTTATTTCTGATCTGATTTTTATGATTTCTTTCCTTCTGCTAGCTTTGGGGTTTTTTTGTTCTTCTTTCTCCAGTTGCTTGAGGTGCAAGGTTAGGTTGTTTATTCGAGATGTTTCCTGCTTCTTAAGGTGGGCTTGTATTACTATAAACTTCCCCCTTAGAACTGCTTTTGCTGCATCCCACAGGTTTTGGGTCGTTGTGTCTCCATTGTCATTTGTTTCTAGGTATTTTTTGATTTCCTCTTTGATTTCTTCAGTGATCACTTCATTATTAAGTAGTGTATTGTTTAGCCTCCATGTGTTTGTATTTTTTACAGATCTTTTCCTGTAATTGATATCTAGTCTCATGGCGTTGTGGTCAGAAAAGATACTTGATACAATTTCAATTTTCTTAAATTTACCAAGGCTTGATTTGTGGCCCAAGATATGATCTATCCTGGAGAATGTTCCATGAGCACTTGAGAAAAATGTGTATTCTGTTGTTTTTGGATGGAATGTCCTATAAATATCAATTAACTCCATCTCGTTTAATGTATCATTTAAAGCTTGTGTTTCCTTATTTATTTTCATTTTGGATGATCTGTCCATTGGTGAAAGTGGGGTGTTAAAGTCCCCTACTATGAATGTGTTACTGTCGATTTCCCCTTTTATGGTTGTCAGTATTTGCCTTATGTATTGAGGTGCACCTATGTTGGGTGCATAAATATTTACAATTGTTATATCTTCCTCTTGGATCGATCCCTTGATCATTATGTAGTGTCCTTCTTTGTCTCTTCTAATAGTCTTTGTTTTAAAGTCTATTTTGTCTGATATGAGAATTGCTACTCCAGCTTTCTTTTGGTTTCCATTTGCATGAAATACCTTTTTCCATCCCCTTACTTTCAGTCTGTATGTGTCTCTAGGTCTGAAGTGGGTCTCTTGTAGACAGCAAATATATGGGTCTTGTTTTTGTATCCATTCAGCCAATCTGTGTCTTTTGGTGGGAGCATTTAGTCCATTTACATTTAAGGTAATTATCGATATGTGTGTTCCTATTCCCATTTTCTTAATTGTTTTGGGTTCGTTATTGTAGGTCCTTTCCTTCTTTTGTGTTTCTTGCCTAGAGAAGTTCCTTTAGCAGTTGTTGTAGAGCTGGTTTGGTGGTGCTGAACTCTCTCAGCTTTTGCTTGTCTGTAAAGGTTTTAATTTCTCCATCAAATCTGAATGAGATCCTTGCTGGGTAGAGTGATCTTGGTTGCAGGTTTTTCTCCTTCAACACTTTCAATATGTCCTGCCACTCCCTTCTGGCTTGCAGAGTTTCTGCTGAAAGATCAGCTGTTAACCTTATGGGGATTCCCTTGTGTGTTATTTGTTGTTTTCCCCTTGCTGCTTTTAATATGTTTTCTTTGTATTTAATTTTTGACAGTTTGATTAATATGTGTCTTGGCGTATTTCTCCTTGGATTTTTCCTGTATGGGACTCTCTGTGCTTCCTGGACTTGATTAACTATTTCCTTTCCCATATTAAGGAAGTTTTCAACTATAATCTCTTCAAATATTTTCTCAGTCCCTTTCTTTTTCTCTTCTTCTTCTGGAACCCCTATAATTCGAATGTTGGTGCGTTTAATGTTGTCCCAGAGGTCTCTGAGACTGTCCTCAGTTCTTTTCATTCTTTTTTCTTTATTCTGCTCTGCAGTAGTTATTTCCACTATTTTATCTTCCAGGTCACTTATCCGTTCTTCTGCCTCAGTTATTCTGCTATTGATCCCATCTAGAGTACTTTTAATTTCATTTATTGTGTTGTTCATCGTTGCTTGTTTCATCTTTAGTTCTTCTAGGTCCTTGTTAACTGATTCTTGCAATTTGTCCATTCTATTGTCCATTCTATCTCCAAGATTTCGGATCAACCTTACTATCATTATTCTGAATTCTTTTTCAGGTAGACTGCCTATTTCCTCTTCATTTGTTAGGTCTGGTGGGTTTTTATCTTGCTCCTTCATCTGCTGTGTGTTTTTCTGTCTTTTCATTTTGCTTATCTTACTGTGTTTGGGGTCTCCTTTTTTGCAGGCTGAAGGTTCGTAGTTCCTGTTGTTTTTTGTGTCTGTCCCCAGTGGCTAAGGTTGGTTCAGTGGGTTGTGTAGGCTTCCTGGTGGAGGGTACTAGTGCCTGTGTTCTGGTGGATGAGGCTGGATCTTGTCTTTCTGGTGGGCAGGTCCACGTCTGGTGGGGTGGGGTGTCTGTAGACTTATTATGATTTTGGGCAGCCTCTCTGCTAATGGGTGGGGTTGTGTTCCTGTCTTGCTAGTTGTTTGGCATAGGATGTCCAGCACTGTAGCTTGCTGGTCGTTGAGTGAAGCTGGGTGCTGGCGTTGAGATGGAGATCTCTCCGAGATTTTTGCTGTTTGATATTATGTGCAGCTGGGAGGCCTCTTGTGGACCAGTGTCCTGAAGTTGGCTCTCCCACCTCAGAGGCACAGCACTGACTCCTGGCTGCAGCACCAAGAGCCTTTCATCCACAGGGCTCCTTAATTTGGGATGATTCGTTGTCTATTCAAGTATTCCACAGATGCAGGGTATATCAAGTTGATTGTGGAGCTTTAATCCGCTGCTTCTGAGGCTGCTGGGAGAGATTTCCCTTTCTCTTCTTTGTTCTCACAGTTCCCAGGGGCTCAGCTTTGGATTTGGCCCCGCCTGTGCGTGTAGGTCGCCGGAGGGCGTCTGTTCTTTGCTCAGACAGGACGGGGTTAAAGGAGCCGCTGATTCGGAGGCTCTGGCTCACCCAGGCCGGGGGGTAGGGAGGGTCACGGAGTGCGGGGCGGGCCTGCAGCGGCAGAGGCCGGCGTGACGCTGCAGCCTGAGGCGAGCCGAGCGCTCTCCCGGGGGAGCCGTCCCCGGATCCCGGGACCCTGGCAGTGGCGGGCTGCACAGGCTCCCCGGAAGGGCGTGTGGCTAGTGACCTGTGTTCGCACACAGGCCTCCTGGCTGCGGCAGCAGCGGCCTTAGCGTCCCATGTCCGTCTCTGGGCTCCGCACTCTTAGCCGCGGCTCGCGCCCGTCCCTGGAGCTCTCTCAAGCAGCGTTCTTAATCCCCTCTCCTCGCGCACCAGGAAACAAAGAGGGACGTAAAAGTCTCTTGCCTCTTCGGCAGGTCCAGACCCCTCCCCGGACTCTCTCCCGGCCAGCCGCGGCGCACCAACGCCCTGCAGGCTGTGTTCACGCCGCCAACCTCAGTCCTGTCCCGGCGCTCCGACAAAAGCCGGAGCCTCAGCTCCCAGCCCCACCCGCCCCGGCGGGCGAGCAGACAAGCCTCTCGGCTGGTGAGTGCCGGTCGGCCCCGATCCTCTGCGCTGGAATCTGTCCGCTTTGCCCTCCGCACCCCTGTTGCTGTGCTCTCCTCCGCGGCTCCCAAGCTCCCCCACTCCGCCTCCCGAAGTCTCCACCCGCGAAGGGGCTTCCTAGTGTGTGGACACTTTTCCTCCTTCACAGCTCTCTCCCGCTGGTGCAGGACCCGTCCCTATCCTTTTGTCTCTGTTTAGTTTTTTCTTTTGTCCTAACCAGGTACGTGGGGGGTTCCTTGCCTTTTGGGAGGTCTGAGGTCTTCTGCCAGCGTTCAGTAGGTGCTCCGGAGGAGTTGTTCCACGCGTAGATGTATTTCTGGTGTATCTGTGGAGAGGAAGGTGATCTCCGCGTCTTACTCTTCCAGAACTTCATTCCTTTTTATGGATAAATAATATTCCATGGTGCATATACACCACATTTTGTTTATCTGTTGAGGGACACATTATTTACAAGAGAAAAAAGATCCATTTTTTGGCTCTTGTAAATGTTGTTACTAATGTTGGTGCACAGATATCTGAGTCCCTGCTTTCCATTCTTTCAGGTATATACTTAGGATTAGAATTGCTGGATCATACGGTGATTCTATGTTTAAACTTTTGAGGAACCAGCCTCTTATTTTTAAAGGTAAGGAAGCTAAGGATCGGAAAGGACCACTTGTTTTTCAAGATCATACTTACTAGGAATGTTTGATTACTATATATTTTAAAAATATACTTTTTCCTATCTTAAGAAGTTTCTTATGGCCTCCTAGAGGGCAGGAAGCTTAATTCATGTTTGGATTTCCAGTGATTAGCAGTGCCTGGTGCACGATCAACTTTCGGAAAATATATTAGGTTTTACACATCAACATTTTGAAATGGGACTCTTTCAAAGACTCAGAGCAAAATGAGATAAGTACCCTCATGCTCCTAAGTGGGGTGCTAGACCACTTCACGCTGGACTTGCAAATGAGGTTCCTATAAGCCTATCTTGTGACATTAAGCATAGAAAAGGATTGAGGTTGAAGATGTCGAGAGAATTTCCTTGATGTGGTCGTTGACATGCTTTGGCATTTTTCCCTTCACCAACGTGGCACTCCTGGGAGAAGACTGAGCTGCTGGTGGCAAGGCAGGGGTACACTGTAGCCTAAGTATAGGTCACAGAGAAATGGCATCCTGCCAGGTGCACTTTTGGACGCAGAAGCTGATCGGAATGTCGTAAGAAGACAGCTGGAGGAGAGACTTCACATTTTCAGTCAAGAGAGCTGCAAATGGATGTTTCTAGTAGGTGCCCCATGAGAGGGTCAACAAAGGAATTGCCCACGGAACACGTTAGTAGACCTTGACAGTAGCCGCCAAGTAAGCTCTTTCCAGTCTCCCCCCACCACGCCCCCCCACGCCCCTTCAGCACCACGCCCCCCCACGCCCCTGAATCCCACCTTCAAGCTACAATCCTGAAGGATTCAGCAATCTAGGCTGCCCAACTAAGGGAGAAGAAGGGAAAGGCAGAGAAACCAGTAAGTAGTCAACCCTGCCACCCCTTCCCCCTGCAGACTCCCAGGCAGAAACGAAGCTCATCTGCAGAGGCGGGAACTTTTAATGAAGTTTGTAGTTTTATTTGTTAAACTGAAGAGAGGGTTTTAGTTACTGAATGGAGGCTGTCCTTGGTTCTAAAAGTGGCTGGAGAACTTTTTCTTATCAAAGGGTGCCTGACAAAGACATGGGATCTAGCCAAGACTTCATCCAAGAGAACGCGGGCAGAAAGAGCTCAGACAGACAGTGAGGAAGAAGAGAGCTGTTTTCTGCTTCCATCTTATTGAGTTTCTCCTTCTCAAAGCTAAATTTAAAGTGTGTTAAAATAGATTTTTGTTTTGAGAAAATTATCCGTCATAATCTTATCCAGGCTAACAAAAATGTTAAATTTATTTGCTTCTGATTATAACTTAATTGATTGGATGTGGTAACACTGCATATTTTATTGAAGTAAGAATACTTTTGACTCTCGAATTCAGCACATATTTTAGTAATAATACTTCACGTGCCTTGTGGGAAATTATTTCTCCTCCATCTAATATAGTTTGGTGACACTGTTACTAAAGTTGTCCAGTTTTCCCCTAGCCAAGGGATGGGACAGTGGCCCAAGCCACCCTGGAATTTAAATTTTGATCAGAATGAAAAAAAGACATTATTCACAGAGGTAGCA
Source organism: Lagenorhynchus albirostris (assembly GCF_949774975.1). Lineage (NCBI taxonomy): Eukaryota > Metazoa > Chordata > Mammalia > Artiodactyla > Delphinidae > Lagenorhynchus > Lagenorhynchus albirostris. The sequence goes on from NC_083108.1 coordinate 13,713,324, forward strand.
CTGTGATAATACTGTAAATAGTGATCTAAACTCTCTGACCCACCATCCCCACCAGACCCAAATTTCTAGACTTTGTTCTCTAGTATCTGAGCCACCAGATATCCTGCCAATACATGGCCAGAGTCATAATTTCTATTACTTATAACCAAAGGAACCTAATTTGTACTTATTAGAGGTTGGTATACATTTACTTATGTCAGTGATACAAAAAACAAAATACAAAATACAAAAAACAAAATAAGTTTTCATTTAATATTTGCAGTTTGCCTTTCAAAATGGAACATGAATGGGGGTGAGTACTATAGATGGTAAGTGGGATTGGGGCAGGCACTGGAGAAACAGTGATTAATAAGACAGATATGTCCCTGGTCACATGAGCCTTGTAGTGTATTGGAGCATGCACGGTCATAAATAGCCCTTGTTTCATTGCATGTTAATTGACTACGATGTGGAAAGAAACACGCTATAAGAACACATAGGAAGGAAGGGAGGGATTTCTGGAGCTGAGGGGACCTGTAAGATAAGAAGTAGGAGTCATTTAGCAAGTGAAAAGGGAGGGATGACAGGAGTTAGGATGGGCAGGACATAGTTTTCCAGGTAGAGAGAAAGAAGTTCAAAGTCTGGTAGACCACAAAGTGCCTGGTACCTTCAAAGACCTGAAGGAAGATCTCTATGGCTTGGTTGTGGAAGCTCAAAGCCAAGAGACTGACTGTTGACATTGACCGAGAGGACGGTAGATGGAAAATGCCTTAACCTCAGAGAATGAGACTCTCTTTTGTGCAGGGGAATTTAGAATCCCAGGCTAGCTGGAGAGAATAAGGAAATATTCCTTTGTGAGGTGGGTTGGAGGGAACACTTCAAAGAGCTGTAGTCACTGCCTTTTTAACCTACGCTTAAAAATTGTTCTGCCAGGCAGAGTACAACCAGAAGCAGAAACTGCAATTATCACTGAATAATAGATCCAGCCATTTTGTTTTAATTCAATAAGTTTGGTTAAGAGCAGGATAGTAATCTAGGTTGGAGGAGATGACGATGCATGCACTCAGTTCTACAGAAAGAAAATGGCAGATCTGGGATCCCATGATACCATCTGGTGATTCCACTCACTGACTTGCCCAATGGGGGAGAAAAGAACGCATAAAAGGAACGAACAAATGACATCATGATTCCCAAATTTCTTGCTTCCATAGATCCCTTCAGAAACCCAAGAGCTGAAAAACTCACGGTGGGAACCACTGAAAAATGTGTCTTATAAATATTGATTTATTTGGGGGATGCCATGTAGAGTTAGTAAAATGGAACATCTTAATGTTTTGAGACAAACTGACCAGTTTCCACAAATACTTACTGAACACTGCTACGTGACCAGCACTGGGTCTGACACTCTGGGGGATCTGAAGATAAGTAAGACATTTACCATGCCCTTCAGAAGCTTATGTCATAGAAGGGCAGTTGAGACCATTGTAGATCTCATTACTTCTTTTGGACAAATTACTTACTGTATAATGGTCTACACTGTCTGTAAGTAAGAATACATGTTGTCAGCCTATATTATAATGAATGGAATACGCTAAATTTTGATGATATGGCATAAGCCTGATATACCATTATAACAGGAATTCAAGAGGAAGAAAAACAAATGTGTATGGGTCAGGGGCTCGATGAGCCTCATTTCATTTAATGAAATGAGCAGCCTTGCAAAGTATACATTAATGGCCCCATTTTACAGAGATAGACGCTGAGGCAAAATTAAGGAACTTGCCTATAGTCACAACACCAGTAACAACTGGGCTGGATTAGGAACCTTTGTCTCTGGCTTCCAGGGTCCATGCATTTCCCACTGTACCACGCTGGTCTTCCCGCTTCTGACAGAAGGATTCTCCCATGATCTCATCCGATCCTTGCTGTACTTCCCCACTGCTTCTAACAGACCATTGAGATTATTTAAATAAGTGATGAGCATATAGATTAGAGAAGCTTCTCATGAATATTTCTATGAGACTGGCCAGATTTTGATCTGAATTATTGCAGGCTGAGATGGGGCTGTTGTGTGCCCATGAGTCTTTGATGAATCACCACTCTGTGACCCTAAAAAGTCATAGCTGACAAGGAGAAAGGAAAAAACGAATACTCACTGAGTGGCTCTGTATGGGTATTTAGATGATATATACTCTACCACAATGATCCTTATTTTTTAACACTTCTGGGCCACCCTTCTTCCCACTCATCCCAAGTGTGTAACAGAATCTGACAGCTGTCAGCCCTGTAGCAGTAGGAAGTTGCTAGAATACAGCACATAGTCAATAGTTTTTTTTTTTTCTTTTTGATTGAGTGCCTGAATGCCACAATATGATAGTGACTGCAATGGACACTTAACCTTTACAAAATCCCCAGGTAGTTTTTATTATCCCAATTGTCAGGTGAGGAAATGACATTCAAGCAGATGTAGAAACTTCTCCACATTCTCACAGTTAGCAAATGGCAGATCTGGGATTTCATGCCACCCTGCAGGGATTCACTCACTGCTCTGCCTAAGAGGAGGGAAAAGAAACATCGAGGTCTAGAAGGCCCGGGGGAATTGGTTATCAATGGGCAAGTCCTGAAAAGGATGGTTGCTGTGGACTGAACGTGTCTCCCCCAAATTTATATGTTGAAATCCTAACCCCCAATGTGATGGATTTTAGGGGGTGAGGCCTTCAGGAGGTGATTAGGTCATGAGGGTGAAATCCTCATGAATGGCATTAGTGCCCTAATGAAAGAGACCCCGGAGGGCTTTCTCGATTTCTGTCATGTGAGGACACAGTAAGAAATGGCTGTGTATGAACTAGGAAGTGTGCCCTCACCTCACGCCCAATGTGCTGGCTCTTTGATCTTGGATTTCCCAGCTTCCAGGACTGTGACAAATAAATATTTAAGCCACCCAGGCTGAACGTACTAACACAATGTTGGAGTTAGTGATAAATGTTAGTTTAATGTAAATATATTTTTCTGTAATTTATTGCCCCATCCTGAGCAGAACGCTGAGCTCCTTTTCCAGAGGGGCTGGTCACCTTTGACATGATTATGTGTCCCCACTGTTGCTTCCCTAGGCCCCTCCTAGAGTCCTCTCTTCAGAGGACTTTTAGAAGGCCCTTTGCATCCTCAGAAGAGGTGCTCCCATGGAGATTTCCAGGGTCTTCCTTACCGTGACCCTTCTGGCAGTTACTTAAATGTTCCTTTCATTCTCCCTGCATCTGCTATATGTTAGGTCCTCAAGAAACTCAAGGTCAAGGGGAATGACAGGCATCTAGACAATTCACTGTAATGTGCCTCACAAAGGTAGAGTCAGTAACAGGTTTAGTACACGATTAAGAACCACTGAACCTTGGTAGAATCTCTCGTGATTATAGGACACAACCCTGAACTGTTATTTTTAGCATCCTCAATTGCATCCTGGGTGGTCAGGAAAAATCTTTTTCTGAAATTCTGCTATCACAGTTTATTTCCTGCTTTCTCTTTCCAACAATGAATCATCTTGATATGGCATCTCGTGTTCCTGAATAGCCTCTGGTGGCAATAGGACTGAATTATCCTTTCCTGGTGCTGTGAGGGGCCTCGGGGTACTGTCATTTTTGGTGTTTTAGAATAATGTCACATGTAAATAGGCTTTGCCTAATTTTTATTTATTTATTGTTTTTGCGGTACGTGGGCCTCTCACTGCTGTGGCCTCTCCCGCTGCGGAGCACAGGCTCCGGACTCGCAGGCCCAGCGGCCATGGCTCACGGGCCCAGCGGCTCCGCGGAACATGGGATCCTCCCGGACCGGGGCACGAACCCGCGTCCCCCGCATGGGCAGGCGGACTCTCAACCACTGCGCCACCAGGGAAGCCCCTTGCCTAATATTTAAATGTAATCCCCAGTGCATCAAGCAATATAAAAAGTATCTTTGGATTCCTGGACATTTTTTTCACTGATAGATTTGGGAAATTCATCTGGCATGTAATGTATTTGTGTCAGATAATGAAACTGAGCATGGGGTGTGGTGGGAGGAAATCAGCCGCAAGCACATCTTTCTCTTTCCTCTTTAGTGTTCTAAGCTGTGGGGTCTTGCTTTCATTAGAAGCACAGCGCTTCTAATGAACGGCTGTTAAGAGAATTCAGTGACTATTGGTCAAGTGATCTCTATGCCCTATTCTATCTAAATATTGACGCTGTGTTTTAGAAAAGCCAGAATCTGCAACTGTATTTGCTGAGCAAATTTCACAGCTAGGCTATGCACACCAGGAATCAGTAGAGAACATCAATTTATTTTCTCCTTTCCAGAGAGGGAAGAAGAAACAAGAATATGGTCTGCTAGCAGGAGTGCGGTTGGGTTACATATCTGCAACAGGTTTTTGCCATTCTTTATCGCTGATTTCTGGAAACAGCCAATCTCTGAGTACCAGAAAGCCCAAGGCCCAGGGCAGCTGATCAGGGAAGCAGGTTTTGCCTCAGTTTCTATGGCTGTCATACAGCTGCTGTAGATGGCAGGCTTTTTTCGTGCACTCTTTTTTATCAGAAGGATTCATGATTTTTTTTTTTTGGTCCGTTTAAAAAAATTTTTTTTTAATTTTTAAATAATCTTAGACTCCTAAGAATTTGAAAAAGTAGTACAGAGAGTTCCTGCATACCTTTTACCCCGCCTCCCAGAATTCATGATTAATGATGTGATTGCTGGAAAGTTCTTAAAGCTTCTCAGGAGAAGGATCACATTTAAATGAATTACAACAAATGGTCCAGATCCTTCCGATATCTGTGTAGCTTCCCCCTGATATGGGCTCTTTTAAGAGCTATATAAACTCTTACGTAGTGTGAAGGTACTGTCAAGATATTTCAATAAATCATGGAATGCATTCATTTATTCAGTCGTCAGTGAATATTTCTTGAACACCCATTATATGCCAGACACTGTGTTGGCCATAGGGGTTATTAAGAGCTCTAAAGTGTTTCCTGGGATCAAAGTTGTCCTTGTGTTTGAGTGTTCTGACATGAAATGTTGCATTTATCCTTAAAACAATGTGGGAAAGTAAATATCATTACTAGCTCTATTTTACTGATGAGGAAACTGAGGCTCAGGGAGTCCAAATGCTGTGCCCAAGGACCTCTACATAAAACCTACCCCCTTCAAACTTCGTTCTACTTCCGATACGTCATGTTGTATTCTCACTCTGTATGAACTTTAATTACTAGATTTTAGTCAAACGAGACCAACCAAAGTCAATATAAAGACTAGACCTTTGGCACTGGAGGATTTAACTTTCTTGGCTTTGACTATTTGCTAGACTATTCTTGGGCACCGTTAGCAAATAACATGGAAGAGCCATGATTTAGGGATTTAAATTGCTGACACATGATCTGAACCTCCTCCCTAGGACGCCAGGGTATGGGGCCAGTTTCTCATGTTCAGAGTGTCTTACCAAGCATCTGCATCTCAATGTGGCTCTGTATTTTTATGTTTTCATTTATGTATTTTATAAGGAAAATGCTACAGTGGCCTGCCCATTATCAATAGTATTTATGAATATCGGAACTCAAGAAAAAATCTCTGGTGTTGTCCATCACAAATGTCAATATAATAAAATTTATTAACATGGAAATGTAAATAGCACAGCAATGAACATCGGGGTGCATGTGTCTTTTTGAATTATGGTTTTCTCTGGGTATATGCCCAGTAGAGGGATTGTTGGGTTGTATGGCAATTTTATTTTTAGTTTTTTAAGGAACCTCCATACGGTTCTCCATAGTGGCTGTATCAATTTACATTCCAACCAACAGTGCAAGAGGGCTCCCTTTTCTTCACACCCTCTCCAGCATTTGTTGTTTGTAGATTTTCTGATGATGCCCATTCTAACTGGTGTGAGGAGATACCTCATTGTAGTTTTGATTCGCATTTCTCTAATAATTAGTGATGTTGAGCAGCTTTTCATGTGCTTCTTGGCCATCTGTATATCTTCTTTGGAGAAGTGTCTATTTAGGTCTTCTGCCCATTTCTGGATTGGGTTATTTGTTTTTTTTAATATTGAGCTGCATGAGCTGTTTATATATTTTGGAGATTAATCCTTTGTCCGTTGATTCGTTTGCAAATATTTTCTCCCATTCTGATGGTTGTCTTTTCATCTTGTTTGTAGTTTCCTTTGCTTTGCAAAAGCTTTTAAGTTTCATTAGGTCCCATTTGTTTATTTTTGCTTTCATTTGCATTACTCGGTTGTGGAAGCAACCTAAATGCCCATCGATAGACGAATGGATAAAGAAGATGTGGTACATATATGCAATGGAATATTACTCAGCCATAAAAAGGAATGAAATTGGGTCATTTGTAGAGACGTGGATGAATCTAGAGACTGTCATACAGAGTGAAGTAAGTCAGAAAAAGAAAAACAAATATCATATATTAACGCATATATGTGGAACCTAGAAAAATGGTACAGATGAACTGGTTTGCAGGGCAGAAATAGAGACACAGATGTAGAGAACAAACGTGTGGACACCAAGGGGGGAAAGCAGCGGGGGGTGGGAGGGTGGGGGGATGAATTGGGAGATTGGGATTGACATGTATACACTGATGTGTATAAAATGGATGACTAATAAGAACCTGCTGTATAAAAAATATTAAAAAATTTAAAAATTAAAACAAAATAAACGTGGAAATGAACACCTTCCATTTGGGGATTTGGAGTTGGAATTTGATCTCCCAGTGGTTCACGTCTTCTCAGCCATTTGACTCACCAGATCCTGTTTTACTGCGCTCTTCCGTCTCTTTAGGAATGGAGCACAGGGCTCTGGCTTGGGTCGCTTTTTATGGAAACTTGAGCAGTTGTGCTCTTCGTGCAAAACCTTCAAAGAGATTCCTCTGGACCCTGCAGGCTTCCACAGCTCCCAGTGGTTACTTCTTCCTTACTCAGAATGGTTAGCTGGAGTAGTGTCCATTCAATTCTGGAACCTGGAAGTCCAAGATCAAGGTGCCAGCATGGTTGGGTTCTGGTGACAGGGTTCTGGTGACAACCCTCTTCCTGGTTCCTAGCTGGCAACTTCTCCCTGTGTCCAGGGGCTAGAAATCTCCCTGGAGCCTCTTTTATAAGGGCACTAATTCCATTCCTGAGGGCTCTGCCCTCTCTTCATGACCTCCCAAAGGCCTACTCCCTAACTCCATTATCTTTGGGTGTTAGGTGTCAACATATGAATTTTGGAGGACACAAATATTCAGACCATAACAGGTGGATACCTCAGGAAATAGACAGTTGTATGCAGCCTTGCAGATTTGCAACAATTTTCTGTACTTATCTGTCTACCATGAAATTAGTAGAATGAGCAGGTCTTTCTCAGCTAGATCTGCTACATTCGCATCTACTGTGTGCTCTGTACTGCTGATAGGAGTCCAATGAGAATACAATCTCTGACCCTAGAGTCTTCATTAAACATTTTATTTCCATAAAATGCCCCATTTGGGAGAATTTTGACGGGAATGAAATGCTCTAAATAATGGATTTCAAAATCCTCTTTTCATTTGGAATAGTTATTAGTAAAATGAAACTCTCTGTATCAGTTAAAGGCTATTTTAGAAGAGTAGAAAGAAAGGAAAATGAGATTTACAGCAACCCAACCCTAGAATCACAAAGCAGAATACAGAATAGTGGATGTGGAGCAGAGAAGCAACAGCTTAAACACCAACACAATCGGGCTTCCCTGGTGGCGCAGTGGTTGAGAATCTGTCTGTCAAGGCAGGGGACATGGGTTCGAGCCCTGGTCCGGGAAGATCCCACATGCCATGGAGCAACTAAGCCTGTGTGCCACAGCTACTGAGCCTGCACTCCAGAGCCCGCGAGCCACAAGTACTGAGCCCACGTGCCACAACTACTGAAGCCCGCGCGCCTAGAGCCCAAGCTCTGCAACAAGGGAAGCTACTGCAATGAGAAGCCCGTGCACCGCAACAAAGAGTGGCTCCTGGTCACCACAACTAGAGAAAGCCTGCGCGCAGCAACGAAAACCCAACGCACCCAAAAATAAACAAACAAACAAATAAATAAATGTATTACAGAAAAAGAACAAAACAAAAACCCAACACAGTCACTATTTCAATGAGTGGAACCCATGGTCCTTGTGATACAAAGGCACCATATGCTGTGCCACAAGGAGTTGTTTTGAAAAAAAAAAATCTCATTTTTTACCATTAGTCACCTATGACTTTAAACAAGTCGATTCTGTGGAAATATCCTTACTGACCACATGCAAGTGGTCATGGAGTTTTATTTAACCAAATGCAAACATGTGACCCTTCTTAGTTGCAAATAAAGGTGGCACTTTGATTTATTTATCTTAAACCTGTTCTGCTGTTCACTCCTACTACATATAAGAATTTGGAAATGTGCTTCAGAGGTCAAGAGCAAATCTGTGTCATATCCTGGAAACAAATTGTGGGCTGACTAACTTCTGTTCAGCTCCTTCTTTATCCAAGAGAAGAAAGAGCAGAGCTGATCTAGCCAAGATGAAATTAAGGAGTAACAAACCAAAACACACCTTAGTTTTGTAAGGCACCGGTTTCATCCTCAGCTCATTACAGAGTTTCAATGCTGGGCCTGAGCGCTATCAAATACTCTAGAAGAGCAAAGAAAAATGCCGCTCCTGCTAATGTGAATGTCTAAATTCTAGTCAAAGCTTTGCTGTAATCCTGCAGAAATGCATAGTGAGACTTCCCAGCTGTCAGTCCTTGTGATCGTGACAGCTGTAGTAAGATTCTGGCTTAATGTGTGCTTCTCAATAACCTGGGCCCCGGGGCAGGTGCTGTCCTCGGGAAAAGACAACTTTCAGACTGTCAACCAATTTCTTCCCATCTGGAAAGGAGGAGGGGGCCCTCCTGGGTCCAGCATGAGTAGGGCCACATAGGAATTGCGGCAGATAAAGTATTGAATGTTTTTCTTCTCTACCTTTACTCACTGTTCAAAGGGATGACAATTCCCCACTGCAACTGGTCTTAAAGAGGGACAATACAGTACAAGATTGTCTAATCAGGAAAGGCAAAGTGTTTGAACTAGGGAGTTTTCCTCTAATTCCAACAGAAAGATCTCCAGTAATAGAAATTAGTTAAGTGTCTGTTCTCAGTAACAGAACATATTTACTGCCACCTCTTTTGAGATAATGAAATGCCATTGACATTACCCTCTCTCCCTGGTAAATCTGAGCAGAAAGCAAACTCTCTAAGTTTCCTATCATTCTGCAGAGCCGGAAAGCATATCTGGTAATCACTTCTAATCTCACTAGGGAGGAACAGCAGGTAGGAAGCTATTTGGGATTTATAGTGCTACTTACTTCTCTAGGCAAAACCAGAGTTATTAAAAAGCAAGAAGAAAGACTTCTTGAGCTCTCTGGGGTATGTAAGGGAATAGACTTTAAAATCCTGATTTCTATTACTCTAGACAAAAGAAGACACCTTAGGGCTTCCCTGGTGGCACAGTGGTTGAGAGTCCGCCTGCCGATGCAGGGGACACGAGTTCATGCCCCGGTCCCGGAGGATCCCACATGGCGCGGAGCGGCTGGGCCCGTGAGCCATGGCCGCTGAGCCTGTGCGTCCAGAGCCTGTGCTCCGCAACGGGAGAGGCCACAACAGTGAGAGGCCCGTCACCTTAGCCCATTGCTGGAAGACTGAACTTCAGTCTTTTTCTGCCTGCTTATCTCGGCGGAGCTCAGACAGGTGTGGTGCTCTCTCTCCCTGACTCAGTTTCCCCATCTCTGAAGTGGAGCTAGCAATGTCCGCCAGGTTCTAGCAGTGCGTACAGGAGACTCAGGAATAAGAGGCGCCACATTGGGGCTCTAAAGCTCTGTAACGATGACCAAGACTCATTCTGATGGCAGACAAATCAAACTTGACATTTTGGCAAGATTTTCGTACCAGAATTGGTCAAGGTTATGTCCTTTGTCTGTTTCCACACCATTGATCTCCCTCTGTTCTCACGGAACACTTCATTTGGGGTATCAGAGGTTGGTGGTAAAAGGGAGAAAAGAAAGAACACTGAATCAGTGATAGCTGAGATTTTCTAGGCAAACTTGGCCATGACCCAGCAAGGAAGCCAAAGAGAAACCTCCCTGCTTTATACCTGTTGAGAAGAGGCCAGTCTGAGGCAGTGGAAAGATTCAAGTGTGAGGCTATTTGCAAACCATTCTAAATGGAGAAAGACCTCTGTTCCTTGGTCTCCCATCCTCCCCCCATCCCCACAACTCATAGAAAGAAGAGCCCTCCTCTTGGTCTTGAAGTCTCCTCTTCCTCTTGCTATGGACTCCTTTCCCTCCCTGACAAATATGCATGGCTGTCCCTTAACATAAAAGCACAATCACTTCATACAACCTTCTACCCTTTCAAGATAACTGTGCTGCTGTCCTTTCCCTCACACAGCACAGAAGGGAAGGCATGGCAGGAAAAGCACAGGCTGGAGTCAGGTTTAAGTCTTGCCTTTCTCTTTCCATGTGTGTATTTGAGAAGGTGATTTACCCTCACTCCCCTCGGCTAAGACAGCAACGCGAGACAGTGATAATAATGCCGGCAAGAGTTATGAGGCTGAGGTGAGATCTCGCATTTAGGTGCCCACCAAAATACCTGGGACACGGAGGTGACCCAGGTTTCCTCCTCTCACGGCCAGATGTGTGGAAACGTGGTTGGAACCCACCGACTTCCCTCCCTCACGCCCACCTTGCTGCTCAGGCTCTGGAGGGACTTCCGTTTCTGTTGACCTTCTGCCCGTGTAACAAGGATAAACACCGCCTCTGCCTAGGAATCTTGCCTGCGCCGGTTTCCGTGACGCAGCAGTCTCGTGCGGTTTACATAGCAGCTCACAGAATTCCTTCTCCAATTTAGAGTCAAAAGAGATGACCAGTGCCCTGCTTCCAGTGCAGGAATCTGTGCTTCCTCAGAGCCCCTGCAGCCTCGGGTTTGATCCCTAGAACTCTGAAAACCCTTATTTGGGGGTGGGAGTGTCACTCCGAGCTGTTTGTATTTGAATGCTTGGGGGACACGCCGTATTAATACAAGCAAAAGCCCTGGCCCCATCCTCACAGCCCCGAGGAGCCACAGATCTGGTGGAGTGGCTCTGGCTACTTTGGGGTGAGTGGGAAACACGAGCTCGGCAGAGGGTGTATCTAACGTCCCCTGCTCACCCTTGTTGTCTTGCTTGGAGCCTGTTACCCCCGTTGGGTCCCGCACCTTCATCACCCACAGGAGAAAGCGAGGCCCGGGGATGCGGCAGTCACACCAGGGCAGCTCAGCCCAACCTGGTGCAAACACGGGCCTCCTGTCTCAGCCTGGATCCTGTGGACTGTTTGTCTGTAGACAAGATGCCAAACCCTGTGTGTCCTGTGTAAACAAAGGTGTTGGTGGGGAGAAAAGTGGAAAATAGAGTGGTTAGGCCAACTGGCAGCTAAACAATGGATGGAAAGAAAGACCGGAAACCTGGTGTGTAGGTGAGACAAGAGAAAGGGCGAGAAATAAATCAAGGGAGCAGGGAGACAGGCTGCTCAGGCCAGGAGCCTGTGGGAAGGCGTGGATGTGCGAGCTGGTAGGTGGCCGCCGGGCCAGGAGGGAGCTGAGGGAATTTGGGTGCACACGGGGACCACTTATTCTGTTGTTACACCAGGAATTGAGGGTCAGACCTGGAATATTGGACAAAAAAAATCTTTGCCAGCTCTAAGACTCCCAGCACACTGACAGGGAGGGAGGGCAGGCAGGCATGTGGGTATCAGCCCATCCCCCTCCAGACCCTCCATCTCCAATCAGAGAAGGAAGCAGCAGAGGAAATAACAGAGGAGAAAGTTGGTGATCATTTCATAATATATAAAAATATTGAGTCACTATGTTGTACACCTGAAACTAATATAATATTGGATGTCAATTATAACTCAATTAAAAAAAAAAAGAAAACAGATTCAGAGACCTTTAGTCCCAGAAAAGATTACCTGATTTAATTCCTTCCTTTACTAGTGAAAGCTGCAGCCCAGGGAGGTTAAATAACCTCGAAGCAGGTCACCGGGTCTGTGCACAGAAATCACTCTGGATCCCTTTCCTAATTATCCAGGTGTTGGTTACACTACAAATACCCTATTTCCAAACAAGGTCACATTTGCAGATACCAAATTAGGACTTGAACGTTTCTTCTACACAAAAAGCAGATTCTTCCTTCCCACACGGGGAAGAAGGTCACGTGAGATGGAAGCAGAGACTGAAGTGATGCGTCTACAAGCCACGAAATGCCATGGTTGATGAGTAGCCCCCAGAAGCTGGAAAAGCGGCATAAAATAGACCCTCCCTCAGGGCCCTCCAGAAGGAACCAGCCCTGCTGCCACCTTGATTTCAGACGTCTGGCCTCCAGGACTGTGACACGATGAATTTCTGTTGCTGAAGCCACCCAGTTTGTGACACTTTGTTGTGGCAGCCCTAGGAAACCACTCCACCAGCCTAAGGAAACCACACACGTGTGAAGTGCAGAACTTCCTTAGACACACAGCCGAGCACACGGCAACATTGGATGGCTTTGCACAGAGTCTGGATCCAGCTTCTACAAGCTCTAGGTTAACCCTAAAGCCTGAGCAAGTGTGCAGAGGTGATGGGGGACATGGGGAATGGGGGACGGGGCAGAGAAAGCCAGGACCAGGTGTTGCAATTGTCCCCCTTTATAGGTTCTGCACCTGCGTTAAGGGGCTTCTTGACCCGTGCTCCTCCTGATTCTTGGGGGATGGGCTGCATGGGGGGCAACGCTCCTAATCATGTTATAGGGGCTTCTGCCCCGTGACCCTACCTGATCTCCTAGCCTGATGAACTGCAGGGGATCAAGGTGATGTCCACGGATCTCCTTCCCCTTCTTCCCTCCATCTCTGAGGCAGCCCTGTCACTCTCAGATCCCACCCAGCCCCTGCCTGGCTCCTTGCTAACCCCCGACCTTCCCCCCCCACCCCAAGTCTAGCCCCATGGACCCATCTGAAGGGAGTTCAGCAGGGACCCTCTTGTAAAGGCGATCCCATCACTTCACCCGTGGAACCCACAGTGCACATTCCTTTGAGGCTTCCGTTCTGTCCTTGACACCGACAAGGCCCCTTCGTTAAGGAGGTTAGAATGGGAGGGTAGAGGGTGATGTTCTTTGGTGCCATAATAAGAAAATACGAAACCAAATAACTAGCTCAAGGAAGGAATTCCCGGGACTTCAAGAGGAAGGCCCTAAGCCCCTAAGGGACCAGCAACTCCCCATGGGGAAGGGGTGGGATTACCTGAGCCCCAAACAGAGGTGATTTCTTGTCTCTATCAGGCTTCCCCAATCTCGGGCCCCATCCCCTCATTTCCCACCGCTGTTAGCAGGTCATTCTATTACTGTTATTCTGGTTCCCGTCGGAATGGAGGCATTTCGAGCAGTGGTTCTCCAAGTCCAGTGGCCTTTTTACTCAGATTCCTGAGACCTATTCCCAGGGGTCCGCTTCTGGAGGTCCGGGACTTTGCATGTTTGAAGCAGCGCTCCAGGTGTTTTCGCTTGGGTGGTCCTCAGACCTTAGGCATCATTAGGCATCCTTGTCCCGTGGACAATCTGGAGCCTTCCAGCGTGGAGGATCTTGGGGACAGTGGCAGCCGGTGGAAGGGACTAGCTTTTTTTTTTTAACATCTTTATCGGAGTATAATTGCTTTACAATGGTGTGTTAGTTTCTGCTGTATAACAAAGTGAATCAGCTCTACCTATACATATACCCCCATATCCCCTCCCTCGCGTCTCCCTCCCACGCTGCCTCTCCCGCCCCTCTAGGTGGTCACAGAGCACCGAGCTGATCTTGGAAGGGACTCTCTTGACAGCTCAGTGGTCCTGTCCTTCTCTTCAGTGGGGACCTCATCTGACAAAGCTGGGCGTTGCCCCCAGAGCCTGTGGGCCCCTCGAAGACCTCCCAGAGATATGCAGGCAGAGGCACCAGGGACTGCGGCTGTAAAGCCCTGTAACTGGGACAGAGGTTGTAACCATGACAGGATGTGAGCTGGCAGAAAGTTCTCTGCAGGAGAGAGGGGGAAAGAGGCAGGAAGAGGGAACTGGCAGAAGAGGTGTGGGGTTGCACCCTTGCTGGCCTGTCAGCGATGCCATCCACAGCTCGCTGGCCTCTGTTAGGTATGAGCAGCTGCCTTCCCATCTGCTTTCTATGCAGAAAGCTCACACCTACTTCAAAGGGAGGAGAAAGTCCATTTGGGCTACTAAAATAAAAATGCCGTAGACAGCGGCTTAAACCTTTATTTCTCACAGTTTCGGAGGCTGGGACACCAGCCAAAGTGCAGATTTGGTGTCCGGTGAGGGGACGCTTCCTGGTTCGTAGATGGCAGTCTTCTCACTGTGTCCTCACACGGTGGAAGGGGCAAGGGAGCTCTGTGTGGCCTCTTTTATAAGATCACTAATTCCATTTATAAGCAATAAGTCCCCACTCTTACGACCTACTCACCTCCAAAAGGCCCCAACTCCTCATACCAACACACTGGGGTTAAGTTTCAACATATGAATTTGGAAACGACACAAACATTCAGCAACGAGGATGGAATGAAAAGCTCCAATTCTTGCCTACCTTCTCCAGGATCTGCCTCTGGTCACGCAAACCCACTTCCCTGCTCAAGAAGGAAAGAGGGGACATCATTCCATGTCTCAAGGGTAGTGGAATGGGGATGCACTAGAATTGCCCTGGACACACTTCAGCCAGTCCCTCTGTGCGTCTAGCCACCCATCACCTCTTCACACCACACCCGGACTCCCAGTGAGTGTGGAGGCTGGAGAGCGAGGCTTCGTTTCTGGAACAAGTCTCGACAGGATGGCACCGGATGCTGCTAAGGACCCTCTACGCTTCACGTGGGCACTGTCCCCTTGACAAGGGAGGATGAGAAAACATCCATGTTTATTCAACTATGTGACCTCAGGAGTGTATCCTGTATTCTTTTAAAAGAGGAAATCCAATATAATGTAAAGCAGAAGCCAAATTCAAGTTACTTTTTTTTTTTTTTTTTTTTTTTTTTTTCGGTACATGGGCCTCTCACTGCCGCGGCCTCTCCTGTTGCGGAGCACAGGCTCCGGACGCGCAGGCCCAGCGGCCACGGCTCACAGGCCCAGCTGCTCCGCGGCATGTGGGATCTTCCCGGACAAGGGCATGAACCTGCGTCCCCTGCATCAGCAGGCGGACCCCCAACCACTGCGCCACCAGGGAGGCCCTCAAGTTACTTTTGACAGTTGCTTCAACTCTGGCCATTTCCACTAAAACCGGAGCCATTGCCCAGCTGTGTTTAGAACTGTTAAAAGGTAAACGGAGGCATATTAAAACGTTTAAGAGTTTTTTGTTTGTTTTTGGGGGGGGTTTTTAGTAAAATTGATTCAAATTGGGCAGGACCAAACTGGAAGTTGTTAGGAGTGTTCCACCAACAGGAGCTGGGGAGAGGCTTATGCAGAGAAGGCCTGGAAGCGAAGCAAGGAAGTTGTTGATCGGCTACAGCTCAAAACCTAGTGGGCTGTTTGTGGTCAATAAGCTGGTCGTCCTTACGTTTCAATTTCTTAACCTTGAGGCATTTACAGGCTTAGGTTTGGGTTTGCTTACATAGACTGCCATGGCATTAAGGCCACTTCAGTCCAATGGCTTCCCTTGTTTAATTAATGTCACAGAACCTTGCAAAAAGAATTGTATGCTGAGTTGAAAAGATCCACTTTGTTTTAATTAGATATATGTCTCACATGTCACGTGGTGCTGACAGCAGTCACTCTAGGTTTTCTTGGCCGTGACAAGAGAAAGTGAATAAGGCAGAAGCTGCCTTTTCTCATTCAATTTGGCCTGTTGAGTGAACTTTGCATTTCTTTATGGCGGAATGGCTTAGTCAGTTACGCAGAGGGGCAAAGCAGTGCAGTTATGAAGAGCATGGACCCTGCAGCCAGCCTGGCTCTGAATCCTGGCTCTGCTGCTCACTGGTCTTATGATTTTGGCAGCTGGTGGACCCTCCCCATGCCTCAGTTTCCTCATCTATAACGGCTACTAACGGTACTTGTCTCATAGGGTTTTTGTGAAGGTAAATGATTTAATAATATAAAGCACTTAAAATGGTGCAGCACATCGTAGGCACTTTGGGTGAGTTAGGTTTATTTCAGTTCATGTTTTTCAAGTATTTGCCGTCTTTTCCTGCTTTTAAAGCAGCTCTTGGCAAGTCACAGGAGAAGCCATCATTGTCAGAGTAACAAACTTCTGCAGCGCCCACTTTCTCTCTCGCAAAACACCGCTTAAGGAAACTCTTTTCGTGAAAGTCTGCAAAATCTTCTTCCTCCAAAGTACTTCCAGCTCTACTAAAACCTTTCTGAGGATGCAGGGACTGATAATTGCTTTTACAGTCAGTTTGGTAAAGGTGCCTCTTTTAAATTTTTCCAAAAAGCAACTGGAACTCTGTATGTGCAGTCCTCACTCCTGGGTGTCCTTGAACTTGTGCCTGGGTTTGGGGGTGCTGTGCTGAGGACCCAGTGACATCCTGCTCATCGAGTGCCAGCCCAGCACGTTCTGGACGCTCCATAAAGACTTGCTCCCATTCTCTGCTCTTCCAACCTGGTTACCATCCTGAACTATTACTACAGCGGTGGCAAGGCTCCCCCCGGCCCCGCCCCACGGTGATGATGCCCACATAAGGACAATTGTTTTACACGTGCCATCTAATGAGCAAGGAGAAAGGAAACACACATGATAGGATTTCACAAGTAAAGGTGGCCCCTAGATCACCAAGCAAAGATGTGTTGAATTGGTAGCACCTTGCCCTCGAGCAATGTATTTTCTCTCTGCCAATTTCTCTTTGATTGGGGAAGTTGCTGTACTGGGTGGCAGGGGTCGCACTTCATAATGGTGCCTGATACCCTGGCTCATACCATGAGGGTCCTTTTGTACCCCAGGGTCACAGCAGGTGGGATCAGCTTATTATTACTTTTGCCTATAGTCACATGTCTACTCCAGAACCAACCCTGGCTGCATCTGGAAAGCACACAGACAAAGCTCATCAAAGAAAATGAAAAACAAGTCCACGCTGGTTTCTAAGAACTCCAGGGCCTACTGGAAGGAGACGCTTCCTCTTTACACTGCGAGGACCCTAACTGTCAAGAAAAACGATGGGTTTTCAGGGAACTGTCACCTAAAAACAATACTGCTCATGTGTGCCAAGCTATGCCATCCTCTGTAGCAGCTTTTCTGTACTGGCTAATTGCCAATGCGCAAAACCAATTATTTGTAGACACCTGCCCCTGAAGATCTAGCTTCTCCAAAGCTTTTATTCCAAACCTGTCCTTTCTGCCCCTTGCTTTCACACAGAAATTTATTCTCTTCTTCCCCTACTGGGAAAACAGTTGCCCCTTTAAACATAGAACTTTGCCACGGGCTGAGAAACATCCACTAAGAGAGCACGACAATCAGAGAAGTCTATATAAACACTGCGGTTCCCCATCGCAAGACAATGACCAGATTTTCTACATCCTAACCCTCCACATATCCGGGCACTGGGGCTGAGCATTCTGAATGCTCACCCGTTTCCTCCCATTACAAACTCCAACTTATTACCTGCCTCTTCTTCTTCTCATTCTCTAGGGAATGCCTTTGCATTAGGCCTCCCATAGGACAGTCACAGTGGCCCCAGAAATTCAAGCCAAGGCCCCCAGAGGGGCCAGATAGCTCTCTCTCTCTGGTGCCAAAACTGTGGCAATTCTCTGAATGTAAGACTTCCACATGGGAGCTAGAAAATAATTACCAAGTAAAGAAAATTTTCTTCTATTCAGAAAAAAATGACTGGTATTGTTGGGCTCTGTGCCTTTGCACTGGTTGTTATGTGGCTCTAAATAAAAACCATGAGATAATGCCCAGAAGGCCAAAGAAGTGTTCTGACTTCTAGGGGGAGCCCAGCATATTCTTCAGTGAGGACACATATGGGTGCACACGCTTTCTTGGGTAGAAGCTACAAGGCCACGAAGTCCGCATATTTCCTGCAGCTGGTCTAAGCTTCCTAGAAGGTTTTGCTATTCTGTTTGGAAATTCTGCTAAGCTCTGCTGCAGATGAAGAGGTGTGAAATGTCTGAAAGACACCCAAAACGTCTATTCGGACACGTTGACTATTTGTGCGAGTGTGTTTGAGTTTGTAGGTTAAAATATTTTATACATGAAGAGATACAGGTACTTTGAGGAAATTGTTTCTGACTAGGCTCTGTGTTAATGGTTCCCAGCTGCCAAGAGAATGGTTGTATTCAGTTTCAGTCTGAACAAGAACTTCCTCAGGAAACTGAAAGGTCTGCTTCCCAAGCTTGTATAGACACAGGGCACCTTCTGACTGAGGAAAAGGTAGTAAGTGCGCCTTAGCACCTACTGGAGACATTTCAGCATCAATAACTATGTCCCATTGTGGCTGGGGGACAACCAAGCAGCTGCTCTAAAGGGTGGAAGTAGAAAAATCCAGAGTCATGTGACTGTATAAAAACCTGAAGAATAAGATTTCTCTTACCAGGGGAATCACCTCAAAGCATAGAGCATTCTGTGAGGGAGGGAGGCCCAGGAGAAACGTGGCCAGTGGGAACCCCCTGATATTTGATGGGATGGCCAAAAGGCTTGGAAAACGGGGTGACTCATGTTCGGTTTTATGGATACAGGCAATTTTGAGACAGTGCTACTTCAAGGCGGGTCTCTGCACTGTATTAAACCTTTAGCGAAGTCAGCTTCAATACAAAGCTACTGGATGAGTGTATTTGGAAGAAAATCACAGAAAAGAGCTGTGTCCCAGGTCTCGGGGCAAGAGGATTAGCTGTGTGAGCGGACAGAGAGAGACGGTGGAAACACAGAGCCCAAAAAGCCTTGAGGAGTCGCTGGAACTTGCCTGAGAACTTGCCAGAATCTTGATCTTCCCACAGAATTTAAGACCAAGGCATTAAGCCAATTTTATTTCAATCCCAAATGACACAGGGACCTCAGCAGCTGCAGGAATCAAAGCACAAAACACATGTGAATCACAGGACACAGATCATGACACTTAGTAGGTCCTCAACGATTGGAAACCAAGATTCATGTGGTGTTACTGAATACTATGTAAAAAATTGCCAAGCTTGTCTATTTTGATAAGGAATTCTATTTTTTATAAAACAAAAATCCCGCTCCCTCTTGGTTAATTGGGATCTTAGATGTTTGCTTGTTGGATCAGGACATCGTCGTAACCTTGGTAGGGGCACCACCAGGGACCAGCTTGTCTGGATGTCAGGACACCTCCCGAGGAGACCGTCATCCTACTTGTGCTGGACTTGTCAAAGGCCGAGGTAATGTCACAAAGGTGTTGGCCAACTGCAGGCCAAATCTGGCCCATGGCCCTGATAAGATTTAAAGGATTAAAAAACAGAACCCTCCCAAACCAAGGAATATGGGACAGAGATCGTTTGAGACCAACGAAGCCCTAAGATGTTGACTACTTGACCTTTTACAGGAAGTTTGTGGCACAGGGGGTTAAGGTCATGGTGGCCGTCAGACCCCACCAGCCCGGAGGAGGGAGCAGGTCCCCAGGGGATGGTGTCACAAGCGCTTTGAGCAGCTCCAAATCCAGCGATGCGGCTTGTGCTCCAAATCTGCCAGAGTCTGGTCCAAGCAAAGGGCTCGGGGTCAAGCCCTCCTCCCACGGCCCCACAGAGAGGGTCCAGGGAGGATGGGGAACCTGGGTCTCAGGGCTGAGGCTGGGAGATGTGGGCGCAGCAGGTACAGAGCCCCCTCTGTCCCCAGAACCCCGGGAGGGCGGCTCTGGCAGGGGCCATCGGCTCCGCCATGGGAGGAGCAGGGGTGGGGCCCATGGGGATGGTCAAGTCTGGAAGGGAGGCGGGAGATGGGACGCAGGCCTGGGATGGGAGGGGATGTGGAGGGGAGCCCCATGTGAGAGCTGAGGCCTCGGCCAGCCCAGCAAGCTGATTCCCCACATGGGCGGGGCAGAGAGGCCACTTCCTGCAGAAACCTAAGCTCTGCCTCGGCAGGATCCTACAACGGGCCACACACGCTCTACGTAAGTGGCCTGCTCCTGCCCCGCCTGCCGTCTGAGC
Organism: Lagenorhynchus albirostris; assembly: GCF_949774975.1. Classification (NCBI taxonomy): domain Eukaryota; kingdom Metazoa; phylum Chordata; class Mammalia; order Artiodactyla; family Delphinidae; genus Lagenorhynchus; species Lagenorhynchus albirostris. Next base: position 13,733,398 of record NC_083108.1, read on the forward strand.
TCTTAGTTTCCAGCCTCTCCTCACTTTGCCCGGCCACCCTGCTGGGGAGAGAGAGGATACCCAGCCTCCAGGCTTCCCCGGGCCCACCTTTGTCCACACACCACCTGGGGGATGTTTCCAGTCTCCACATTCAGCACATCTGGGATCTGGAGTAAGAAAGACAATGTAATCTGACAACTAGACTTCACGTCAGAATGCTCTGTTTTCAATACTTTTTGTTTGGTTGATTGTTTTGGTTTTTGGCGCTGCAGGCATTCCTGCAGAGTGGAGTTTGAATAAAGGGGCAAAAAGCCCACTGCCTTGCCCAAGGCTGAGGTCTTAGGCCAAAGCACACAGCAGTCTGGGTGCTAGTGCTGGAATCGGCAGGTGCTGCCTGGCTGGGGCCACCTTAGAAAGTCAGAGGATGTGCCCTGGACAAGCTCTTGGTGGCCAGACAAGTGACTGTCCTGGGCCCCATGGGGGTGGGAACCTAGCAGTGATGACGGGGGCTGAGGGGCTGGGTGCTCAGGTGGGCCTGAGCACGGGCTCAAGATGCTGGAACCATGCAAGTGTAGAGCCTGCCTCTGGGGATGCCCACGTCCCGAGCTGCTGTGACTGGTGGTTGGTATTTCCTTGGCATTTTTCAGGGACCAGAGAGGTCAAATTAGGAGACAGTTGTTTTAAGCTCTCTGACAAAAGGGACCTTGTTTGCTTTATTCCCTGCTGAATCCTCCTGCTTGTAACAGTGCGTGCCTCATGGAAGACACACAAATATTCCTTGATGTTGGGCATGTTAGAAGCTCTATTTTTAAAGGGAAACCGGCTCATTTTGTAGAGAAGGCATGAATCACTACCCAGGCAGGATTTGGTGCAGCAAAAGCTATTCCAGAAATTCTTTCCCTCTAAACCCAGTCACTGACTTCTCTGAGCTCCTACTGTGTGTTTAACTCTGTGGTAGAAACAGAGAAACGGGATTGACTCAGGTGCTTACAATCTAGATGAGAAAAATCATCTGGCTGACTTATCTCGTCAACTTGATTGTGCCACGTTGTCTAGAGCTTCAGTTTCAAGCCCAGTCAACCGCTTGCACGTGTTTCCTGAAGAGAGAATAAGGTCATGTCTTAGGAGACAGAAAATCCTGGGTTCCAATCCCAGCTCCGCCACATCCCAGCTGTATGACCTTAGGCAAGTGACTTAAATATGCTGAGCCTCAGTTTTTCTTCTGTACAATGGAGATAATAATAGTATCCATCTCTGAGTGTTAGTATGAGGAGTAAATGAAACAATGGAGGTGATGTATCTAGAAGAGTGCCAAGAACAGAGCAGGAGTTTAGCTATTATTATTGGAATTGTTTTTTTTTTAGCTTATCTGCCTAGAAGGCACAGCCTAACCCTCCACTCTTTAAGGCTCAGCCATTATGACACTCCTCTGGAAGGAAGCTTCCTTGGACATTTTCCCCCACGTGAGTGCCTCCTTTGCGCTTCCATTGTAACCTGTGCACACCTCTGTCTTTGGATTCACTGCCTTGTATTATTTTTGTCAGTTCCAGTGTCTGCCTCTTGGCCAGACTGAGAGCTCCCTGAAGTCAGGGCACTGTTTTACTTAACCCCTCCCATCCTGGCTTGCATGGCTTTTGGTGGTGTTAGGGGTTCAAGTGTTTGCTAGATAAATGAACAGAAAGGTAATATTGCATCATTTAAGAGATAAAGGATTGTTACAGATAATCAGGGCTTACTTGAGGTAAGAGGAAGAGGAGAAAGACACTAATACTTGTGGGCTATGTTCAAAGGAAAAGGAAGGACAATTTGACAAAGAGAAGTGAAAGTCCCTGTGTGGCATTGGTATATTATCTATGATAATATAATAGATGATATAATATCTAGATATTATCTATCTAAAAGAACTCTGTTTAAACAGTGCGATGATAGTGTGTATTTGAGTTTATTTAATTGCTACCCTAGGCATAGTTATTTAACATCTGAAGTTTCCTAGTACTCTTGGATTATTTAAGAGTAGTTCTAACATATTCCAGAGCTTGACGCTAACGCTTCAGTTATATGTATTTCCAGTGGACATCAGAAGGTGTATTAATTAGCATACTGGGCATTAGATTTTATTTTTTTGTTGTTGGAATGAGTCGTATTTGTTGGATTGGTAGACAAGTTGTACAGGCATCCTTGCCTTCGCAGGAGCAGAGTATAAGCAGCTCGTGTCCTTTGGAATGGCCTCTGGACCTTAGAATTCCACTAGATTCTGTGTCTATCTGCTTAAAGAGAATTCTGTCATCTGACCAATTAACTGAATCTCGCTGCTAGCTTCTTGTCACATCCGCTTTTTCGAGCGAAAGGATGGAGAGCTGGGACTTCGCAGAGCTTACAAACCAGGCGGTCTGGTGTTTGTTCCTGCTGGCTGATAAGCGCCTCTATGTGTCAGAATTCGGCTCTAGACTTGCTTTTATTGTGACAGGCCACCTGGTCGAGAGGCAGAGGGAGAGGAGATTATGACCCTCATTTCCTCCAGCCACTGAATGCTGACAGAGGCTAAAACCCTAATACTGTAACAGTGAACAACCATTGGTTCAGGTCAACTTGAACGAGTAGGTTAGGAAGGCAGTGGTAGCAATGAAAATGGAAAAGCAAAAATGTATGGGAGGGACCCAAAGAGCAGAATCAGCAGGACTTGGTGACTCATCACATAGGGTGGCAACTGAGAGGTTATGTCAAATACAAGATCATATGTACATGGAGATATAAAATGTGCATTTCATATAGCTCATTTTGATTCCTACAGTAGCCCCATGGGGTGGACTAGGCAGTTACTAGAAACTGAGGCATGAGCTACAGAAAAGTGTCATTGACTTGTCCAAAGTCACATGGCCCAAAATTCATGGTGTTGGGATCTGGATTCAGGTTGTCAGACCCCAAGTCAATTTCTCTTTTCATTATGCCTCATCAACTCAAAGGTTTTGAGGCTGGATGACTGAGAGAAATAGGAGGTTAGGGGAGAGAGTAAAGGGGTTGATGTAAAAGGAAAGAGGAACCAGGAGGAGGAAGCTGACTGTGAAAGATGGTGGGGTAGCTGCCCTCAGATGAGACGGACTGGCCCCTCACAGGGGGGGCCTTTCACCCATGTGATCGGTGCTGCTACAGTCTGAATGTTTGTGTCCCTCCAAATTCATATGTTGAAATCCTAAACTCCAAAGGTGATGACATTAGGAGGTGGGGCCTTGGGGAGGTAGTTAGGTCATGAGGGTGGAACCTCCATGAATGGGATTAGTGCCCTTATAAAAGAGACCCCAGAGAGTTATTTCTCCCCTTCTACATGTGGGATACAAGAAGCCTGTGACCTAGAAGAGGGCCCTCACCCAACCATGCTGGTACACTGATCTCAGACTTGCAGCCTCTAGAGCTGTGAGAAGCACATTCCTGCTGCTTACAAGCCACCTAGTCTGTGAGATTCTGTTACGGCAGCACCAACAGACTAAGACAGGTGCTCACACTGCTCTGCACATGAGCGAGGTATGGCTTCTCTGTCTCAGAATGAGCCCCTCCCCTGAATCTGTGTAGGACCATTCTGTGTGGAATTCCAAGGTGTCCCCATAGCTTACTCTCCAGGTCGCAGACTTCCTTGGAGGCTCCCTTCTATTTTCAGCCTTCTGTTTTACCCCCAAACCTACACTCCCACATTCAGAAACAAAATATATCTTCTGCCCTATAACTTGGCTTGGGTAAAAGGGTTTTCCATGCATCAGGGCAAAGTAGAGGGAAACCAAAGCCGTAGAACATATTTTTGTTGGCCTTGACAGTTGGTGACTCTTACACTGTGAAACAACAGGTCCTTTGTGATCATTTGGAACTGCCATGTTGAGCACAGTCTCCTGTCTCAGCATCTTCCTGCTGTTTTAAGAAATAAGTCAATAAATAAGATGAATATCACATTCTTTATTGTTGATATGCACACCAACATTGAACAAAAGCGAACACAAAACCACCCTATTTTGGCTTTTTATTTGTTGTCACTTTAATTTAGACCATCAGCCCTCCTGAGGAGACTTGTAAAAATACAGATTCCTGGGCCCAGCCCCTGCTGGTTCTGGTTTTGCAGATATAAAAGAGAGACTGTCTTTCCCTCCAGAGAGTCAGCTGTGTTTATGTTTAAGGAACCTTTGCTCCTTTGTTCTAGGACAGGCTACAGGCTTGAGTGAAGATAGAACTTTCCATGTGCTCTTTGCCAGCGTCCTGTTTGGTTGCAGCCACTCATTGGATTAGTAATAAATTGCCTTGAGGCCCAGGCCAGCTCTGTTCTCCACGAGTGCTCTCCCAACTTTTCCATTTGGCTTCAGCCTTCTGTTTCTAAATTGGCCTTGGCAGATTTAGAAGGTGCCTTGGAGACATTTCTGTGCCCAATGAACAACTTAACTTGGTGCAGGGCTCTGGCCAAGAGGGCTGATGGGCGAGAGCATGGTCTGGGCTTCTGAAAGTAGCGCCTGACAGAGAAACTGACCAGGGAAAGAGACTGTGGAAAAGACATTTCTAAGGTTATCTGAGACATGCAGGCAGAATCTGATTTTGAGGCATAAAAACACAGCCTGGGGGGAATAGTTGGAGAGGCTGCAAACTCTGTTCCCATTTCTGTATTTTAACTCTTCTTGCTCAAAGCTTAGCTTCCAGTTAAATGTAAATATTTGCGGGTGGGCTGTATAAATCTTCTTAGACCCTTATACCTCTGTGTGAAGGAATGTATTAGATCCCTTTCTGAAATGAGAAAAGAAAAGAGACTGATGACTGGATAAGAAAAGCAGAAAGAGGGTTTCCCTGGTGGCGCAGTGGTTGAGAGTCCGCCTGCCGGTGCGGGGGACACGGGTTCGTGCCCCGGTCTGGGAAGATCCCACATGCCGCGGAGCGGCTGGGCCCGTGAGCCATGGCCGCTGAGCCTGCGCGCTCCGCAACGGGAGAGGCCACAACAGTGAGAGGCCCGCGTACCGCAAAAAAAAAAAAAAAAAAAAAAAAGAAAAGCAGAAAGGGCAGGGGCGACTAAGGGTCAAGAAGACAAACTCTGGCTCTTTGGCAGCCCTGCCTGGACATAGGGAGGGTGCAGGGCACAGGGGCAGATGCACACACAGCAGGCTGAGGACACAGGGACCTCGAATGACATGTTCTTTGGGAAGTGTTTCACACAAACGCCTTGAGCTTGAATGGATACAGGAGCATCTCCGACACCTTGAGGTCTTTATCTTTTGGGTGTCCCTCAGCAATGTTCTTGTTTGTTTTTCTTTTCCATTATAGTTTATTACAATATATTGAATGTAGTTCCCTGTGCCATATAGTAGGACCTTGTTGTTTAACCATTTTATAAAAATAGTAGTTTGCATCTGCTAATCCGAAACTCCTAATTTATCCCTCCCCCTGCCTTAGCAATGTTTTTTAAAAAACATGGAGAAAACTTAGCAGTAGACTATATGTCTATGTATATGAATTACACAGGAAATTACATTGTCATTGCATGACTCTCAAATTTATTTTTATTATGGTAAAATACATCTAACATAAAATTTACCTTTTTAAGTGCACAGTTCAAGGGCACTAAATACATTCACATAGTTGTGCAGCCATCACCACCATCCATCTCCAGAAAGTTTTCATCATTCTGGACTGAAACTTTGTGTCCATTAAACACTAACTCCCCACCTCCCCTCCCTCCAGCCCCTGGTAACCAATGCTCTACTTTCTGTCTCTATGAATGACTCTAGAATTTTATAATATGGATCCTCCAAGATACAACTCACTTGCTCATACCCTATAAGGATCTCTCCCTCCTTGGATAAAATGAGTTGCCTTCTCTTGTGTGTTTTCCTATGTTTTAGCCATTTGTGTCTCCAAGAGTCTTTTGCTACAGGGTCGTCTCCTTCATTTTTCCCTGCCAGAAAGCCAAACTGCTATGTATCTAGTGCAATCCATGAATTTTCAAGCAAGAGGTGGGAGAAACTGGCTCCTCCAGAAGTCCCAGGAATCCTGGAAATCCTGAATGAGTGCTTGAGCAATGGCCATGGTCACTGGGCCAATTGTGAGCTGTTACCCCTAGATGTTCCTCCCACTGCACCTCTTCCCCAGAGAATCTCGAGACCAGCAAACAGCAGTGACAGGTGAAACAGCCTTGGCAATGTCTATGTCCTAAACCCTCCCCTATAACAGAGCTTCCCCCCTTCCTGTGCTTTGAAGAAAACCCTTTTGGCTTTTGCCTTTGTCCTTTGCCTGATATGTCCCACTTTCATCTGATGTGTGCAGGAGAGAAGGGCCTGGGGCGCATCACTTATTTGTAGGAGAGTTAGATCAGGCTCCTCTGATTAGGACCTGAGCATTTTGGCAGGTTGCTGGTGGGTCTACTAATCTGATGAGTCTTGAGACCTCTCTGGGCCTGGTTGTTCAGTCATGCACAGGACGCTCAGGACCCATCTGAACACAACAGACAGCAAGGCAGATCACTCCAGCTCACTTGGAAATTGGCTCTCTCGCCACCCCTCCAGCTCTCAGGGAGGCAGGTTCAAGGTAGCTAATAAGTAACTTGGTTCTAATTTTTATTTAGCTACGTGAACTTCACAGGCAGCTTAATTGCAGTTGCATAAGTGAACCACGTAATCACAGATTGGGCCCTTTTCATTTGTCACCCGCCACCAAGAGAACTGCTTTGAGTGGGAATCCTTATTTTGGGTTAATACTGAATCAAAAGGGTTTTTAAAGCAAGAGAGGAGAGCAAAGCACTATTTTTAATTTTATTTTATTTTGTTTTACTCAGAAACATTTAAGATCCAATCGTGTCTGAACCAAACAGCCATTCTCAGCTTCCTTTCTGGATTCTTCTGTAGCTTGTCAGTGGGATTCTAAATCCCAGCTACTGAGTATTGATCGGCTTCCTGGTTTAATTACCTAGCTGAAAGAATTCTCAACCAATCAATTTTGCTCCTGAGATGCCAGTGCCCTGCTTCTGGGGAAGGAAGGGGTCAATTAATCCTTGTTTGCTTTTTAATTCCTGTTCCGAACATAGTACATTCACACACAGGTTAATTTTTAAATCCACTCTCCTCTTACTTCACTGCTTTCTTTAATTCGCCCTGGAAACCTCAGTGACACTAAAACCCTATCAACCTCTTCTTATTGCTTGTGCAGCCTCATTAAATAGCTCAGCAAATACCTGACCTGGTCATTTCCCAGACTTCTGCTGGTAGAAATCGTCCAAAGTCCCCTTAATTTTTCTGTTCCTGTCTGAAGTCCCTCAGGGCAGAGGTTTTCAGGAATTGCTGACACCTCTCCATCTTAACCTGGTGTAGAAGGGAGACGGGGGCTTCTTTCCATGTACCATCTGAGAGTCTGTTCCCAGGTCCTCTTTCTCAGCAGATCTGGCAAATTTGTGAGCCCATTGAATTTTAAGGGATTTATGAGGCAAGAACATGTATAAGGTATAAGAGCTTATGGACCCAGAGGTGACCCAAAGGATCAGGCCATTTCATCTCCTTTGGTAATGACCTTTCCAGGCATGTAAACAAAATCTCAGCCTTTTTGTTTAATGCTGATTTTTATTTAAATTGTGGCTTGGAGTGTTTAGATAATATCAGGAATGGCAGTATGACAGTCAGCAGAGGGGAAATGAGTCCCCTGTACTTCTCACCTCCCATCCCGAGCCTCTGACCAAGCTGGGAGGTCCAGGAATCCATGGGCTGGATGTAGACGCTTTGAGCCCAGCCCCGGGCTTCGTCTCGCAGCCGAGGGGACAGATCTGTCAAAGGTCTGCCCTGGTTTGATTCTGGTGAGTCGCCAGCCTCGTTGCAATACATCAGCTTCCAGTGTGGTTTGCTTGGGCATAATCTTGAAGTCGAAGATCAGTCAGAAAAGCTTTAAGGAGCTCTACTGGGAAGCTTTTACAGCATCTGAGCAGTCTGCTTGGATTTGGCTAATGTGTGTTTCCTTTCGCCTGACAGAATACTCACCGCCTCCAAACCCAGGAGACGCTCCCACAGGGACGGCGTCCTCCGCGCTTTCCCAGAATATTAATGCCCTGGGATTAGGCGGCTTGCAGCTTCTAAGCAGTTTTGAAACTCCAGCTAGGAAGCAGGCATTCGACCTTTGGGGGTTTTGATCTTGTATTTTTCTGCTGGAATATTTAATATGATAGTTAAAAATAAACAGGCAAATGGATACTTTTTCATAAGGCTGCTCGTAAGTATCGGAAAACTAGGAACAAAAAATTCCAGTCCTTTCTGGTATCACAGAGAGAGGCTAAGCAGAGACTCAAAACAAGCCTTCTGGTCTCCCTTCCTGATCAGGTACAGCTGTCCCTCAGGTCCCACAAGCCATGACTAACACAGATCTAACCCATACAATTGTTCCGGAAGGTGCTGATAGCATATTAGAGACGTGGAAGAGGTTGCATTATGCATGAAAAGACACGCTAAGCTAATGTCATGGAGCAAGGGCTCAGGGGAGGTGGCAGGTCCCAGGAGAAAGGCTTTTTGTTTTCAGGTTTATGGTGCTCCTGTGGGGTCTCTAGCGGTGCCAAATCATGTTATTTCCGGGGTGTCTGTGTCTTTACCCTCATCTCCTTCCAATCTTACCCCAAAAGCCACCACGAGAGAACAAGAGTGGAGGGCCATTTGTAAATCTAAGATGACTGACTTAAAGTAAGAAATAAAATGCTAAACCTAAAGCTAAAGAAAGGGCCAGCATCCTTCTACCATTGCACGTGAAAATATTTTGGTGACTTCAACAGTAGAAACTATTTGAAAGTATATTATACACATACAGTTTGTGTTACAGGTTCTGTACCTTTAAAATTCAGGATGTCAATTTAGGAGTCATGATCACTTTTGCAAAATCTGCGTTGTGCAAACCTGTCTGGGCATGGGGGTGGGATGCGGGCAATTGCGTAAGCTACGATGTTACAATGTTCAATTACCAGGTGGTTGGCTGGGACTGAATGCATCAGCGTATCAGTGACCAAACCCAAAATCGGAAGGGTCGAAAAAGAAATCCTATATACATATAAATACATGCACACACGTGTGTTTGTTTGTTTGCTCCCTTGCTTAGTTATTTAACATCCTCTGTCTTAGCTTGAATTTCCTGAAAGGGGAGCCTAAAAAGGGCTTGCCTGCCAGTCATCTACTTGGGAGTGTACCTGATCTCAGGGAGCAGGCTTGAGAGACAGAGCAAGGGAACAGAGCAGGGAAGCCAAAACAAAGATGCATTATCCAGCCAGTCATGCTACAAGCATCTGGTGCTCTGTCCTGCTGGAACCTTCCGAGAAGCCTCCTGTGACACCCTCAGAACTGGCTGCCCGGAGGCCAAAGGGGGACGTACTTCTCCAAGAGTCCTGCCACCATTGGGCATAAGGATCCCACTTCTCCCCAGTCCACTCTAGGTGGCCTGTGTGAATGTAGAGCAGCACCCACATCAGGGAAGCTCCAGGACTGGAAGCAGGAGCTGAGGGGAGAAGGCTTGGGACCAGGCATTCTTGAGCTGTGTCTATGGGAAGCTGGGCAAAGCTGAGTGGACCTGGTCCCCATAGCAATGGCTGGAGTACAGGGTGAGGCCAAGAGAAATGATGAAGAGCAGAAAGTTCTAGGAAAACAGGGTAAGACAAGAGGGTATGAGCTAAGAGTAGTAAACAGGGATGGGAGTGGAGGTGGTTAGCAAGGTCTGTTCTTCCCTATTCCTCAGTCTTCAGAGATAAGGACGCTCTTTTTCTCTGGGTATGGGGAGGGCACCTCTCTCGTGAGGGTCGTATGAGCTACTTCAGGAGAGACTGGGGAGGTTAGAGTGTCCTTCTTGCACTGCTAAACATTGGACCTTGCCTTATACTTCCAGCAGAAATTCTTTTCTATGGGGTCAGTGTTTTAATAAAACAATGGATACCACAAGGCTTCCTTTCACTGGGAACTTTCTCCTTCTTATCTCCCCCCAAAGACTGAAGATGTCAGACAAGCTTGTCCCTAGAAGTTAGAGAGAGCAGTGTAACGTCCAGAGGTTGAACTGGGAGCAATCAGGAACAATTTCCACGTGAGTGGCTTTGTTGCGTTTTTACTATTTACTATTTTTACTATTTCACCATGAAATATGGAAGTCGAGATGTTCATTTGCAGCAGGAAAGAAACAGATGGATCTTCCAAATACATGTTTCTACCTAAAATTGCAGTAGCTACAGAAAGCAAGTAACATAGGAAAGAAAATAATTGGAATCAATAAAATGCAAGAAAATCAAGAGATGGGGCTGAAAACAGAGAGCAGCTTCTTTTGAGGTTGAATTCCGGAGCTGCGTATTAGTTTCCTTCCCTCCCCCGCAGGCTGGCTGCTGCTTTGCAGACGTCAACAGACACGGTGTACTGGTTCGCATTTCCAGGGATTCTGAATGAGAAAATTCCTATTTGTCAAAATGTAATGGCTTTCTCATGCCACAGACTGGGAGAAAACAATTGCAAAATAAATGTCTCATAAAGGACTTGTATTCAGAATATATAAAGCACTTTTAAAACTCCATTATAAGAAGATAAACAACTTGATTAAAGAATGGGCATAAAATCTAAATAGAAATTTCACCCTGGAAGTTGTGCAGATGGCAAACGAATACATGAAAAGATGCTCAATATCATTAATTGTTAAGGAAATGCAAATTAAAACTACTCTGGGGTAACACTACATGCCCCACTAGAAAAGCTAAAATTAGAAAGAGTGACAATGCCAAGTGTTGGTGAGGGTGTGGAGCTACTGGAACTCTCATGTACTGTTTGTGGGAATGGAAAAGGGTAGCCACGTTGGAGAAGTTTGAAAGTTTCTTTTAAAGTTAAACATATACTTACTATATGACTCAGTAATCCCACTTATTATTATTATTTATAACAACCCCAAACTGGAAACAATCCAAACGTCCATCAACTGGTGAATGGATACATACATTGTGGTAAATCCATGCAATGGGATATCACTCAGCAATAACAAGGCATGAACTATTCATACACAAAACAACGTAGATAAATCTCACAAGTGCTATGCTAAGTGAAAGAAGCCAGACGTAAAAGACTAAATGTTGCTTAGAGGCAACTGGAGATCATCATACTAAGTGAAGTAAGTCAGAAAGAGAAAGACAAATACCATATGATATCACTTCTATGTGGAATCTAAAATAAGACACAAATGAACTATGATATAGAAACAGCATCAGCGACATAGAGAACAGACTGGTGGTTGCCAAGTGGGAGGGGGTTGGGGGAGGGATAGAGTGGGAGATTGGGGTTAGCAGATGTAAGCTTTTACATATAGAATGGGTAAACAACAAGGTCCTACTGTATAGCACAGGGAACTATATTCAATACCTTGTGATAAACCATAACGGAAAAGAATATTTTTAAAAAAGGAATGTATATATATGAATAACTGAATCACTTTGCTGTACAGCAGTAATTAACACAACACTGTAAATCAACTATACATCAATTTAAAAAAATAGAGGAAAAAAAGGCTAAATGTCTTATGATCCTTTTTATATGAAATTCTAGAAAAGACAAACCCAATGGCGAGAGAGCAGGTCAGTGACTGCCAAGGGCTGCAGGTGGGGAGGGGGGATTGATTGTAAGGGGACACAAGTGCCTGGAATATAGGGAGGTGGTACTGAAATAATCAACTGTAAGTTGCATGAACAGTGAGGGTGGGGCGGGGGGGCAGAATTCTCTGTTTTGTTCAGTCTGCTACTACGGTGCCTGCCTGATTTTTATATGTATTGAGGTTTAAATCTCTGTAGAATGAAAGCCAATGAACGTCATTACTATTGCAATCTTATACAGTCTATTTACATAGTGAATTTTACGTAATCACCAGGTCTAGTAGCTTGAACTTTACACTCCTGTCTAAACACAGCCTTCTGTAGAAACTTCTATTTGTTTTTCTTATAGTCTTTAGAACCATGGTCTTTTGACACTTCTCCATACTTACTTCGTTTATTCTGCTCATGTATTCAATAAAGATCTATTCAGCACCCCTCTGTGTCAAGGGCTAGGCTAGACAGTAGTGGACAGATAGACAAACAAAATATGATTCCTGCACTCAAGTTGCTTATAATCTAGTGGGAGAAGAAAGTCAGGACAAATAGTGATTACAATGTAGGGCGAATATTCCATAATATGGGTGAGAACAGGGTGCCTGGTAGCTCACAAGAAAGGCCACTACTGATGAAATAAGTCAGACACAGAAAGACAACTACTATATGATCTCACTTATATGTGAAATCTAAAAACGCCGAGTTTATAGAAACAGAGATTAGAATGGTGGTGTGGGGGTGAGGAGGTGGATAGGATGCTCTGACCACAGCTTTCAGGTGTTTGATTGTGAAGACAAGAAAGAGAGAGGATAAGAACTAGAAGAGGGGGTTTGATCCCTGGTTGGGGAACTAAGATCCCACATGCTGCGGGGCAAGAGCCTGCATGCCGCAACTAAGACCCGATGCAGCCAAAAAAAAAAAAAAAAAAAAACCTAGAAGAGGATGTGGGGATCAAGGGAGACTTGCTACTATTGGAAGTAGAGGGGAAAGGGCCATACCAAGAGCCTTAATAGATAGATGAGGGAAAACAGTGAATACTCTGACCAAGGCAATGTTTCAAACCTGGACGTGCACTTACTGTCTGACAAAGAACAATATGGAATTCTCTTTATTGCAGGAATCAAGGGCGATGGTGAACTCTGAAAGCAAACCTGATGGATCTGGAGGAAAGGAGAATCTTGAAGGCATGTTTTCCTTCTGTCTTTCAGGCCAGTGTTAAGTGCTGGAGCACAGGGCTGAGCGACATAGGACCCTTATTCTGAAAGGCACCTTTTCACTCACACCATTTAAGAACCAGCTCTTGGTCAATTCAATGTTTGTCTTGGAGTGTAAGGCACCCCCAGCCCCGGCTCTGACACATGATGCGGTCCTTCCTCTGTTCCCAGCTTCATCTTCAGTACAATGAGTGCTTTTATCTCTCCTGTTTGGGAGTCCTGAGAACAAGCTGAGGTACCACAGGCAAGCAGGTACCAAGAGGGATTATTCAAATTTGACTTTGCCTTTGGTGTAACAAAATCCTTGGATGTTGAGCATGTTTTGGAAACACATCTAGCTTATTATGGAAATCAGAGCTGGGTTTGAGTTTCAGCGTGAAAAATTATTGATAATTACTGGTATTCTGGTTTTGTTTCCATAGCAATCGGAAACATTTTAAATTGTCAGTTGTGGACTTCCCTGGCTGTCCAGTGGTTAGCACTCTGCACTTCCACTGCAGGGGGCATAGGTTTGATCCCTGGTCGGGGAACTAACACCCTGCATGCCGCGCTGTGCGGCTGGAAAAGAAAATTGTCGATTGTTGCCAAGCATCTGGCCAATACTTCTATACTGTTGATGCTCACTGTCTAAAATTGCAATTTACCCATGTTTCTGGTGACATTTAAGGTGTGTTGACCAGTAATGTGGGTGATAATGTGACCTTCACCGCACATTCTTGAGCACATCTGCTCAGGTTGTCAATTTGCTACTGCTTTTCCCCTATCGTTTACCTGGAGCTTAGGAAGTTGTATATAAGCTGGACCCTGGTTTAGAAAGGGGTGAGAAATCACATTTACTTGGGTTTCCAAGGAATTTTGCTCGTTTGGTAACTTGGAGCTCCTATTGTGGCTGCCAGACCAAGACTGTTGTGAAAGCCCAGTGATCCAACCTAAGGAGGTTCTGCTCCCTCAGGTCAAGTTCCCACAGGCTAGAGATGCTCCCCAATCAGGCTGGCCTCACGCTCAGGGAATCCAGGAAACTTATTAAAGTGGTGCAATAAATCAGAATGTAAACGATGACTATTGATTTAACCAGAAACTGTGATATAACTCTTGTTGGGAGAGTGAGAAGAGGGAGAGTGGCTTTGGTATGTTTTTGTGTTTATGTGGGTGAAGTGGTGGTGGTAATAAGGTCATTAGATGCTTATCTTCAACTGAAGAAAATGAACAGATAATAAGTAAAATTAAGTAAGAAGTATTAGTATAAGCGTATCATTTAGAAATATGGCTGTAAATATCAGAAGCAGCTGGTAAAAGACGGAAACCAGGTGTGGAAAGGAAAGGGAAAGGGGAGTGTTGGTTTTTTTAATCACAAGCTTATTAGTACTACTTGGCTTTTTAAACTGGGTACATGTATCGTTACATATATTGTTTTGGGTAAGTATTAAACATTTAATGTAAAAATATCCTGCTCCTACCTTCTCCCTTTACTCAAGATAAATCTCATACAACAAATCATGGCATCAGAAACCTCTAAAACACAGCCTGGAGATGACAATGGACCTTAACTTCTCAGAGATATGTTGCCTCCATTTTCAACCTGCCTCCATGCACTATGCTTCCAGCTTTCCATCACGCCTCATGGTTGCAGAACAGAAAGAACGGATTCGGTGCTGGGGACACTCTGCTGGGAGTAATGGCTGCCTTGGAAAGATGAAGAACAGGTGAGCTGAAATGGGGTCTAGGGAAACAGTGTCCGGGACCCCTCCGTGAATCTCTGGTGTAAGTGACCTCTTCAGGGAATTATTAATACACGAACACGAGGTGAAATCCTGTAGAAGTCTCTCGAATCCATTCCTGTGGAAGCCTTCAGACGATGGAAGATTGGGGTGGCTGCAGAAGAGTGAGAAATGACCTCTCCAAATCCGGGGAGGAAACATCAGTGTGGATTTTTTAAGGGTAGGGAGCTGGGGAGAGGCAACAGCTTCCGACCACCAGTCCTGGTGGAAGCACGTCTTGGGTTACCTAAGTGACGTCTTCGCACACATACAGGATAACATTTCCACAGCTGGGCTCATCCTGGCCTGTCACTGTTATCAGCCACTTCATTTTCACTTGGTGTCTCTACCTTCAAACCCTTATACAACTCTCCTATTTTAAAAAAAAGAAAAAAACGAAACCACAAAACACATTCCTTTGATCCTGTTTTCTCCTTTGTCCTCGTTCTTATTGACAGTCTTCACTTTTACGTCTTTCCTCTCTGTCACCTCCGTAACCTGTGGCAATTGATTTCTCTCTCCCACTCCAAATCACCCGCCCCCTTGAAGCTTGTCAGGTGCCCTATTTCATTGAAAAGCCTCCAAGCTTTCTTTTTTCCTTTTTTTTTTTACTCCCCCCTTTCCTTTTTTATTTTGAAATTTCCAACCCATAGAGAAGTTGAAAGAATAATACGATGAATATCCATATAGCCTTCACCTCACTTCACCAAATTAGTAACGTTTTGCCACATTTGCTCTTCTGGGGTGTGTGTGTGTGTGTGTGTGTGTGTGTGTGTGTGTGTGTGTGTGTGTGTGTGTGTGTTGACAGAGTAATTGAGAGAAGATTGTGTTTATCATGACATTTCACCTGAATATTTCAGCCTGACTACTTAAGCAATCGTTGCCTAATTTTTTAAAGGCATTCACTACAATACACTATTGTTTGAGAGGAATTTAACACTGATTCAATAAGGTCATTTAATAGACAGTTTATAGTCAAAACCCTAAGTTGTCCCCCAAAATGCCTTTTGAAATTTTGTTGTTGTTGTTGTTTTTAAATCCAGGACCCCGATAAATTTCATGTATTGTCTTTATTTTGTTTCTCCGAGCTCCCTGAATCTAGAATTCAGAATTCTAGATTCTAGAATGTTCCATCCTCTTTTATGAAATTTGATGATAGTTAACATTTTTGAACAGTTCAGGCCAATTGTCTTGCATAATGTCCCTCATTCTAGGCTTATCTGATTGTTTCCTCATGTTTAGATCCAGACTAAACATTGTTTTGTTTTGTCAAGAATACCACCTAAATGACGTTGTGTACTTCCAGTTGCATCACATCAGGAGGTACATGTTGATGTTGTCCCATTACTCGTTTGGTAACTATGTTTTTTTCTGCCAAATTTCTCCATTGTAAAAGTATCTTTTTCCCATTTTTAATTAAAAGCATTCTTTTGAGACCATGTGAATATCCTGTTTCCAACAGCTTTTCACTGTGATTTTAGCATTCATGGAATATCCTCGCCTCAACCAGTTAGTGCACTGATGGCTGCAAAATGGCACTTTTCTAGGTCCTTATTGGCTGGTGTTCTCAGGTTAAAAGGAGCCTCCGCTGATCCTTTTTTGTTCAGTACCAGTACAGACTCAAGATTTCCTTTCTTTTCTTCTGTTTCATAACCCATAGCCATCATTATTCTTTTTGAAGCTCAAATCAACACAAATGTGGCCAGGGGGAGCCCCTTAAGCCAGTGCCTGTGTGTGTCCTTTGACATAGGCCCGCTTAGTCTCTCAGCACTTTCTTGCTTTCTGGTCCAAGATATTTCACGCTGGTCTTGTACTTTCCGAGACCTGGGATTAGTCATGTCTCCAAGAAGCCCATGTTCATTTTATTCCTTGTGGTCTCCTAGCTTTCCCTGGAACACTAGATTCTGTTTACCATAGCCTCCTCCCTGAAACTCTGCTTTCATAAATAGTGCATTAGCTTCAATCTCTTGCTACCTTCATAACGGCCCTTTCTGATTCCTGTGTTAGAGTCATTCACTTTTTCGAAAGTGAAATGTTTGTTATGTGTCAGGCACTGCGTATTCGAGGTACAAAGGCAAAGGGACCACAGGCCTTACCCGCAAGAAGCTCACATTCTCAGGCTTCTAGCTAGGCAACATGGGAATTGATCATCCAAATAGGACACTTTGAAAATGAAAAAGGGATACGATACATAATTATACTGGGACAAGAGACATAAATATGTACCGTCCAAGGCAAACCAAGAATTACATCATTGACTCCTAGCTGATGCCCTGCCTCTAGTTTTCCACTACCAAATTCACTTTCTTAAACAGCTTCCAGCATGTAACCTCCATGCCCCCCAATCCTGCAGCTCTGTTTTTTTTTTAGGAAGTCAAGTCACGCCTCTTATCAGGCTTCTGAGGTCCTTTTAAATCTGACCGTGGGGCTTCCCTGGTGGCGCAGTGGTTGAGAGTCCGCCTGTCGATGCAGGGGACACGGGTTCGTGCCCCGGTCCGGGAAGATCCCACATGCGGTGGAGCGGCTGGGCCCGTGAGCCATGGCCACTGAGCCTGCGCGTCCGGAGCCTGTGCTCCGCAACGGTAGAGGCCACGACAGTGAGAGGCCCGCGTACCGCAAAACAAAACAAAACAAAACATAAATCTGACCCTGAGTTATCAAATCCCACTTCCCACTCTGCCCAACATGCTCACCCCAGTCTGGCTGCAAGGCCTGTGAGAACAGGAGTGCGTATGTATTGTACATCACTGCCTCAAGCATCCTGCACAGCCCACAGCAGGTGTTTGAATATTAGAATGTTCAAGAAGGGCTCTTAGCTTTCCCTCTGCATGTGACATGCTCACTCCCATGGGTGTTCTGGCTTCGCTGGCCCAGGATGCCTTCCCATCTCTCTTAGACCTATTTGATTCCCACTGACTTCCAATCGGATGTCAGAGTGAGTGTATACACTCTCCCACCTTCCCCTCCAACTGCTCAGGATGAAATATTGTTTTAAAATTTAAAAAATTTAACTGATTCACTTTGTTATAAAGCAGAAAACAACACACCATTGTAAAGCAATTATACCCCAATAAAGATGTTAAAAAAATTTTTTTTAATTTACAACCCCCCTCCAAAACAAGCAGAAGTCCTCTAGGAACCTGAATGTAGAGGAAACTCACGGTGGTGAGAGGGGACAGTGAAGTCATAGGGCCCACAGGACTCATGACCAGATAAGGGCCGTAGGCACAGGACTTCTGGGGCTGCTTGGGAAAGTCTGCAGGGCCTGTCCTACTCCTGGTGGGAAACTGGAATTCTTGCACGAAGCCAGAGAATTGGGCATGAAATAAGTGCACTGGAGAGCCAAGAGGCAGGAGCCAGCTGGAAGTGAGCAGACCCAAGAGCACACAGAGGCAGCCATGCAAGATGGGAGCCAGGCTGGCAGCGTACACAGAGCGCTTCCTGCTTAGGTGGGGGCCTGTGATGGTCGATGTTATGTGTCAACCTGGCTAGCCCCTGGTACCCAGATATTGGTTAAACATGATTCCATACGTTTCTGTGAAGATATATTTTAGATGAGATTAACATTTAAATCAGCAGACTTTGAATAAAGCAAATTACCCTCCATAATGTGGGTGGACCTCATCCAATCAGCTGAGGTCCTTGATAGAAAAAGACTGAGGTCCCTGGAAGAGGAGGGAATTCTGCTTGAAGTCTGTCTTTGGACTCGAATGGCAGCTCTTTCCTGGTTCTCCAGCCTGCCAGACTATCCCACTGATTTTGGACTTACCATGCCTCCAAATTGCATGAGCCAATTCCTTAAAATCAATCTCTATCATCTATCTATCATCTATCTATCATCTATCTATCTATCTATCTATCTATCTATCTATCTATCATCTATGTATCTATCATCTATCTATCTATCATCTATGTATCTCTCATCTATCTATCATCTATCTATCATCTATCTATCTATCTATCATCTATCTATCTATCATCTATGTATCTATCTATCCATCTATCTACCACACACATATACACAAACTCTATTTGTATGATCTGTATTTATATCTATATCCACATCCATACCTATTGGTTCGGTTTCTCTGCAGAAGCCACTAAACCACTTACTGTAGGAAATAGCCGGTGTTTCGAGATCAAGGGTGTTAAGGTCGAAAGAGCCGGGTGGGATAAATTCAACAACCACAACAACCCCCCACATGTAGGTATAACCATTCATTTACCAGCAGCTATTTGTTGAGCCATTTACTGCGAGGCACTGTTCTAGGGGACTCAGTGGAGGAACGCATGTATAATGTACATGTATAGTACAATACATGCAAGTTATATACGTATAATACAAATTCATGTGTAGATATGTGCTATGGAGGAAAAATAAGTCAGAGCAAAGGACTTTCAGAGGAGCTATTTTAGGTAAGGGTTGAGGAAGGTCTTTCTGAAGAGATGGCATTTAAGTGGAGAATTGAATGGAGGGACAAGCCAAGTGGAGATATAATGAAACTGGCAAACGTAGAGAACAAAGAGAAAAACCTTACTAGCAAGCAGCAAGAAGAGTCCCACTAGCCACAGAAGAACAGCAGCCTTTTCAGCACTGAGAGTAAATGCTAGACGGAGTCTTTCCCCAGGTAAAGGATCGTCCAGGAGTGAGGGTAAAATAGACATTGGCAGATACACAAGGGCTAAGCGTGTTGCCTCTCAGAGACCCTTGCTGAAAGGACCACTGACCAATAGCTACGTTCAGAAAGAAGACAATGAAATCGGAAGGTGTGGGATGGAGAGGCGATGGTGAACAAATGGTTAATATATGTTGGATCGATTGTCAAAAATAATAAGCTAATTTTTTTCTGTACACAATATGTTAGATGAACATTTGGAAGATGGGAAGTGGGGAAAGTTTGGGGGGATGTTCAAGTGTTGAAGGTCCTTATCTTGAGGAAGAAGTGGTTAGAGATTCTGACTGAATTTAGAATGGCTTCGAAAAATAGCTCTCCCACTTCTTTATGACCTGGATTGGATCGAACCTTCCCCATGAGTCTTCTCTAATCACCCCGGCACCCTTTTATCTTCTGAACTTCTCTAGCACTTACAGCTTATCCATGCAACTGAGCCCTTAGCTGCACAGCGTCACTTTCTGCAAAGTGCTGAGTGTGCAGGGGCCCAGACCCCCACCGATGAAAGGGCCAGGGGGCCATCGGGGAAAGAGTGCCGGGCCCAGGCCCTGTTCTGCCGGCCGCTAACTGGCTTTGTGAGCCTGGACGTGTTACTCACCTCTCCAGGCTTCAGTTTTCTCTTAGTTTGTCAAATGAGGTGATGGGGTGAGATGACCCCTAAGATCCATTCCAGCACTACGAATTATGACTGGTTCTTCCATGCCTTGCTTCTGGAACTTGGAGAAGAACTGTCCAGAAAGATCATCATCTGAATGAATGATAGGGCAGAGCCAGTGGGCAAAATACCACTGTTCCCTCACCTCTTCTCCACTTAGAATCTCTCATTCCTCTTTTGCATCAGACTCTCAGCCTGCCTTTCTAGAAGACTACTCCCAAATATGGCCTGAAGTAGATACCCTTGACTAGGCTGACTCCAAGGAGTGCTTTTAGTCACTAATGCCTTTCCTTCTGCTGCTGCTCTGGGCTTATTATTCAGTCTTTCCAATCAGTTCATTCCTTTGTTGCATACTTTCTTTGTCTTCTTGTCCCCCAGTCAATGACTTCCTCCCTGGATTCTGAATCAATAACTTAATTCAAACCTTTGAAACCTGCTGACCCACTGAGCCCAGCCCGGCTCCTGCACTTCAGCCCTGATGTCCTGCTTTCAGATGCTCACCTCTGCCTAGCTGATACCTCCCTGGGTCTGGGTTACTTACTCCTGTGCTTCTCCCTCATCCTGTGTCAGCCTTTTCTTAGCTCTTGGATCCCAAGTGCTCATCGTACATAATACAACATGACAGCAAAAATCATATAGTTCTTAAAATTAATGACTTCAGAAACTGAGATGTTGCAGATTGTTTCAAAAGTGTATAAGGTACATCTCTGTACTTGTCTGCTCTCTTCTGGTGGTTTTCTCTACACAATCAAGGTCAGGTATTGATATTAACAAGGTCAGAAGGGGTGTGCTGTGGTTGAGAGCAGTCAACACTCTTCTTATCACACACATCAAAGAATTGATTTGGTCCCATGCCTCCACCTACGCTCCCTCCGTTTGCTGCATTTTCCCCCCAGGCTTCTAACCAGAAACGATGGTAATTGTTTCTCATTTAGTGACAACTCCTAATGGGCCAGATTTATATTTCAAAATATGAGTTACCTACCATGAGAGGCAGTATGTACATTGTCTATTGCTCTGTAATACCACAAACTTAGCAACATGCAACAACACATACCTATTATCTCACAGCTTCCGTGGGTCAGGAGTCCTGGATAAGCTGGGTCCTCTGCTTCAGGAACTCTCACAGAGTGTGTGGACTAGGGCTTCTGTCTCATCTGAAAACTTGCCTGGGGAAGGATCCACTTCCAAGCTCATGTGTTGTTGGCAGCATTCAGTTCCTGAAGTGTTGTTGGACTGAGGGCCTCAGTTCCTTGCTGGTCATTGGCCAGAGGCTATTCTTAGTTCCTGGTGTGATGCAATCATGGAAGCAGCATCCTGACACCTTTGTCATACTCTATTGGTTAAAGCAAGTCATAGGTCCAGTTGACATTTAAGGGAAGGGGTTTATACAAGGACATGAATACCAGATGGCAAGGGTCATGGGGGCTCATCTCAGAACCCGTCCGTCACAGGCAGTGAAATAGAGTGGTCAAGACATGGACTTTGGAGCTGCCTGCCTGCTTTCAAATTCCTAAATTTCTAATTACTAAATGCTCCACCATTTAGTATCTATGCTTCTCTGTGCCTCAGTTTCTTCATTTGTATAATAAGGATAATAATAGTACCTACCTTACAGAGTTGTTGTGAGGACTAAATGAGTTATTATATTTAAAGTGTTCAGAACTGCCTGGCTTATAATACTGCTGTGTAACAGTTAGCTATTATTACTCTTTCTCTTTGCTGATGTTATTTCTAGAGAGGTAGGGATGGCACAAGGGCAACGTTTGCCTTCTCTCTGAGATGGCAGTGGTGCTTCTCAGTCATTTCCACACACGTAGCACGTACACACAGTGGTTTTAAGATAATTACAAATAAGCAGCATGTTATACATTTGACAAATTGCTTCCTATTGATGTATGTTGGGTTGGCCAAGGGGAAAGTGGGATACCACAAATGACAAGTAAAGTGGCTAGAGCCAACTATTCAGACAGAAGAGTCTTTAGGGACAATTTGATACTGTATAGAGTGGTTTCATCTTTAGGAACAGTTAAGATTGGACCATCAGATATTTATGGGCCTTTAACAGGGGCTGCTGTCTTTCAACCAGCTGTGGCGTCCATTATAAGAGTTCTGAATGAAAACTATCACCTTTGGAAAAGGTTCTATGTAGAAGATGGTCTTGAAAGATATTTTAGCTTTGTGACTGAAAGAGTAGATGGAATTGGCCCCATGGCAGTCTCCAGGTGGAAATTGTAGGAACTTTGCTTCCAAAAGTGATGTGGAATATTAAGAAGAAAAGGAGGTTTCAAATAAAACCACAAAAATCTCACTAAGTAAAGAAATGACAAAAATAAAGATTTCAGGATTTAAAGAGCAAACTAATTTTGGATAATCATTGCAATTCTCTATTTCCAAGAACTTCAGCAAAAGACAGGTTTTGTCTAAGACCACAGTAGTTCTGCAGGCCCAGGGGGTGTCAGCCAAGACAGATGTGAACACCTGTCACTAGGATAAATGGCAGAAGGACAGAGCTGAGCCAGCATACCTTGAATGCTCTAAGTGTATCCATTAGCATTGCATTTAGCTGCAAGTAACAGAACATCAAGCTGACTGGACTTAAACAAGTAAGGAGTTTCTTTACCACATTTGTCACATGTAACAAAAGGTCTAGGGATAGATGATCCTGGACAAGTAAAGCAATTCCAGATGTCATCAAGGGCCCAGTTCTGTTTATCTTCCTCCTCTCTATCTTTAGTAAGTGGCTTTCATTTTCACAGTCTCCAGAGGGCTGCTGCACCCCCAGCTATCATACCTGTTTTAGGAAAGAAAAGGAGGGAGGAAGAGGGGCTGAAGGACAGAGGCTAAGGAGCTGTGCTGAGTCTGTTCTTTTAAAAAAACTTTCCTGAAAGCTCTGTCCAGTAACTTTTTCTTTTATTAACTGGCTAGAACTCTGTTACATAGCCACTTTTAGCCACAAGCAAGCCTAGGAAAGAAAACGTTTAATTGTTCCAGCCTCTATAGTAGAGGAAGGCAATGGAAAAAGAGTTGTGAAAGGTTTTTGGATTTCCAATCCACAGAGCCTGCCATGGTAATTTCTGGAATTCCATGTGCCCCTTGTCAGTCTTGTTTGCATATCTCTGGCTGAATTTTTAAACTATTTCCTTTGTCTACGTGCAGGAAGCCAGTCGGAAATGTTTTTATAGGGTATCAGGGAATTGGGTGATTTGATGCTAATAATCAACTGAAACGTGTAATAAAGAAAAACTTCATATCTGGTCATATCCATCTCAATGACCACAAAAAGAATTCCTACCTCTAAACCTGGGTGTAGTCGTTTGAACAATATGACTTTTAGCAATTTGTGCCTTACTGCCTAGTGGTCAAAAGGAACGAACGTAAGTGTTGTCTTGCCCACAAGAGCCTGTCCTCATAGGATGGAAGCCATGACCTGGTTTTATTCTTCTAGAAAACCCAGCAGCACCCGGCTGGCACAGGGCAGTGCTCAATCAACACATGACCGAGCAACTGCACAGTCCTCTCCTCTCTGACTTGCTTCTCTCCCGGGGTCACAGGCAAAGGCTAATAAAGCAATCTACTTGCATATAACATTAAAATTCTGCAAGCTGCAATGCTATTGCTTGGTTTTCATTGGAAGGAGTGTATTTCTTGTCAATAAATCCAGTGTAAATGCCTCACTTCATATCCTGGTAAAGCGCCTGCTTGTTTGTGCGTATCACCGAATTGTCTGTCTTAACATGGGGAGCATTTGCTAACTCGCTTTGACCATAGCTGTTCTCATTTTGCACAATCAAGGTAAATTGCAGGGATCTCTTCTTGATAATAAGATGAAAGGACAGAGAAAAGAGGCAGGAATGTGATTTTCCTTTGGGAGGGGCACATGACAAAAGGCATGGTGCACCCAAGCATGTCAGAGTCACTTGGTGGTGATGGAGAGGAAAAGGGATTGCATGGGAGGGAGAGCTCCGTCTGTAAAGATTAAATAAATGCCATGACCTGATTCCCATTTAGGAAGATACCAAGTCTTTGAGCAAAATACCTAGCTTGATCATTAAGCAAGCTTGCAGAGTGTGTGTAATAAGACTGAAACCGAGTATTCACTCAACATTTGGTCAAATCACTTTGACACTTCATTGGTAAGAAAAATAAAATACTTAACTGGACCCATCTTATAAATGGAAGGAGAGATTTTTGAAAAAATTTTTTTCAAAAACACTGTTTTGTCAAAATTGTATTACTTCTCTTGTCCCCTTATCCTCTGAGAACTCTAATCCTTTGAAGGCTGTTGATTTCCTTTTGGTTGATGTAGCAAGGGCATGTTTTATTACGATTCAATTAGAACACATTTTTCCAGTGGGCAATGATCTTGATCACATTAACATTCATGAGATGAGCCTGTGTCCCACTTGTTTTTTAATAAAAGAAATAGAATCAGGTATATTATTCAGTGGTAGTGGCTTGTCATCCTGGGACAACATTACTATTGCAATTCCATTAAAAGCACTAGCGATTGCAAAGGAAGTAGCCATAATAAAAAACTGTTGCTTTTAGGCAAAAACTAGAAAATGCTTGTTGTGAATATCCTCTCTTGACTGTTTAATCAAAAGTAGAAGCAGATGTGCTCCAGGCAGCTGGAAATGCTACAGAGGTCCACACGGAACGGCCATGATGACTGAGCCAAAATCTCACTCATAAAGGAGGGAGGTATCATGCAGTCTTCTAAACTGTCTTCCAGAGCTTGTGTTCCACCCCTAGGAAGATCCAATCCCCAGTTACACACTAGCACTCCCACTCCCCTTCCTTTTAGGGACATCACATAAGCATTTTGCCAAGCATTGTGCCCAGATATTTTCTACACCTTATTTCATTAAATTCTCACTACAAGCCTAAGAGGAAGGTGTTATAACCCATTTCATAAATTGATGTCATTAAGCATCACACCCAAGGTTATATTGCTAGTAAATGGTGGAAAAGTAGGGTCCAAAACAGATCCTTGTAAGTCACAGAGTGATAAAGAAACACTCTCTCTTGAACAGTACTGTAGTAGCAAGAGCTAAAAAGAAAAAGCAAGGGTGGTTAGAATTCCCCTGTAAGAGTGAAGAGGGACTCACGTGAAGGATGACAATGTGACTGCTGGTTAGCTGGATCATGTAGAAACAAAGGACAGTGATCCCCGTCAGGAAATAAAGGTAGGCTTGTACTCCTCGTCCATCATCTCTTTGATTTTTACCCTTATGGAAATTCTCACTGAGTCTTACTCCCTGGAGTGGAGTTTAAACATGAGAAGAATAAGCCCTATACAAAGGTTTGCTTCTTAGCCAGAATGTGTGTTCATCAACCCTGTTTTTCCAGATTATTTCCTTGGATGTGCCCACAAACGCCCCCTATATCATGACCCCTTCTCAGAAATAACTCATTGCCTTAGTCACCTCTGGTTACCGTAACAAAATGCCATAGACTGGGTGGCTTAAACTGCAGGAATTAATTTTCTTGCAGTTCTGAAGGTTAGAAAGTCCAAGATCAAGGTTCTGGCAGGGTTCAGTTTATGGTGAGAGCTCTCTTACTGGCTTGCAGAAGGCTGCCTTCTCACTTTGTCCTCAAGTGGCAGAGAGAAGGAGCAAGCTCTCTGATGTCTCTTCTTATAAGGGCACTAATCCCATCATGGGGCCTTCACCCTCATCACCCCATCTAACCCTAATCACCTCTCAGAGGCCCCATCTCCAAATACCATCACATTGGGGGACTACATTTCAACATGTGAATTTTGGAAGGACACAAACATTCAATTCATAACAATACTGCATCCTATCTTATGTCCTTCTCTGGACACCTGGTTTCTCCTGGTTCTCCACTAAGCTCCAAGGAGGGTTAACAACTCTCTCTATTGCTGAAAAAGCAACATTCCTCTTTCTCCATTTCCTGCTTGCATCCTGAGCTAGACTGAGCCCATCTCTGGCATGTGGCAGAATCGCTGAATGATAACTGCCTGGATTTCAATCTGCGGAAGTCAGTTCATCCTGATAAGCCACACTCCCCGCCCCCGACCCAAACTAACTGCTCAGCCTGCAGCATTGCTCCCTTTGGGTGCTTTACTCTTGTTCCTATTCCTTCTTCTTGGGTCCCTGGGTTTATTTTATTATTCTTTGTCTTTGTCCCAGTCTCTTGACTGATGCTTCAACCATCATAAATGTACTTATACATATATAATTCACATGAAGAAACCTTATGTTGAGTAGACACTCGGAAAGGGCAGGGAAAATGCATGGGTTTTCATGCATCCTGTGAATGGGTTTTTATTTAGAAGTCCTCTTTTTTTTTTTTTTTTTGGTAACCAAAGAACACTTAGTTACTGGCATAATGAATAATTAAAAAGCCTCTCCTCATGATCAGCGTCAGGAGTTTTCCTATGTTCAAGTTAATCCAGCTCCACTGGCAAAGGAAAATCCTTATAAAGGATAATACAAATATAGCATTTTTATTAATATGAAATCTCAATTTTTTTTTTTTTTTTTTTTGTGGTACACGGACCTGTCACTGCCGTGGCCTCTCCCGCCGCGGAGCACAGGCTCCGGACGCGCAGGCCCAGCGGCCATGGCTCACGGGCCCAGCCTCTCCGCGACATGTGGGATCTTCCCGGACCGGGGCACGAACCCGCGTCCCCTGCATCTGCAGGCGGACTCCCAACCACTGCGCCACCAGGGAAGCCCGAAATCTCAATTTTTATTATTGAGTCGTTCAAATATGATTATCCTTTCTCTTAACTGAGTAACTGAAAAATGTAGAGGGAGTTATAGTAATGACCTTGGTGTATTCTTGAGGGTAAGAGTGTTCCCAGTAACCACCGGTGTCTATAGACATTTTGGGGTAATCTGATACAGTCCCTCAGTATTGAGGGAAGAGGACTTGTGGAAACTTAGCCTGGAACATGGTGCTTTTGCTTAATGAAAATTACTGCTTTCTTACTTCTTTGAGAGTGCAAAGACCTAGGGTGATTTCCCTAAATGGTTTCTGCAAACCTGATACAGAAGGGAAGATGAGAATTAATGTCACACTCACTGGAAGGTTTAAAGTTCAATTAGCTCTCAGGCAGGCTGAGTTTTGTTAATTCATCGATGGGATTCTGGGAAGGCAGGCAGCCCAAGTAGGCAGTAAGAGCTAAGTTAGAATGAAGAGCAGAGGGAAAAGCAACCAACTAAGGTGATTTGTTCCACATTTTGACCCAACTGACACAAAAGCCATTACCAATTTGTTACCTTGTTAAAAGGTGCCATAAGAAACTTGGAATAGTGGCCCACTTATACTTATGATTAATTTTCAGTAACTTAGGATACTGTAAGTAAATGGATTAAAGAACCATTTGATCTTCAAAAAGAGGTTTATGGTTGCTTTGATGATTAAGTACCGAGGGTCACAATAGATTATCATGGATAATGGATTAGGAAAAGTGGGATATTAAAACTGAACTCTCCTCCCTGGCCATATTTGGATGGTTCTGAGAGGTTAAATGGGGACTGGGTTAAGCCTGTCATTTACTTGAATGAACAGTAGAGGTAAGTAGAGTGAACTTAGTCAATCCAAGGGAACCTACTTTTCTCACTTCTGGGAGAAAAATTGAGAATCTTATTGGCGGTGCTTTGAAGTGCAACCTCCATTCTCTCAAGATAAATTCTTGGGAAAGTACCTTCACAAGTACCAGTTCAGAGCTGAAAAAACACTCCGAGAAAAATGGCCTCTGTTTGTTTACCAGGGGCCTAGCTCTGCCCAGTGAGTCTGTCTCACAAAATACCAACCCATGGGGAAGAGCTCTCATAGGGAAGACTCCTAGTGTTGGTTCCTTCATCTCCTCTCTAGTTTTTTCTCTTTTTTAAAAAATTTATTTACTTTTATTTTTGGCTGCTTTGGGTCTTTGTTGCTGCGCGTGGGCTTTCTCTAGTTGCGGTGAGCAGGGGCTACTCTTCATTGCTGTGCATGGGCTTCTCATTGCAGTGGCTTCTCTGCACATGGGCTCTAGGCGCCTGGGCTTCCATAGTTGCAGCACGCGAGCTCAGTAGTTTTGGCGCATGGGCTTAGTTGTTTCCTGGCATGTGGGATCTTCCTGGACCAGGGCTCGAACCCATGTCCCTTGCATTGGCAGGCGGATTCTTAACCACTGTGCCACCAGGGAAGTCCATCCTCTCTAGTCTTTTATTTGTTCTGAGACCACACTTAATCTGCTTTCCCTGTTGGGAGAAAGAGTTGATGACGATGAAGTGCCATGAGACAAGGAGATCTGGGAGTGAAGGGGAATAAATTTATAATGTGTAGCTTAGGAAATAAGTAAGAGTAGGGATGATTAACATGCATTATATGCCCTATGAGCGACCTATGAAAGCTGAATTAATAAACCAAAAGTATTGTTGATGCCAGTAAGTATCACCACTCAGTTTAAGGCAGAACTGGAAACTCAGTAGCCTACCAGGGCCAGTACACTAACAAATGAGGAAATTAGGCCAGACGTAAGTGCATATACATTCATTGGGCATGGTGGAGATTGTGGTTAACTAGAAAGCATACCTCCTGTAAGGGATGGACACGATACAGTTCCAGCTGATTCTTGCTGAGTAGGAATATGAGGCCCAGTGTTACCAGATTTCCATGTTTCTCAAGAGAAGATAGAAATGTGGATTTTTAAAACAGAAAATCTCTCCCCATTAAAATTTTCTACAGGATGAATTTTCCCAGCAGGAGTCCATTTTATGATTTTTGCTTAAGGGGTAAAACTAAGTAAACCACAACTAAATTAATAATGATAAAGTTATATTAACAATAATTTATTATTAAAAAGCAAGAATAAATGAAATATTTAGGTGTACCTCTAACAAAATATGTGGAGGACTTGTATGGTAAAAACTACAAAACACCAATTAAAGAGACATACCTGTGTTTATGGGTTGGAAGATTCAATATAACAAAGATGTCAATTCTTCCCAAATTGCCATACAGTTTTAATACTTTTCTTGTCAAAAGTCCAGCAGGATTTTTTTTACAGATATGTAGACAAGAATATTTTAAAATATAAATGGAAAGGCAAAGGAACTAGAATATGTAAAACAATTTTGAAAGAGAAGAATACAGTTGGAGGAATCACTTTACCCAATTTCAAGACTTATACAGCGACAGGCATCAAGACTGTGTGGTATTGGTGAGGGAATAAACATTTAGATCAATGGAACACAATAGATAACCCAGAAATACACACACACATATAATCAGTGGATTTTTGACGAAGGAGCAAAAACAAGTCAATGGGAGAAGGATAACTTTTTAACAAATGGTGCTGGAAAAATAATCTATAAAGGGAAAATACCTTGCTGTGAATGTAAAATATTTTCAGTACAGCTATATATTCTCACAAGGATTTTAAATTTAGAAATATTCGTATGTCAAGTGTGGTGTAGGTTTTTAAAAATTTCTTTTCTAATGAAAGTCTTTGAAATTGGACCTGGGCTTAAATCCCGGTTCTGTGTATCTTTAGATATGTTAACCTAGCTGGTTTGTAAGAGAGAATAATAATACTGCATGTTTGATTGTTGTAAGTGTTAAGTGAGATCCTATATGAAATGCCTAAGGTATTGTTGAATGCACACTAAGTGTAATAGATGTCACTTTCCTTCCTCTTCTCTCTACACTATTATCTAAATGGTAGAGCCCCTTTATTGAAAAATATGATGTATTTCACAAGCGGGGAAATGGATGAAAGATTCAAAGGGATGGAAGAATTGTAGCTGGAAGAAAACTACCTGCAATAAATACTGAAAAACTGCAAGGGCAACATCTCGAGGCAAGAAAGAATCCTGAAAACTGGAGGTGACATAGCAGATACAACACTTCCAAATTGAGTGACCCCCCAAACTGACAAGGTCAAAGATTTTTAAAATTACCTCTCCATGGATGATAAACCAGGACACCACTCCCAGTAAATTAATCTACCCAAGTTAAATAAACCACCAGGGCTGGAAATGGAAACACTATTTCAAGTCTGAGCACACTTTTTTTCCCCCAGTTTGAAGCAGAAAAGAAAAGTTATTTTCTTCTACATCCCTTCAATGTTACTTTTATTTCTTTCCTTTGTTTCTCCCGATAGGACAACGTTGCTATTTTCACACATTTTGATATAAGCTTCACCAGGCAAACTAAAACCGAATGCATTACAAAGGAAAGTAAGGAAAACAATGGGCCACTTGAGATGGACATCTGCTAGGTTGGTATTATGCTTTACTTTTAAAAAGTTAATCCAGAGACATGACTAAATAAAAAAGTAGAATCAATTTAGGACAGACCATACTGTCTTTTCCCAACTTTGTTAAGCTCATCCAGCTTGGTGGTCTTGAACACAGATGTAAGTAGGACATGTCTCTAGAGAGTTATGGGCAAAAACTCCACCCTGGAATGGGAACAGGAAAACATGCTTTTTAACCCAACTTTATAAAACTATCTCCGATATTTTAATCATTTCATTATCTTAGAGTGGAGTTTTGAAAATTCATGTCAGATACCAGTTGATCTTTTGTAGAGTGTCATATGCTCATCTTAGTAGTAGCTGTTTATCCTTCTCCCCCTACAGTGGTGAGCATGTTCCTTTACACTCAGTGGATGTTCAATAAATGTTTGATTGCACTAGTTACACACAAAAAAACATCATTTCCAACTGCCATTATTTACATATAGAATTTTAAAACATCATTATGAAATATCTCCAACATTCATGCTAAGGGAGAACCTTGATTTCCCTGGCCATGTGGTTCATGGGGAGGACTTCAGCTTCTCTCCTTGTCTTGTGGAAGAGTTGTCTTATGGACTGCTACTGTGAGACACTTCAGAGCTCTCTTCCTTTCTACCTGACAAAGTTGAAGAGTTCATGGCTCTTCCACGAGCCTGCATCCTGAGTGAGGAGACGTGAGATGTTAGCTGACTTGCAGTGAACGCCTATGTAAACCAGGAATAAACCTCCAGTGGTTAAGCCTATCTTTTCTTCACTGACATAGAGACACATGTATAATCCAGAGGATGGACAGAAGTCATAAGGATTGCTTATTTTCTCATTTGTAAAAAGTCTTATTTCATGTACTTCTAATTGACATAAGCAGCAATAGAATTTCTGTTTTGTTTTGTTTTTAAACTTCAGTCTTTGGTAATAGGGCTTTTGTTTCTTTTACTAAACACAAAACAAAATTGAATGGGTAGTATTTTGATTTTTCCTTTAAGAAAAAAACCTCTACTTACTTTGAAACCTGTTATTTATGTTTTTCTGCTCAAAGAAAACAAACAGAATCTAATATGTACTTGCTTTTAACAGAGGAAACCCTTTACGGTAAGGGGGTGGGAGGGATCTTGTTTCCTAATTGAAAAGGCAACTCCTAAAGGGTCCTGCTGTGAGCCTTCCAAGGGAGAGGCAAGGTGGTCAAGGCTCTTTCAATGGTATCCACGTCTTGCAGACAACTCTTCCTCCAATGAGCAGGCTGTGCTTTTAATTTAATTTAAGGAAGCCAAAGTTAGGTGCTGACATTAATCAGTTGTGAAGGTCATATGATTTAAGCAAATGTTCTGTCGCTAATGAGAGGGTCCCAGTCTAAAGGAGAAAGAGAAGAGAAAGAAGGGAAGAGGAACTAGCTGAGGTCTTCTTTTTTTATGATGACAATGATTCTAAAATGTTTGAGTACATCCATGTAGGTAAAAAAAACCCAGGGCTTCCCTGGTGGCACAGTGGTTGGGAGTCCGCCTGCCGATGCAGGGGACACGGGTTCGTGCCCCGGTCCGGAAAGATCCCACATGCCGCGGAGCGGCTGGGCCCGTGAGCCATGGCCGCTGAGCCTGCGCGTCCGGAGCCTGTGCTCCGCAACGAGAGAGGCCACGAGTGTGAGAGGCCCACGTACCGCAAAAAAAAAAAAAAAAAAAAAAAAAAAAAAAAAACCCAAACCGTGACGCTAAAAGACCTAAGGAAATGCATCAGGACATTGCTTTATTCTTGCCACCCTTATCCTCCCCAAACTCATCCTTTCCCCTGAGGCAACAAGTTCCAATTCATAAGAATAAATAGCATGTTTATAATCCATTTATTGAGATCAGCTGTACATATTATCTACATTTTATTAATTAAGGATTTTGTTTCTTGCACAGTTCTATTCATTTCCTCTCTCTTCCTTTTGATATAATTTTATATCAAAAATTTAGATAACATCAATAGGAAGAACTTATTATCAAACTACATAGACATTTTTTTTTACTGCTGGAAGTTATATACTATGAGTACTTTTCCTTTCTCGTATAACGTTTGGTTTTTCCTGGAGTTAGCTTTTGTTTTTTGTTTTTGTTTGCCAAGTTTTCTACGTGCACATTGCCATGTTTTTTCCAAATGCTCCAACAGATAGCATGCAACTATTGAAACATTTTCCAGTTTTAAGTGCAATCCCAACTAATGTATGTATCCATGACTACCCACCCCTCCCACCTTCCTAAAACCTCGGTTTAAACCTCTCCAACTCCCTATTCTAATCTGGACCGATTATTCTTTAGACTATGCATGTTTGTTTTCTGACACTGCTTTTTGTCATTCTCTCCTGTTTCCTGAGTCCTGTGTTCCTCTTTCTTGATTTATTCCCTTATCCTGCTGGAACACATCTTCCAAAAAAACAGTGAATGGATGGCAAGTGTCTTTATTTTTACATATTGTTACACGTATGTGTGATTAGTACATCACACAGGGCTGGCTTCACAGGTATAAGCCCTGTGTAGTCATGCAGGACCTCCCACTAAGAAAAGCCCCACTCTTGATTTAATGCCCTGTTGCTGCCATTTTGAAATTCTTAATTTTTGAACAAGAGGCTTCACATTTTTATTTTTCACGGGGTCTCACAAATGTGCTGAGGGTCCTATTGGCTAGATATAGAAACCAAGATTAAAATAATTTTTCCTCATAATTTTGCTGCCATTTCTCCACTCTCTTCTTGTTTCCAATATTACTATTGAGAAGTAATATTCTGGTTCCCCTTCTATTACGTCTGATTCCTCACAAGCCTCTCTTTCTTTCCGGTGAACTGAAATTTTAAGCTGATCTGCTTGGATTGGATCTTTTTTTTTTATTTATTGCCTTGTACACCTGGTGGGCTCTTTTGATCTTCAGCCTTCTGTACTTGAATATAGAGAAAATTTTCTATATTATTGCTTTGATAATTTTCTTCTTTCTTTTTTCCATGGTTTTGCAGAACTCATTATTTGGATACTGGACTTTCTGGACTGATCCTTTAACTTTTAAAATCTTTTTTTCTTATTATCTATTGGCTTGTCTTCATTCTAGTTTCTGTGTCTTTTCTCTGACTTTATTTTCCAATGCTTCTATTAAATTTATTATTTCAGCTGTCATATTTTAAATGATCAAGAGTTCCTCCAGTCTCAGACTATTCCTTTTTCTGTGGCTTCCTGTTCCTTTATTATGAGTGTACCATTTTCTCTTCTCTTTCTGACTATATTAATAATGGATTTTTTGGAAGCCTTCTCTGTTGCCTGTATTTCATGCTTCCTCTGTGTTTATCTTTGTTCCTTTTGGTTTTTGTGTTTCCTGTTATAGACTTTCTCCAAATATCTCCTGATCCTTGACTCAGTTTGTATTGAAGAGAAATAATAAAAAGCTGACTGCAGTGTGTGTGTGTGTATGCGCACGCGTGTGCATGCATGTGTGTGTTGTTGTCGCTCTTGACTGGTGGACTATACATAAAGTGATTTGAGACAGACTTGGTCTTTTCTTTGAGGCAACCCCAAATGCCAGTAGCCATGAGTCCTTTTTCCTCTGGTACCTGATTTCTCCAGAGAACAAATCCTAAAATATCGCTAACTATAGGCATTGTGAGAGCAGACAGGGAAAGAGAGGAACGGTCTCTCACTATTCAGTAAGTAGACTTATACTGAATGTCCCTACTTTCAAAATCGTGCCTCACACCTTCTCTCCATTGTGTCTGGTGTTCCCCACTGCAGAGATGACACTCTGATTCACTTTCTTCAGAGAGTAAATCTATAATCTCCTGTGGTGAGGGGGTAGGCTGGGGATACCCAAGTGTAGTCTTTTCACTAACCCCTGGGTCTTTAGCCTCAAGTCACTTCTCAGCTTTCTGTGATGCCCTGTGGACCCAAGCCCTGATCTTCCCTGAGTTTTGCAAAGCAAACTGTTTTGTTTCTCATCATTGCCTCCTCTGATGGCAGGCGGATTTATGCTTTCTTTGTTTGGCTAAATGAGTTTCTGTTCATTTTTTGTTTTGTTTTGTTTTTCTTTTTTTTTTTGCGGTACGCGGGCCTCTCACTGTCGTGGCCTCTCCCGTTGCGGAGCAACAGGCTCCGGACGCGCAGGTTCAGCGGCCATGGCTCACGGGCCCAGCCGCTCCGCGGCATGTGGGATCCTCCCGGACCGGGGCACGAACCCGTGTCCCCTGTATCGGCAGGCGGACTTCCAACCACTGCGCCACCAGGGAAGCCCCCTGTTCATTTTTAATCCTCCCAAACTTGGTGCCGTGTATTGTTGGCTCTCATCCCTGCTCCTGCTCTTTTTGTCCTTCTGACTTTACCCTTTTTTTTAATACCTTTACTTATATATTGATGGTGTTTCAGGAGGAGACAGAGACACATTTTTTTCAGTCTACCACATTTAAATAGAATTCTTAACTAGCCTCCGGAAGTCTTTCTAACACTCTAATTCTGTGTCAAAATTGATGCTGGCAATGAAGTGGTATAGAGAGTATCCAAAAGTGGGGAAAACAATAAAGACAGAAACAGAATGCTATTGTTTGACCAGGAATGTTCTTAGATGTATAAATAGATCTTTAATAGCGGGGACAGATGGGGGACTTTTTTCTTCCTTTGGAAGTTTATTCAGCTTTCTAGATTTGGGAAGATAATAAGTAATCGTGTCAATGTGGGGGGAAACCTAACTCACTTGGATGAGAGGAAAAGAGGAGAAAATGTGTAGTAACAAACACATACTCAGAATTGGGGCACCTGGATTGGTTTAGGCAGAACTTTCTACTTGTGGAATTCAGTGTAAATTCATTTTAAAAATTATTCATAGAGGGGGAAAAAACCTCTTCAATGAAAAGTGACCAAAACTTGACAGGGAAGAGAAAAAGAAGACTTAAAAATGAGGATATGGACTTACGTCTGCAGTTTATGTTGAAATATATCAAAAAATAAGAAGAATGCATAGAGGAATGTTTAGGTAGATAGATGTGATAAAGCCAGTGGAGTAAAATATTAATAGTATAATCTAGATGGTGAGTGTTCACTAAAATTCTTTCAACTTTATGGTGAGGTTGAAATTCTTCATAGTACAGTGTTGGAAAAAATGAAGATTGTGGTGATAAAGACAGAGATAAAGAAAACAATATTTCTAGACATAAATTGACCAGCAAAACAAGCTCAGAGAAGACACTGTCACTCACATTTTCTTGGAGAAACATCTTTGTGTGAGCTTTTAGAATTTTACTGCTAAAGACTCTGAAGTTGATGCTACATCCTGACAGCTATGGGTACACATGGTGTTGCCTCTTTCTGGTACTTGCCCTTCAAACCTAAAATTAAGACAAGGGCTAAATTCAGCTCAAAACTAGATGCTCCCAGGGACTTCCCTGGTGGCGCAGTGGTTAAGACTCTGCGCTCCCCATGCAGGGGGACCTGGTTCCATCCCTGGTCCCGGAACTAGATCCCACATACATGCCACAACTAAGGAGCTTGCCTGCTGCAATTAAGGAGCCCACGAGCTGCAACTAAGACCCAATGCAACCAAATAAATAAATACATTTTTTAAAAAATGTACAAAAAAACTAGATGCTCCCAAACCATGGCCTGGGCATTCAATAAGGAGGAAGTGATATTGATTCTTATTGCCATAGTAGAAGGTCACATTACTGATATGCTGATTGAGGAAGATGTGTTTTTTTCTTTGCTTGTTTTGTTTTGTTTTAATTTTATTTATTTATTTATTTATGGCTGCATTGGGTCTTCATTGCTGCACGTGGACTTTCTCTAATTGCGGCGAGCGGGGGCTCCTTTTTGTTGCAGTGCGCGGGCTTCTCATTGCAGTGGCTTCTCATGTTGCAGAGCACGGGCTCTAGGCACACTGGCTTCAGTAGTTGTGGCACATGGGCTCAGTAGTTGTGGCGCACAGGCTTAGTTGCTCCGCAGCATGTAGGATCTTCCCGGACCAGGGCTCAAACCCGTGTCCCCTGCATTGGCAGGCAGATTCTTAACCACTGTGCCACCAGGGAAGTCCCTGAAGATGTGTTTTAAATTGTCCACTTTATCATCATATAATATCAAACTTTGTAATTTCAGTTGGCAAGTTCTGATGACTAGAGCGCGGTGCTAATGAAATCCAAGGAGTGTTGGCCAAATGGCGCTGAGCATAAAGTGGTATAATTCTGACTTGATATCAGAATTATGGGTCCAGTCATCACACAGATCAGTTGCATCATATGAACCATAATCCAATGGCCAAAAATACAACCCTGATCCTAGAGTTATCATTTGCAGCTGTGCCCTTTGTGACAAAGGGGAGCTGAGAACAAATCTGTCTAAAACATGCTTATCACCACTTTTGGAAAAAACAGTTCACTTATGGCCATAGGAGATGTTTGATAGGATTAACCTACCAGGTTTATATGAGCTCATCTGGGTGGTAAACATCATTCCTTTTAGAAGGAGAATATTTTAATAAAAATGTTTTAAAAGATGACAGTGTTTTTGAAAGAATTCAGAAATATTGCCAGAGGAAAGACTCTATGCAAATAGAAATGTTGAACCTATGTGTTCATGGGTTGTATATATTCATCTATTCTTATGTTGGAAGATGCTGCTGCTACTATTGGGGATATTATATGTAATGTGACTTGGCAATCAGCCTCATTGCTTGCTATAATCACAGGGCTGCAAGAGACACTGGTTTGATGTTTTCACTGATATGAAACCTATCCATTAGAGAATAACTTCACAAGGATCGTCTGAACATGCTGATATCTGCCATTCCACATGGATAACATTTTTATCCTTTTTGAATTTGTTTTCTCAGACTTCAGGACCCCAGTGAATTTTCAAAAATGGTTTAGCATTCAAATACAGCACATTTTGAAGGATCTTTGTGGCTGTTTTAACCATTTATCAGAAGGAAATATTGACACTTACATGTTGGAACTTGAAGAAAGCTTGATTGCTTTAGTGCAAACTCCTTATTTTATAAATGAAGAGATGGAGGTCCAAGGATGTATGTGACTTGTTTTGGATTGAGGGAATAAAGGGTACCAGCTCAGGTACTATATATCAGCTCTCTGATCACAGATGGGCAGTTTGTCTCTTCACTATATCACCAATGCTGTTCAAGACAATTTCTGTCCTGATTTGGAAAATGTCTCTGCTGAGTTGTTAATCATTTGGCAGAGTTTTCTAAGCCCCCAAATTTAAAATAGTTTTGTTCATACTTGTTAGAAAAGAAACTTTCAAAAGTAATGTTTACAATACTAAGAAGACAAACAACCTGATTAAAAATAGGCAAAAGATTTAGACAGACATTTCACAAAATATATGAATAGTTAACAAGCTCATGAAAAAATATTCATTAGTCAACAGGGAAATGCAAATAAACACCACAATGAGACATTACTACACACCCACTCAAATGGTTTAAATTGAAAAAAAACCTGACATTACAAGCACCAAGTTTTCATGAGGATGTGGAACAAGTAGAATTCTCATACTCTGCTGATGGGCAGTAAAATTAGTACAATCAATTTGGGAAAGTTCTTGACAGTTTTGTATAAAGTTAGCTACACACTTGGGTAAAGCACATTTAACAAAAAGGAATGGAAGCATATGTACATAAAGGCTTGTACACAAATGATCATAGCTGTTTTATTTGAAATAGTCAAAAACTGAAAAGGATCTGGATGTCCATCTGCAGGTAAGTAGATATTAGATTGTGCTATATCCAGGCAATTCTGTCCAAGTTCTAAACCCTAGGACCTGTGAATGTGGCTGAGATAATAGAATATATATATTGGTCTCTGCCCTGGCTCCTGGCACAAAGCTCCTAAAAACTTCGTAATTTCCTAACTGATAAGAGCACTGAGGATGGGGGTAACAGGGGGAGGGATAAATTAGGAGTTTCGGATTAACAGATACCTACTACTATATATAAAATAAGCAACAAGGACCTATTGTATTGCACAGGGAACTATATTCAATGTCTTGTAATAACCTATAATGGAATAAACTGAAAAAAAATATAACATATATATGCCTGAATCATTTTGCTGTACACAAAAAAGGAAAAGAAAAAAAATAAAGAAAGAATTTGGTCTAATATTTGGTCTTTGACCGTATTCTTGACACAAAGTTCTGAAATCCCTTGGAATTTCCTGGGTGACAGAAATATTTTTTGTTCTAATGAGGTGACCCTGAGTGGGCTCCTGGATGGGGGCTGGTCACCAGAAAAACCAAACCATGATCAGAAGCCCGGAATTTTTAGCCCCACCTCTCAACC
The DNA here is from genome assembly GCF_949774975.1 of Lagenorhynchus albirostris. Classification (NCBI taxonomy): domain Eukaryota; kingdom Metazoa; phylum Chordata; class Mammalia; order Artiodactyla; family Delphinidae; genus Lagenorhynchus; species Lagenorhynchus albirostris. The sequence continues at coordinate 13,771,810 of NC_083108.1, forward strand.
TCCAGAGAGGGGAGAGGGGCTGGAAATGGAGTGAACGGTCAATCATAACCACACGATGAAGCCTCCATAAAAATCCTCAATGTATGAGGTTCACAGAGCTTCCAGGTTGGTGAACACGTGGAGGTGCTGGGAGGGTGGTGGCTTGGAGAGGGCATGAAAGCTCCGTACCCCTTCCCATATACCTTGCCCTATGCATCTCTTCCATCTGAATGTTCATCTGTATCCTTTACCATATCCTTTCATAATAAACTGACAAAGAGTAAGTAAACTGTCTTCCTGAGTTCTGTGAGCCACTCTAGCAACTTAATCAAAACAGAAGAGAGGGTCATAGGAGCCTTCTTTTCTTGTTTATTTATTTTTGGCTGTGTTGGGTCTTCGTTGCTGCACGCGGGCTTTCTCTAGTTGCGGTGAGCAGGGGCTTCTCCTCTCTTGTTGCAGAACATGGGCTCTAGGCACATGGGCTTCAGTAGTTGTGGCACTCGGACTCTAGAGTGCAGGCTCATTAGTTGTGGCGCATGGGCCTAGCTGCTCCGTGGCATGTGGGATCTTCCTGGACCAGGGATCGAACCCATGTCCCCTGGACTGGCAGGCAGACTCCTATCCACTGCGCCACCAGGGAAGCCCCATAGAAGCCTTTGATTTATAGCCCTTTGGTCAGAGCACAGGTGGTAATCTGGACCTGTGATTGGCATCTGAAGTGGGCGGGGGAACGTGGTCTTGTAGGACTGACCCTTAACCTGTGGGATCCAGGTAGAAAGTGTCAGAATTGGACACCCAGCTGGTGTTGTGGAGGATTGCTTGTTGTGAGGAAAAGCCCCCATACATCTGGTGTCAGAAAGGAGAAACAGGAGGAGAACTGGGTTTTTCTCTCTTCAGTGACCTTATTTGGATGCAGGGTCTTTGCAGATGTAATTAAGTTAAGGATCTCAGGATGACATCACCCTGGATTTAGTGTGTCCTTATAACAGAAAAGACAGAGAGACAGAGATGCACAGGGAAGGAGGCCATGTGAAGACGGAGGCAGAAATTGGAGTGATGCTCCCACAAGCCAAGGAACTCTAGGAGCCTCCAGATGCTGGACACGGCAAGGGAAGATTTTCCCCTTGAACTTTCAGAGGGATTGAGGTCTCAGTGACACCTTGATTTTGGACTTCTGGTCTCCAGAATTGTGAGAGAAGAAGTTTCTGTTGTTTAAAGCCAACCAGTTTGTGGGAATTTGTTGCTGCAGACCTAGAAAACCAATAAGCTATATGATTCCATTTATATAAAGAAAATGCAAACTACTCTGTAGAGATAGAAAACAGATCAGTGATTGCCTGGGCCTAGGGATGGAGGGAGGGATGGACTGAAAAGGGGCCAAGGATGGGCTTCCCTGGTGGCGCAGTGATTGAGAGTCCACCTGCCGATGCAGGGGACGCGGGTTCGTGCCCCGGTCCGGGAAGATCCCACATGCTGCGGAGCGGCTGGACCCGTGAGCCATGGCCGCTGAGCCTGCGCGTCCGGAGCCTGTGCTCCGCAACGGGAGAGGCCGCAACAGTGAGAGGCCCGCGTACCGCAAAAAAAAAAAAAAAAAAAGGAGCCAAGGAAACTTTTGGGGATGATGGAGGTGTTCTGTATTCACTTTGCGGTAATCGTTTCACAGGTGAATACACTCATCAAATTGTACACTTTATTTTAATTAATTTTTATTGGACTATAGTTGCTTTACAATGTTGTGTTAGTTTCTACTATACAGCAAAGTGAATCAGCTATATATATACATATATCCCCTCTTTTTTGGATTTCCTTCCCATTTAGGTCACCACAGAGCACCGAGTAGAATTCCCTGTGCTATACAGTAGGTTCTCATTAGTTATCTATTTTATACATAGTATCAATACTGTATATATGTCAACCCCAATCTCCCAATTCATCCCACTCCCCCCTTTCCCCCTTGGTATCCATACATCAAAATGTACATTTTAAAATGGGTGCATTTTATTGCACATAAATTATATCTCTCTTTTTTTTTAAAGCAGTGGTTATTTCCTAAACCCAGATGATCTCTGGAAGTAGAGAAGATGGCTGTGAGACTACCTGTGGGTTCAAGTTTTCCTCGATCAACCCTCTCCCTAGAGAAATGTAATGGTGTCATTGCCAGTTTGAGAGTCAGACTGTAGTTGCATGGTAGCTGCCTGGGCTTCATATTCTGTAAGGATGTTAAGTGACAGTAAGGAAAGTGGTTTGAGGGAATTCCCTGGGGGCCCAGTGGTTAGGACTCCACACTTCCATTGCAGGGGCGTGGGTTCAATCCCTGGTGGGAGAACTAAGATCCACAGGCCCCATGTTGCAGCCGAAAAAGACAGGAAAGAAACAAAAGGAAAGTGGTTTTGTTAGATTATTCAGTTTTATGTTTTTCTTTTACTTTTCGAAGTTCAAAGTCAAGGTTGGAACATTTTTTTAAATAAAGAAAAAAGAGCTGTGAATTAATTCATATCAGTTCCGCTAGTTTCCCCAAATAGAACGACACTGTTTAGTGCAAGTGTCTTACTGTGTGTGTGTGTGTGTGTGTGTGTATGTGTGTGTGTGTGTGTGTGTGTGTGTACACATGTCTGAGAATTTGCAACACTTCACTGAGGAAGAGCATTTAGACTCTGCTGGGTAAGGTGACCTATCATTCGATACTTGGAAATTTCCCAAGAGGACCCTTCCTGCTACGTCCATACCCTCCACCCTGGGCTTCTTACAGTGGACAGTTTGCAGTTCCTCAAACCTACCAAAGGATGTGATTCAGAAGATCTGGAATCTGAATTTTTAACAAGTTTCCTGGTTCTGAGGTAGCAAGTTCACGCACTGTGCCTTGAAAAACAGTGACCTTGGGAGAATGAAATGAGCATTCCCTAGCTTTGTTCTTGGGACTCAGGAATTTCACCAGGAGCTGTGTCATGTTTCCATTATCTGGAACTCAGTGAGTCCTTTCAATCTGCTGACTCAAGTCTTTCTTCAGACTGGAAGTTTTTTTCTCTACAACTTATTTAATTATTAACTCTCTTCTCTCTGTTCCTTCTTTTCAGTCTAGACCTCCTCTTCTTCACATGCAAGGTCTTCTGGATCTTCTTTTGTCCTATGATTTCTATCTTTCTGTATTTTATCTGTGTGACAACATATTTCTACTAGGCCTCTGAAGTTATTCTCGATTGGGACCATTCACTTTTACAAATTATCTATTAAATGACTGAGTATAAAATTAAGTGAAATTTTTTAGTTTTTAAATTAAAATTCATACTATATATTTTGGGTTTTACAAAGTCTCTTTCTTGCCTAATTAGATCTCTTTGAGGACTCTAGTTCCTGTTCAGCTGAAGTTCTCATCTGCCTCTTCCATCAGGTCTCTTTCGTTTGGTACTGCCTGTTACAGCTGGTCACTTTTGTCTTCCTCCTCTGGTTACTAAACACTCTCATCTTCCTTTCCCTGCTCAGGGCTCCTCTAGTCTTAGAAAACAGGCCAAGCTCTCAGGGTTTCTCAAGCAGTGTGAACCGTACCACCCTTCCACCTCCTTGAAATTCTCCATTGAGAAGCTCTGACTAAGGATATGATTAGACCATGTGAAGCAGCAAAGGAAAAGAGCAGAATTTAGGCTCTTGCTTCATTGTGGAATGTCATCCTTTGGGTATCAGACTCTTTGGAATATCTATATATAACTTTCGAATATATACATACATGTATCTTCCTTATTTTTCGTAATCCTATGTCCCTTCTATATATACAACTCAACACAATATGTTATATCTCTGTCTCTATCCATTTCTTTTTCCTAATTCTATGCTGGGCCTGGGACTCCCTCTACTTGGGAGGAGACTTCTGCCCTAAAAATCCTCATGGAGGTATCCAGGAAAAGGATATGTGAAGGATGAATTGTGCTTAAGCCTTCATATTATCTAAGTGGAAAGAGCCTTCTTTCTCACCCATGGTCCCAAGCAGCTCATCAGATTGGGAGCCAGCTGTGGATTTATGGCCAAAACCTTGGCCAATAATAGCGTGCAACTATTGGCGTGTCTCTTCTGTTCATGCCCTTCAGGAACTTGGGCTGCAGCTGGGTAAGATTCAAAGACCCTGACGCGTCTTCTATTTGTGTTCCACTAGGCCGCTCTAGCCAATCCAAGCAGGGATTCCTCATCGTTTTCAAAAGAACTCCTCCTCTCCAAATTTCTTTTAGTCTTTCACTAACCAAGCAACTCAAAGAAGTGTTTTGGGAAAGGGACATTTCCAGTACCCAGCTCCCAACTCTACATCTCAGGTTCTCACTACAGCTGACAGCAGTAGAATAAATAGAAGAAAAATACTCAGAGCTGGGAACTAGCTCCCTGTAAGAGGGTAGAGTGAGTATGATTATGTCCAGGTGGGAATCAGGTTTTACTCAGTCTCATTACACAGCTCAAGGCAGGCTTGGTGAAGCCCTTAATGAACGGCTCTAGCTACTAATTGTTGACCTGATTTTTGCACGAATCACAGATGTGTTTCCAACATCTGACCCATCTGATCAACGTGTAAACCTGGAGGCTGAGTCAGCAATTACATAAGGAAAACAGCAGGGTCCTCTTTTGAGCTATATTAAGGTTTTCAGGTCAGAGTAAGAGTTTTACCTTTTTAGTTAAAGCAAATGCTTGCCTCCTGCTCAATTCCTCGCCAGCTTAGAGAGAGAACTTCTGCCCCAGGGCTTTCTGAGTGTTAACATCCTAAGGAGATGCCCTTTCTACAGCTACTTTTTCGTGGTTCAGCAGCTGCTTGGTTTGCCTAGATCCCTGAACTTCTGGAAGCTGGCAGGTCCTGGAAAGATGAATAGTAACTATGCTGACAACAGGAGCCGCCTGAATCCACAGTCTCACCAATGAGAGGAAGGGGAAAATTGTCTCTCTTTAATTAAGATAAGTCTTTCTCATGTTTACAGGGAACTTTTCAAGATCCTTATATATCAAGGTATCTTGTGAGCTTCACACTAGTCCTGTCAGGTAAGTAGGGAAAGTAATAGTCCCATTTCATAGATGAGAAAACTGAGGCTTACGGACTTGCCTGAACTCATGTTGCTTCTTAGAAGCAAAACTGGGAGTATAATCCAGTCCCTTGGTTCTTAGTTTCTACCTATTGGAGGTCTGGCAAGTTGCCTAAGTCTGTTGGGGGATCCCTTCCTAATTTTTTTCTCTCTCTGCTGGCTACGGAGGATTATTAACCAGTGGTACCAATATGGGATGCTGTCAAATTTCCTTCCTTAAGGTGCCAGGAATAAAATCCCTTTTGTCTGTGACCAGAAAGGCATGATGCTTTGAAAGCTGTGTGAAACAAGCTCGTAGGCCCGTCCTATTCCGGGTTTAGTAGCCTTACTTTCCTAGGAGCAATGTGATGGCAACCAAGTGTCTGACATGTTTGCATTCTCAGAGTGCTGGCTGGGCTTCAGTGGGAGGCACACAACACTCTGAAACCCCCTCCAGACCATTAATGCTTGTTGCTCTGGAGACGGCCCCTTTTCTAGATATTAGCATCCCTGGCATCAGTTTCTGTGGTTCGCCTTCTCCAGGTAGCTCCTGGCTCGTTTTTAGAATTTTTTCATTGGCTCATCTCTAGCACGGGTTTTACATAGACGGAAACGCGGATTCAAACTCAGGTTTCTCTGCTGACCTTTTCTAAGTCAAATGGTGAATTTCACAAAATGTCATCCGTGCCTCTGAATCTCTTCGGTCCCTTTGGTGCAAGTATGACCATTAAGGAAAATACATTTTGCTTCCCCAGCTGCCGACACGTAACTCCAAGCCGACCAGACAGCCTGATTTGTATCTGTCACTGAAAGGCAAAACAGCTGAGTGTGGACTCCTATGGACCGAGTTCATGTTTTAATCCTTTGACTCTGCCTGGCTGGAGGCTGCCACCCTGCCTGAGGCACTCCGTGGATGCAGTGGGCTTCACCCGATGGAGAGAGGGGAAGTGGATTCTCCCCAGAGGACAAAGATCTTGGGCTGCTGCTGGCATTTCACTGAGCCCATTCTCAAAGCAGAAAGAAACTTCATAGGTGGAATTTAGAGGTCTGGGTGAAGGTAGAGCAACTTCAGCCTGCGGCTGTGGACCATTTCAGGTGGCGTGTGGAGCTTTTGTCACATGTATACGTAACACTTCTGTCCTATACACAGGTCAGACTTTGTAAAGAAGTTGGGATTTAATTAGTATAGCATGCTTACAGCTACTCAGAGTTGACTCTGCAGGTGTGTTCTTCCATTTTCTCTACCCCTAGCCCAAGACTTATAAGGTTGATGAGTGACGACTCATGGCTTTAAGCACGTGGTCTGTGCATGGACAGGAGTCTAAGCTCAAGATTCATCTCCATCACTGTCTTGGACAGGTCATTAGAATTTCTTGGTTCTCGATTTCCTTTTCTGTAAAATGGAAATGTCCCTTGGGGTGCTAATAGTCTCCATCTCTGCTATTCCCCAAAGGATGAAATGTGCTACTGTCTTACTCCAAGATATGACCTACAACTTTGTATCTTTTTTAAAAAAGATTTATTTATTATTTATTTAATTTATTTTTGGTTGCGTCAGGTCTTAGTTGTGGCAGGCATGGGGGATCTTTCATTGTGGCACGTGGGCTTCTCTCTAGTTGTGGCATGCGGGTTTTCTCTTCTCTAGTTGGGGCGTGCAGGCTCCAGGGTGCGTGGGCTCTCTAGTTGTGGCGCACGGGTTCCAGAGCACGTGGGCTCTGTAATTTGCGGCATGCAGGCTCTCTAGTTGAGGTCTGCGAGCTCAGTAGTTGTGGTGCGCGGAGCTTAGTTGCCCCGCGGCATGTGGAATCTTAGTTCCCTGACCAGGGATCGAACCCTCATCCCCTGCATTGCAAGGTGCATTCTTTACCACTGGACCACCAGGAAAGTCCCTCCAACTTTGTATTTCAATAGGCAGTTTCTCGAGTGGATTGCATTAAAACTGTCAACCCTGTAGGACCAAAAACAGCTCTGCAAAAAAAAAAAAAGAAAAAATTCTTTTATAATTTTCTTCCTGACTTATATTTGAAAAAAAATGCCAGGGCTGAGATGGTACTAAAAAAAATGGTCAGGGAAAATTCACTGAACTTTTCCCCTTTACCCTGTGCTTATTTTCATGTCTTAGTGAGTTTCAATGTACAACTAAGTTGTTAATGTTTTCTGTTTAATAAACAGAACATCTGTAACCTCTGCTCTTGATGTTCTCAACCAGCTTGGCTCTTAGCTTATTTTCATGTCTTAGTGAGTTTCAATGTACAACTAAGTTGTTAATGTTTTCTGTTTAATAAACAGAACATCTGTAACCTCTGCTCTTGATGTTCTCAACCAGCTTGGCTCTTAGCTAACAGGGAACTAGTTTGAACTGCAGAACTCAAGGTCACTTTCACCATTCTTTCATTTACATTCTCCCTATAATTCACTGTGTTAATGCTCTCTCTGAAAACACCCTCCCTTATATATATCACTTCTTTCTCCTTTGGGGCCAGGACAAATAACAGAGCTCACACCATATGGAATCCTGTGCTGGATTAGCACAATGATTCATATTTGGGGAGCTGTGTTCCTGGGGCTCAAAGAGTGACATTCATTTAGACCTTCAAAAATAATCCTCCAAGCACTGATAAATTAGTCACTGTACACGGCTGGCTGCTGAATGACCTACTTTGGCTTCTAGACTTGAGAACCGCAGGAGTCTTAGTGTAACTTGGGCCTTCCTCTGAGCTTCAGCAGGGCCTGGGCGGCACGGGGAATGTGCTGGTTCTGAAATCTACCTAACAGGGACATCTCAAGGAGCAAGAGAAAGCTGGCTATCAGTGAAGCTCCTGCTTTTCCCAGAGAGCATACTTTGCACAGTTATCCCTGTTTAGTCAATAACACTTGAAGGAGGATACATAAGCGATTGTGAGTTCATAGCTGTCACTCTTCCCTTTCTATAGTTGGCACTTTCTGTCCCCAAACTTCCCACTCCCCATCTTCACTGTCACTCGGAAGGGGTTGTCACCTTTTCACTCACTCTATAGTTCTCTTCTGAAGTGGTTTTGTTAGATAATTTATTTTTATTTTTTTTCTTTTACATTAATCTGTTTTCAGTTTTATCCTGTGAGTTAAAAACTTCGAGGAATTAGTAATAAGTGTTGAATCCCTTTTCTAAAGGTCTTTCTTCATGTGATTTTTCCAGAGTCTTCAGGTTTCCATACTGGTTTGCCTGAAGCAACTTATCAATATCAATACTCTCACTTCCTTTCCTTCCATGTAAGCAGATACATTATTGATTATTTTCCCTAAACAGAAAACTATGGTAGGAAATTTTAGAAAGATCTATAAGAAAGTAATATGCTGGTGACTTCAACTGATACTTTAGGTAGGAAATGTAAATGGACAAGAAATAGTTAAGCTGTAAAAGAATATAAACAAAAAAACCACAGCTCACTGGTTTCTGTGGATGGAAAGAAGTGGTGGAAAAGGGAGAGTAATGATGTGACAATGCAAGAAGTAAACATAGGCTTAAGGTCTTGGACTAAGCAGGAGAGAAACTTTAATGTGGCCTAGAACCTAAATGAACTCTTCCTAACCTTGGTTTCTTCTCTACTATCAATGAGTTTATGCAAAATTGCAGACAGCCAGTGGGAGTTTTTGGAGACTTTGATCCTTGATATGCAATCTAAAGATTGAAAGATTATCTTTTCTCTCTAATTAAATCTCCTCTAACCTTATATTGTGTGCTTGCAAGGTGAGTAGGTAAGATCTAACCTGCTGGGTGAAGTAGATTCCCAGGAAGAGTGGGAGAGGTCACGTCCTCCCAAGGGGAAACCTCTCTGGCTGTGATTTGCATAAGGAGTTACTGAAACAACAGCTACCTCTTTATATAGGTGAGGGGAGACAGAAAGTGAAACACGTCGAGAGCATTTTTTCCTGAGATACTGATGTTGATGTGAGTAGCCCTAAGAACAATTTCAATCTACTAGGTTAACAGGAGGGTCCACAGTTAAAAGCATAATCTGTTGTCAGTATTACATCAGTACTGCAAAGTAGGCAATCGTAGGCACAAAATCATACTAGGACCGGAGCCCTATGTAACACATGGGTCTAAGCATTTACATGAGATATTTTTCCTTGGGGAGGATGTGCACAAGGTTCCAAGGGTTCTTCACTTTCTCCTCTCTTTTCTTCCTTTCGGTCTCCAGAACATTATCTCTAAATAGTTCTATGACATTAGGGACCTTGAAGATATTCTGTGCAACCAGTTCACTTTGAGGAAATGGACGCCTCAGAGGGTTAAGTCACCCCCCCAATGTCGTGCAGCTAATTAGTAGCACAGAAACACTTCTGCCTCTCTTATGCCGAGCAGGGCACTTTCTACCCCGAAGAGCAATCCTTCTTGGCTTTGATTTGCTTTCCTTTTGCACCTGCTGCAGTCTGTATGCTGCAAAGTGGAAGTGAAAAAGAACCATTCTCTTACATGAAATATTTCTTCCTTTGGGGGAAAGATGGAGAGAGCCTGGAGCAGTAGATGAAGCAGTCCCTCCCACGGTGGTGTGATTGGAGGGGCCCCAGAATTACCATGTGTATTTGTTTCCTATGGCTCCGTAACAAATTGCTACAACGCTGATGCCTTGAAATGACTGAGATTTATTCTCTCACAGTTCAGGAAGCTGGAAGTCTGAAATCAAAGTTCTAGGGAAGAATCCTTCCTTGCCTCTTCCTAGCTTCTGGTGGCTGCCAGCAATCCTTGGAGTTCCCTGGTTTGTAGCTGCATCCTTCCAACCTCTGCTTCCATGGCACATGGCGTTCACCCTGTGTGTCTCCGTGTGTACTTTTCTGTCTCTTATAAGGACCCTTTCATTGAATTTAGGGCCCACTCAAATCCAGTATGATCTCATTTCAATCCCTACCTTGATTACATCTGCAAAGACCCTATTTCCAAATGAGATTACATTCTGAGGTTTTGGGTGGACATGAATTTTGGAGGGACACTATTCAACCTGCTACATCATTTATTCTGAAATAACAGTAGCTAGATACAAAATCAGAAGCATCATATAAAAGTGAGGAGATAATTTTTTTCTGTTTGTGAAACCTTGGGATGGTCCATTGCAAACCTGAAATTCTGAAGTTAAAACTCCCTAGCAAAAGGCTAGAAGATAATATTATGCACTCAATAAAGTTTTAAGAGAATAATATATTTTTAGTGTGTTTTGCTGTGCCGGGCATTGCATTCAGTGATTTACTTGGATCATTTCATCGAATCCTTTCAAAATCCCCAGGAGGCTTATACCATCCTGGTCCCCACTCTACAGGTTAGGAAACTGAGGTTCAGCAAGCCTGAGAGTGCTGGCCAGTCTTACACTGCTGAGCTCTTAGCCTCTATATTGGTTGCAGGACTCCTCACTTCTGTGTGTCTCCCTGTAACCTATAGAGAAGTGGACCTGTGACTACTAGATGTTAAAAATTATCGGCAGTAGGCTGATGACTTGGGATGGGGATATTGAGGTAAGAACTGATCTTTGGGAGCAGACTGCTTGAGTTCAAATCCCTGATTAACCACTTCATAGCTCTGTGTTAGTTTCTTCTTGCTACTGTAACAAATTACAGAAACTTAGTGGCTTAAACAACACTAGTTTATCTTACAGTTCTGGAGTTCTGGCAAACTGGGACCTGGGAAAACAAAGGGCTTTACAACTCTACTGAGAGCATTTCCTCTTGTGCCTAAAAGCATTCTGAAGATTTTATGAAAAGGTAAGTGAAGCATCTAAGCCGAGAGACTCTTTCCTGGAGTAAAGGTTGGGAACAATTGAATGCAGGCAAAATCAAAGGACACGGCGAGGCCTCCAAGTCATATTCCAGATTGAAGTTTTACCTTTGAGAATATTGGAAGCCTGAGAGCACTGAGTCTCTGACTTCTGTAACTGGAGCAGAAATAGGTTCTGGGTGCATGGGCTCCATTGATCCAAACAGCTCACAGTAGAACAGCACCCACCGGCGAATTTATTTAGATACAGAAACTGACTCGGAACTAAGAGGATCTGCCCACCCCAAAACCCCCTCCCGCCATTGCCATCACCCCGGGTGAGTTCCATTTATCTGTAAGCGACATGCATAGTGTGATTTATGCAGGAGAAACTTCAGTCCCAAAGTCTCACTGATTCTCCATCTCCTCACTATGTGCTCCTTTGGGTTAAGTCTTCCAGCCTTCACGGGAGCCATGCTAAACAGCAAATGACAGAGTAACACTATTGGGCTCTATGGGAAATTTTAAAGATCACTTCTTTTTTTTTTTTACATCTTCATTGGAGTATAATTGCTTTACAATGGTGTGTTAGTTTCTGCTTTATAACAAAGTGAATCAGTTATACATATACATATGTTCCCATATCTCTTCCCTCTTGCGTCTCCCTGCCTCCCACCCTCCCTATCCCACCCCTCTAGGTGGTCACAAAGTAAAGATCATTTCTTCCAATATCATCATTTTACTGAGGAGGAAACTGAAGAACTTGAGGGTTACAAAACTACCCTGCACTTCTGACTCCAGCTGCAAATTCGGGGGGTTCCCAAACCACCCTCAGATTCGATAATTTGCTAGAGAGACTCACAGAACTCACTGAAAGCTATTATACTCATGGTTATGGCTTATTACAGAGAAAGGATACAGATAAGAAATAAGAGTTAATGGAAGAGACACTCAGGGCAGAGCCTAGGAGTGTTTCACAGGCAAAGTGTCTGTTGTTCTCTTTCCACGGAGTCAGGACACATCAGTCTCCTGGTATCAATGGGTGATGATACACATGGAGTATTGCCAACCAGAGAAGCTCACCCAAGTCTTGGGGCTCAGAGTTTTTGTCGGGGCTCCATTATATAGGTATGATTGATTGATAGCCCATGTGGTGGACCTCAGTTTTCAGTCTCCAGCCCTCTCTGGGCCTGTCCCAAAGCTCCCACCCTAAATCACATCATTGGTCTTTCTGGGATGGCCAGTCCTCACTTAAACAAAAACACTCCTATAGGGATTACCTCCTAGAAGCCAAGGCCAAAGTCCAGACCTCTTTGGGGGCAAGGTTGAATTCTATACTACATTATTCCAAGGAGTTAAATGACTCAATCAAAGTCACATGGCTTAGCCAAAATATTTAAATTATTAAAACTCAGTAAATCTTCATAGTCTTTAATGATCAGTACAGGAGCAATATAGCGTAGTGGTTAAGAGTTTTGATTCTGGAATTAGACTCCTGGGTCAGGCTACAGCTCTGCATTTACTACTGCGTGACCTTGGGCAAGTTCCCACCATCTTTGTCCCTCAGTTTCCTCATTTATAAAATGGGGATAACAATAAAACCTAACATAGAATCAATACATGCAAAACACTTAAAACGGTATATAGCACATAGTAAGTCCTTGACTATTTTAGTCTTTAATGTTATTAAGCAGAAAAAATATGCAAATAAATCAGAAAGTAAGATTTCTCCATAATCATATTGCCCTCCCACCTAACTGATAGGTATCTATCTGGGTATCTGTATTTCCAAACCTTTTCTATTCATAAACAACAATAAACAAATTATATTACATAGTCTACAAGTTCATTTTTAACTAAGATTTTAATCAACAACTTATTACTTTTAAATCAATGAGAATTTTTGAAATGATGTAATTCTTGAATGAACGTGGAAAAGCTAAGCAACAAAATGACTACATTTTTTTGGTTACACAAGCATTTAAATCGTGAGCAGTTGAAAACCACCTGGGTTAGAGAGGCAAAAAAATTCCTTTTGACTTGTGTGAAGTCATAACACCAAATGTTTGGCCCACACACAGTTCTGCTCCTGCTATCCAATTCTTCCATCACAGAGGAGAATAGTATTTGTCAGGAAATGTTGCTTTCTGAATGTCGAGGAAGAAAAATAACCTTGTGGAAATTTCTGCTCACCTCAGTGGCAAATTTCCAGTTTTCCGGCTGTGAAGCTGCAAAATATTGTTTTTAGCTGTTATGACTAGAACTGAAAAAAGGTATGTAAGAAGAGAGAGAGAGAGAGAGACAATGTTTAATCAAGGGGAAATGTGATCAAGTTCGTGCCATGTACTAGGCACTGGACTGGTCAATTGGAGGGAAACAAAGTCAAAGAAGGCATCTTGTTAGGTGGCGTGGGTCCCCCAGCCTAGCAGGACACAAATGCACAAGGCAGGACAAATGACATGCTAAGTAGGGGTTCAACACCAGGATTTGGGGCTGTGACAGAAGCAGCATTTCATTCTGACTGGGCTACATAAAAGTGAAGACACTTGGGTTCTGCCTTTAAAGATTCCTGGGGGCACCCTGGAGGGAGAGGGCACCTGCTCGATTAAGATGAAAGCATGATACCGCAGGTGTCTCCAAGATCAGTTATGCAAGAAAGCACTGAATCGAGGCTGGCGAGTCACGAGGTCGCCCTCTGTGGGAAGTGACCCAGTCATAGGAGTTTTCCTTCTCGCCCTTAAGAGAGAAATTAATGTGTACCTTTTGCGGGGAGGTGGGTGGAAGCATCCTGAAATATTATACTCTGACAAAAAGGACTCTTTCCTCTCCATCCATTTCAGATAGAGAGCTGATTGGTTAAACAAATGATATCAGGAGTTTACAGAAGTACTTCTTGCCTTTCAACAGACTTTGGGGTCATCAGCATGATTTATACTCAGAGCAACCTTGTGGGAAAATTACGGTGGGTGACATTAAACCCAGTGAGGGCAGGGAGGCCCAGAGTCATGACTGTGTTTACAGCACTCTTAGTGTTCTTTATACTTCAGCTCGTAAGCACTCAGCTTTCTGGTTTTCTTTTTCTTTTTTTTTGCGGTATGCGGGCCTCTCACTGTTGTGGTCCCTCCCGTTGCGGAGCACAGGCTCCGGACGTGCAGGCCCAGAGGCCATGGCTCACGGGCCCAGCTGCTCCGCGGCATGTGGGATCTTCCCGGGCCGGGGCACGAACCTTGCATCGGCAGGCGGACTCTCAACCACTGCGCCACAAGGGAAGCCCTGGTTTTCTTTTTTCTTTCTTTTTTCTTTTTTTAATGGGCAGGAGTCCAAATCGCAAAGCACACTGGCACCATTTACATTCTAAGAGGCTTAAGTTTTTAATTTTCTTTTCCATTTCACTGGAACATTTTAGAAAGTTGCGCTGCTTTTTATTGCATTGAATTCTGAACATATCCTACCACTTTGATCCTAACCCCTGCAGAGCCTGGGCAGGGCTTGACTTTCAGGGAATGGGTAAAGGTAATGGGAGTACGGCAGGTCAAGAATGTTCCAGCAAGCAAAAGTGGGTAAAAGACTCCTGCCTCGTGGATGAGAATCTGCTTGCCAATGCAGGGGACACGGATTCGAGCCCTGGTCCGGGAAGATCCCACATGCCGTGGAGCAACTAAGCCCGTGTGCCACAACGACTGAAGCCCACACGCCTAGAGCCTGTGCTCCAAAACCAGAGAAGCCACCAAAATGAGAAGCCTGTGCACCGCAATGAAGAGTAGCCCCCACTCGCTGCAACTAGAGAAAGCCTGCATGCAGCAATGAAGACCCAACGCAGCCAAAAATAAATAAATTAATAAATTAATTAAAAAAAAGACTCCTGCCTCGTGACATCCCATTAGGAGACAGCAGACGATGGATCTGGATTACTGGATTCCAACAGCCCAAGTGCTCATAGTCTACCTAACACGCCCTCTGCAGATTAAGATACTTTCTCCCTTCTGTCCCCCAAAGCATCATCAAAGGGCAGCTTCCTCCCACGCCGCACAGCTAAGTTGTATTCGGCTGTGGTCGCTGCATTCCATGACTAACACTGATGGTTTCAATCTGCTGAATTGCCATCTGAGTGTCGTCCTCATTAGATTTCAAGAGGAACAGTTAGTGGCTCCATTCAACTTTCCTAACTTATTTTAGTCTCCCCCTTAAGCAACTGTTTAATTGGCTTACTTCCCCTGAGACCAAACATTTTCCTGTGGTGGGAGCAGAGAAAATTAATAGCTTCTGGAATATGGAACGATTGGGCCAGGATGTTGGAAGAGAATCTCCCTTTGCTAAGGTTCTTCTTGGAAGGGAATCTTTGTTTATCACCTTTAGTGGGCCTGAGTCCTGCATCCTAAACATGGCCTGAAGTTACCTCTGCTGATGTCCAAGTCTATCAATTAAAGAGGTGAAAAGCAAATGAGCAACAAAGCCAACCTTTAACGAAAGTGAGATCTAGGGTGCTAGGCGAGCCACACAAGTTCAAGCAAAAATAGCCTATTGTTCCTGAGAAAGCCCAGAAAACACACAAATCAACACCGTGTAGCTACTTCTCAGTAGCAATGTCTTTGTCCCTGTCATCAAATCACCTGCTCTTCTGAGTTTACAAACATGAGGCATGTGCACAAAAGGGATTTTTCCCCCGTGAATTGTGATGGCATTTCTCCTTTTAAGTCTATGTTGTGAGTAGTATACCAAACAGTTAAAGTCTGCAGAATTTCTATTTTAAATAAAAATCCTTGGTTTTGGGTTTTCCTGCACCAGTTAACAACTTGTTAAATATTGTCTCCTCTGCCAGGAAAATCATTATCTTGGTGGTTAAGGCTCAGAACTGCTCATCCCAGCCTCTTCTTTTCTCCTTTTCAAGTCAACCATGCACATTAATTTATTCAAATGTTCAACATGTATTTAGCGACTCTCTCTATGTCATTTGAGAACCTGAGAAAGTCCAGGGTGACTGATAAGAGTAAGCAGGAGTCACACAGCCGTGCAAGGACTCGGGAGTACCGCTAATTGAAGAGTTAAAGCAGGGCAGTGCAGTGAGATGAGGTCAGGTTGAAAAGGATCATTCTAGCTATTGAATGAGAATCGATTTGAGGAAAAGGTGTTTGCCACAAAAATGGAGTGACAGAGGGAGGAGGGCTAGAGATTCAAGTTCTGTCTTGATGGGAGAATTGACAGGACCTATCGATCGATTGAACGGGAACCGGGGAGAGGGAAGTAGAAAAATGAATCTTTTCCCTCTGATTTATGCCCTGATTTCTTAGTTAATTTCACTTTAGGTGACCTTTCTCCTCTGACTGTGTAACTTGACTCATTCCCAGGCAGAAGTGAGCTGAGCTAGTTCTTCCGCTCTGCTCTAGAACATTGGGAGAGGCAGGTCAACTTCACAGATTTCTCTGGGAGAATAATTATCTGGAGGGTTTTTTTTTTAATTCAAGATATTGTAAAAACAATAAAATAATTTGGAAGTGACCGAAGCCGCACTCTATAACGTTGATTCTTTACAGGTTTTATATGATGAACTACTAGAAATATAAAATGAGTTCGGTTATAAATATCAATTCCTCTTCATGAAAGAATTGGCTTGAACTCTTTACTAGTTATCAACAAGGAAAGCGCACTGGCTTGGGATTTGTTTCTCCTCCAGGTCTGGAGATATCTTTATCTGTTTGGTTGGTGGCACGGTATTGGCTTGCCCCAGGACATCTGGGGAGGAGTATACATTTCTCGGTTTTTGGCCTCTCAGGAGTGATTCTTTTCTCTCCGCTTGGGCAAAGAATGTCAAGTGCACTTTGAATAATGGGTGTTTGTCAATTGACTTTCACAGGAGGCTTTGTTTCTCTTCAAAATGCTTTTAAGATTTCATTGTATATTTTATTAGTAAACAATCATAATTAATAACAAATATAATAGGTACTATGTATCAAATACCAGGAAACTCTGCTTATGGGGGCATCATTGTGCTTCATCCAAAGTCGTGGGGTTGGTGAGTGGCGGGGACAGAATCTGAACCCGAGCGGAGCTGGTTTCAAAGCCCTAGCTCTTTATTTTCTGTTTGTTTCTTTAATTACTTTTTATTGAGGTAGAGTTGAATTACAATGTTGTGTTAATTACTGCTGTATGACAAAGTGACTCACTTCTACATATATATACATTCTTTTTCATATTCTTTTCCATTATGGTTTCTCACAGGATAGTGACTACAGTTCCCTGTGCTATACAGTAGGACCTTGTGTTTATCCATTCTATATATACCAGTTTGCATCTGCTAATCCCAAATTCCCACTCTTACCCTCTCCCACCTCCCTCCCCCTTGGCAATCACCAGTCTATTCTCTATGACCCTGATTTTGTTTCTGTTTCATAGATAGGTTCATTTGTGTCATATTTTAGATTCCACATATAAGTGATATCATACAGTATTTGTCTTTCTTTTTCTGACTTACTTCACTTAGTATGATCATCTCTAGTGGCATCCATGTTGCTGCAAATGGCATTATCTCGTTCTTTCTTTTATAAAACCCTAGCTCTTGGCCATTGCCTCAGTGGCTGAGGGAGGCTCCCGGTAACCTGAGTCCTCTAGGCTGAAGTTTTCTGTGGTGGCCATTCTCCACCGTGATCTGTGATCACCATGAGCTTTGGCAAGTGGAGTGACATTTTAAACCACCTAAGGAGGAAACAGCAACTTCCTCCTTGGCACCTCAACTGAACTTAACCTCTTCTGGGTCTAACATCCTATATATTACCACACATCCTCTTTGATTTTATTTTTCTTTTTAGTCTTCCTCAGTTACATTAAAAAAGAAATCCTTTTTTCCCCACTTTGTCTTACTCATTCCTTCTCCAAGCCGAAAAAGAGAACTGAGGCATCATGGCTGATAAAAGAGTCAGTGATACAGTTTTATTAAAAAAAAAAATGTCTGTTCTAGACTTCGTTCTGCCATATTGCTGATTGTTTTCTAGTTTCTAGTTTATGGATATTATCTTAGATAAACCATTAACTGCTTCTTCACGTCAAAGCACAGTGGCTGGTACAAAGTAGATACACGATCTACATTAATTGGTGTAGGTTGAATCTAAGTAAGGAGGGGTTAAGCATTCATTCACTCAGTAAACGTGTATTGAAGGCCCTCTTTGTGCCCTGCATCGTACCAGGGGCTGGGATGCAAAGATAATGCTGAGATTTAGAACATCCAGGGTCATCTGACTTGGATTCAAATCTTGCTCTGCTCCACTCTAATTGTGAAACTTGGAGAATTACTTTGTCTCCCCAAGCTTCAGATTTTTCATGCAACAATTAGGGCTAATCATAGGACTGTTAGGGGGATTGAATGAGGGTGCAGATAAAGCCCTTAGCACAGTCCTGGCACATTGTAGGCCCTCATACGTGTTTCCTGGTAGTATCATAGAATCGAAGATCAAGGGGAGATTAATTACACCACCAATGTAATTTATTTCAACAAGCACGTATTCACATGCACACATGCACACATGGATGTGTATTCACATGCACACATACACATCCATGCATGGGGTATAGTGATTTTGAACGTTGGGGAGAAGAAGGATGAATGTATCTAAAATTATATTTAAAAAACTAAACAATACATCTTCCATATAACACAGACTGTGGGACGTAAAACTCAGCAATGTCTTTGCTTTTGCAAATAAGCAGAAGAGAGCAGGGATTTCCAGAGTGGAAGCGGGAGAGGGTAGCGGGCAGTATAAGACAATATTTGGAGATAAAAATTTCAGTTTTTCAGAAGGGAATAAGCGAACTTGAACCAAAGGCTCTGGATGTCCCTTGATGTTTCCATAATATATGAATTTATAAAACAAGGACAGATTTCAGTTTTGATATAAATTTAGACAGTGCTGCAGTCCAACGTTAACTGGATTTTCCTAGTGAAGACAGACATGGCCCAGTGATGCGTGGACAGAGATGCAGTCTGGATGGGGCCAGCCTTGGGATCCGGCCACCATGGCAGCTTTGCTGCTTGGTGGTAGCCCCACAGCTGGTGTCGGGGTGAGGTTTGTGTGGAGTCCAGGGCAGAGTATCTGGAGGATACAAAGAGCGTGGGCCAGAGTCCTGAGCACTCAGCATGGGATGAGTAGGAGGGCCTGACCCCAGAGATCAGGATGTTCCAACAGGCAGGCAGATCATGACAGCAGGGAATCCAGTGGAGGTGGTACTCAAAGTCCAGCAAAATTGGCAGCTGACAGAGAAGGGCATCTGCACGGAGCAAGACCCTAATCTTAGGGCTCAGAGAAGGGGGACGGCCAGAGCAAGGTAGGTCTTGTTTATAGACCTTGAACTCCAGTCTCTCTGAAACTCAGGTCTATGTGGCCACAGCACCAAACCTGTCAAGGCCACTTAGAACGACCCAAACACCTCTATTTAAGAGCTTCCTAGACTGGAGGTGGGACAGGGCCTGTAGGTAAGGGTCACCTGTCACTTGCTGGGAGAAATAGAGCACTACAGAGGCTGGGAAACAGCAGAATTCCTTCTAGAATCTGCACAATTTCTACTCTTATCTTCCTATTTTCTAGTTAGTTTTCATTAGTACTAGTACACCATATTGCTTTACTTAGTAAAAAACAAAAAATCCAGTACATACCATTAAAACTACATCCTGCGTCTCCTAACCGTGTGATCCAAAATGTCCCGGGCAGACCCAAGCGTCAGTTGAATTTATTGCTTTCAGTACACAGAAGCCATAAAACCAACTCAACTTTTAAATAATTTTTATATGTCCTTTCCTATAAATTGACAAATTGAAGACAATCCTTTGCCCATTTTCCACTTTTTGGTTTGGAAAGCAGTCCCTGTTTTTAGGAGTCTTAAGAAAGAGCATTGTTGTTGGGATGGGAAAGTGGTCACATGAGTGACATTTTTTCTAATGAAAAATCCAAATGTTAAACAGCCACCCTGGAAGTTCCTTCCAGGCAAGATCTATTTGGAATACATCATAGCGTGATACACAGAACCTTCTGTAAAACGGTGTTCAATCAATGTCGCACGTGGTTAAAGCAAGGCAGGCTCTTCAAACAATGCCTCCCCCAAAACTAGAGCCACTGAGCCCGAGAGAGATACTTTATCCTTGAAACCAAAACAAACAGGACCACCCTGCCCAAGGCAGGGCCACTGGCCTTAGACATTTGGCTTTTCATGCTTTTCTAGTTGAAGTACCCCTCTTCCTTTGAACAGCGTGCCCTGTCGTGAGACTGGAGGTTCCCCTTCATATCTTGAAGTATTTGCCCAGCCACATCTCCACCAGAGGCAAGCGTCAGCTATTGAAATGTGACTGGGGACTTCCCTGGCGGTCAAGTGGTTTGGACTCCTCGCTTCCACTGCAGGGAGTACGGGTTCGATCCCTGCTGGGGGAACTAAGATCCTTCATGGCCTGCAGTGCTGCCAAAAAAAAAAAAGAAATGTGACCAAGTCAATGTACCACCTCTCTCCTCCCCCAACCCAGCCCCTCAGCACCTCCTCTCTGCCCATATTCCCTGCTCAGTGAATGTCATAACTGTCCCCCTAGGTGTCCAAGTCAGACATCCCAGAGTCACCCTGCTTCAAGGACAAATTTGTGCTTCTGTAGAAAACTTTGCATTGTCAAGGGGACACCCCTCTGAGTATTCTGATTCCTCAGGGACTATTGTACAACTCCGTAAATGGTGCATAACCACCAGAATGCAAAATAATTCTTAGCTCTAGATGGGCCCATGGTGTCCTATCTCGTGGAGGTTCAGAATCCCCTCCCCCACTGCGGAAGAAGCTAGCTCTGCCTCCGTGTGTACATTCATTTCAATATTCCTCCTCCATAGATGTGTCTGTTTTTCAATTTCTCCCTTGAACCAGTTATAACATCTGCCTGCTTCCTTCTTTATGAGTGGAATAAAATCTTTAGCATGTGTTCATTTTATATCCTATGAGTCATGATTTTACCTTTTTTTTTTAAAAAAAAACATCTTTTAGCACTGTCTTTTTCTCACTCGCCTCCTTTTCATCCTTCACTTTTTTCACTCCGTTGTCTTCTTTCTAAATGTCTCTAGAATGTGTCTCCTTCCCTGCAACCCCCCTGCTGCTACCCCAGTTCGGGGTTGCTGTCATTTTTCACAGTGATAACTGTAACAGCCTCCTAGTGGACACATGTCTCCGACCTTGGGCCCCTCCCAACCGCTCCCCACATTCTATTCTACACACTGTAGCTCCTTAAACTAAAATTCCAATCCATTTATCCATTTCCTGCTTAAAACTCCTCAAAGGCTAGGGGCTTCCCTGGTGGCGCAGTGGTTGAGAGTCCGCCTGCCGATGCAGGGGACACGGGTTCATGCCCTGGTCCGGGAAGATCCCACATGCTGCGGAGCAGCTGGGCCCGTGAGCCATGGCCGCTGAGCCTGCGCGTCCGGAGCCTGTGCTCCGCAATGGGAGAGACCGCAGCAGTAAGAGGCCCACGTACCGCAAAAAAATAAATAAATAAAAATAAAAATAAAAAATTCCTCAAAGGTTTTGCATCACCTTAGCCCACGGGTCATGTTAAGAAACTGGGCCTTTGGGACTTCCCTGGTGGCACAGTGGTTAAGAATCTGCCTGCCAGTGCAGGGGACACGGTTTTGAGCCCTGGTCTGGGAGGATCCCGCATGCTGTGGAGCAACTAAGCCTGTGCCCCACAACTACTGAGCCTGCGCTCTAGAGCCCAAGAGCCACAACTACTGAGTCCTCGTGCCACAACTACTGAAGCCTGCACACCTAGAGCCTGTGCTCTGCAACAAGAAAAGTCACCACGATGAGAAGCCCATGCACTGCAACGAAGAGTAGATCCCACTCACTGCAACTAGAGAAAGCCCGCGCGCAGCAACAAAGACCCAACACAGCCAAAAATAAATAAATAAATAATAAAAAAAGAAACCAGGCCTTTGAGACACACTGTGAGCTGGCCCGATTCACATTTCTACCTCTCACACACTTTCCTTTTCAACCTGAAGGTCAATCACTATTACTTTTATTACCTTTTAATACCTGGCTGACTTCGGGTCTTCTCTCGTGCTCTTTCTTCTGCCAGCCTCTCTTCCCCATCGGCTTTCACCAGGCAAACTCCTAGGTACCCTTCATGTCTCAGCTTAGATGTGTAGTGGAAGAAAAAACATTTTTCCCTCTATCCTCCTAGGTTCAATGTCTAGGGCCTGGGAATCAAACTGAAATAAGACAGATTAGAGAAAAACAATTTTAATTACGTACGTTGCATGGAGTTTGATAGAGAAAATGGGGTTCAAGGGTCAGATGATTGGGGCTTATATACCACATTAAACTAAACAAAGGAAAGGGGGTTTGGGACTTCTGGGTTGGGGGGCAAGGTAAAGAGAGAGGAGAGGAGGAAATGCGGGGTAAAAAAGGATCTTCTTGTTATGCACATAAGAGGTGTCTCCTGAGTAGCTCTCCTCCCTGTACAGAGACGTCTTTACAAATGGAAATTTACATTATGAATGTGAATTTCCTTTTCTAAAGGGGAAATTTATACCTTATTTTTAGGCAGCTGCGGAGGTAAAGAGCTTTTCCTACATCTGCTGGCTCTCAGTTGCCTTTAGCTCAAAATAATCCATATGCCAAAGGGGCATATTTTTGGAGTGATGTATTCTGATGTCACTTTCTATGGAAAGACTTGTCCATTACGTGTCCTGTTCTTTCTCTACAGTAGAGTATATGACTTGGGGCCTGGGCACTGAGTGTGGCCCAGGAATGCAGTGGTAACTTTTTTTCTACGAGGATTTTGCAATGGTTTTAAACTGTAGAGTTTGCCAGCATCCAGAGATCATCCTCCCCACTCACTGTTGTGGCCTTTCCCGTTGCGGAGCACAGGCTCCAGACGCGCAGGCTCAGCGGCCACCATGGCTCACGGGCCCAGCCGCTCCACGGCATGTGGGATCTTCCCGGACCGGGGCACGAACCCGTGTCCCCTGCATCAGCAGGCGGACTCTCAACCACTGCACCACCAGGGAAGTCCCCCCAATCTCTTCTTTTAAACAGAGCGGTTAATCTACATCCTTGGAGCTCACAGTTGGTATTGCAGCTTGGCTCTGAAAGTGTAACCATCGTGACCTGAGTTCTAGAGTCTTGCTACTCAAAGTGTGGTCTGTGGGACCAGCAACATTGGCATTCCCTGGAGCTCATTAGAAATGCAGAATTTCAGGCCCCACCTCGGACCTCCTGAGTCAGAATCTGCATTTTAATAAGATGCCCAGGTGATTCAGATTCATGTTAAAATTTAAGAAGCACTGTCTAAGGGTCCCACATTTACTGACTGAGGGACCTTGGACAAATTACCTAACCACACAGACACTTCAACTACAAAGTGTGTTTTCTACTTTATATGTACCTCATAGGACTGTTGTGAAGAGGAAGAGTCAATACACACGTAGAGCTTAGAATCATGGCATTTAGTAAGACACTGACAAATATTAGCTTTCGATAATATGACACCAGACCAAAGAGTAAGACAAGTCATTGGGATGTCAGACACCCATGTGAAGGGCCGGCTTGCAAATTGGTGCACTCTTGCGAGCCAAAGCTTGACAATCCAGTTTGGAGATTTATTTCAAGGAATTTATTAATGTTTGACTCTCTCACTTAGGAAAGATTCTTCTATTTGTGGTCATCTTCAAAGAGGGCTTGAAGACTAGAGCGGGAGCAGTTAAAAGACAGGGCCAGGGCTTCCCTGGTGGCGCAGTGGTTGAGAATCTGCCTGCCAATGCAGGGGACACGGGTTCGAGCCCTGGTCCGGGAAGATCCCACATGTCACGGAGCAACCAAGCCCGTGAGCCACAACTACTGAGCCTGCGCGTATGGAGCCTGTGCTCCACAAAAAGAGAGGCTGCGACAGTGAGAGGCCCGCGCACTGTGATGAAGGGTGGCCCCCGCTCGCCACAACTAGAGAAAGCCCTCGCACAGAAACGAAGACCCAACACAGCCAAAAATAAATAAATAAATTTATTAAAAAAAAAAAAAAAAGACAGGCCCAGGTCATGTTACCTTTTTGAGACTTGTTCTATATGTAAACACATAATCTTGTGCTTCTTTTCTTGATTGCTGTCTGTAAATTCCTCGTGGTGTCACCTGACTCTCTTTGCCTCTCTACCCTCTGCTTCCTCTCTCTTGCTTCTCTGTCTCCTCTATTGCTCCCTATTTGGCCTCCATCCACCTTACCAGATAGTCCTTTATCCCACTGGGTCTTTCCTTGTGAACTGACTTAAAAGCCTTCCAACTGGGACAGGCCGGTGGCCCCTGGCTGCAGCAACGGTGAGGAGAAGCCGGACCAGACTTGAGCAGTAGTTCCTGTGTCCTCACACTTTTGCTTTCACCAAACTATTTTGCAGGTTGGCTCTGAGGGTAGACTCAAGCTGACCCTGAATCCTGATAAAGCCACATTAACCTCCGTAGTTGCGTGGAGTAGGGAAGGGTGAAGCCCTATAGTCTTCAACAAACAGCTGTTGAACTTCCTGTGAGGTGTGCCACTGAACTAGATCTGGGGAATATAGAGGTGAATGTCCCAGATCATGACTTTGAAGAGCTTGCTCCATGATCTGTGATGCTATGTGATGACCAAAAGACCAAGAGCAGGTTATTTTAGGGAGAGTTTTATGCCATGGAATAGGATGTGAAAGCTGATAGCCCCACCACTTCATCTGTTGGTATGTATCATCCTATTTTACTGAACTCATGTATGATTACTCTATCACCTACTTGTCTATTTGCCTAGCTTCAAACATTTTGTTACATAAATGGAATTATTACATATGTGTATCTTATTCTACACCCTGATCCTCTCACTTAACAATATATCACAGGCAGTTTTCAGGTTATTATTCATAGCAACACTCCACTCTTTTTAAGGGGTACATGGTGTTGTTGAATAGAGGTACCAAAATTTAACTGATCATTCTCCTTGTATATATAATGGTATACATATGCAAGCATTAACGTAGAATAAGTTTCTAGACTGGATCTATTAGGTTACTAGGTATGCATATGTTAAAGTTTAGGAGGCAATGCAAAAATGCCTCCCCCAAAAATTCTGTATCAATTTACATGCCTACCAACAGTATATAAAAGTTCTAGTCCCCTCCCCCCGCCTTCACTTAAGCCTTTGTTTATCAGTATGAAAAAAGGTGTTATATTTTAGATTTTTATTTCTTTGGTAGATTGAATATCTTCTCATGTATTCTTTTGCCATTTGTATTTTCTCTTTGAAGTCCCTGTACCTATCTCCCATCTTTCTTTCCTGTGTTTTTTTGGTCTTTTCTTAAGTTTGTACCAGGTCTTTGAACAGTATGACTACTGACCTAATATGTTGTACATAATACAATATCTTTGCTCAGTCTACTTTTTACTTTGATTTTTTTGCCTCATTTTTGTTGTTGCCAGGCAGAAGTCCTTTTAAAAATTATCATTATATATTCACATATGCACATTTTCCATCATGGCTTCTGAATTTCATGTCTTGTTTGTGAAGGCTCCCTCTCCACCCCAAGATGATAAAACCTAACACAGAACCTTAAACTTCATATATATATATATATATATATAGAGAGAGAGAGAGAGAGAGAGAGAGAGAGAGAGAGAGAGAGAGAGAGAGAGAGATGATTTGGTTTGGTTCAGGAGTAATATTTTATTAAAAATAATACAACCACTGAATACCTTGAATTAACAGGCAATACATATTTGTAAAACTGTTAAATGATATCCTTTAAAAGGAGGTTTTTTACCAAAACATTTACCCTAGATTGAGTTCTCCAGGCATGCAATAGCTCTGTGAGTATTCACAGTCATATCATTTGATCTTTTTCAAGAAAGAAAACTACAAAATAACTCTTTTAAAGTCTTATTGTACAAAGGGTATATAGATGGAGTCTTCCTGATTTTTTTTTTTGGTGTGAGTTGATCTTCCTGGTACAGGATTCCGAGTCTGGTCATCTCCCCGTACCACATCTAGGGCAGGGTTTTTCTGGAGGGTCTTTTGAAATATGTTGCTGGAATTCCAGGTGCTGCATGTCCGGGGATGTGTAGAGGGGTTTAAGCGGGCTCTCAGGAAAGGTACCGTGAGAAAACAAGAGATGGCACCGTTTAGGGAAGGACAAAATCACACTCTCAGCCCCTGCCTCTGCAGCCCTGGCCGTGCCCACAACTGCCGAAGCCAACTTCTTCCAGTGGCCTTAGCCTTTCCGTGCCGCGTCATCCAGCTTTGCTAACAAAAGTGCCTTTCTCAAGCAAACACCTTTTAAAATATGTCATGGCCTTCCTCCGTGGATATTCTGAAAGGCTCAAAGAAACCAAATTGAAGGGCAGTTTCAGAAGGCCTAACACAGCCTGGTGCATGATTTCTCCATGGGGCCTCATGTGAGTGGGCGTGAAGCAAACTGCTGGTTTCCTTGAAGGTGGTCACTGGGTGGCCCAAAGCACCTGTAAACCTGACCCAAAAATGGCTTGGGGATCTATCTGAGACTCACTCACTGATCTTAGCCATAGGTGGGCATCAAAGGCTTTGAGGATAAAGGGTTCAAGGCAGTTAGGGAATCACAGAGATTCCTCAGTATCTTCAGGCTGATCTTCCTCCCATCCAAGCCTGCCTTTCCACTTCTGTTTAGGGGCAGCACAAAGCCTCTTTGGCCTAAAAATACCCCTGCTTCCTCTTTCCTTCTCATCTCTGTCCAGCTGGGTTGCCCTTCCCTTCTACTTGAAATTCTGCTCTCAAAGTGACCCCATGGGAGCCGGTGAGAGTGATAGAGGGAGAAAGGCAAAAAATGAATATGAATCTGGAGCAGACGAGGAACTTCTGCACATTATAGGAAGATGCAGGAGCCCCGCTGAAAAAGAGGCAAATAATATGGACAGGCAATTCACAGAGGGTATCAGTTTCCTACAGCTGTCATAACAAAATAACCCAAACTGGTGGCTTAGAATAACGGAAATTTATTGTCTCAAAGATGAGGAGGCTGGAAGTCTAAAATCAAGGTGTCAGCAGGGCCAGGATCTCTCGGATAGCCTAGTAGGATCCTTTCTGGACTCTTCCAGCGTCTGGTAGCCCCAGACATTCCTTGGCTTGTGGCAGTACAACTCCAGTCCTCATATGGTGTCCTTTTTATATTTCTTCACATAGTCTACCCTGTGTGCACATCTGTTTCCGTGTGCAAATTTCCTTTTTCCAGAAATGACGCCAGTCATATTGGATTAGAGCCCATTCTAATGACCTTATTTTAACTGGATTACATCTGCAAAGACCCTATTTCCAAATAAGGTCACATCCTGAGGCACTGGGGGTTAGGACCTCATCATGCCTTTTCACGGGGGACACATTTAAGCCATTACACAGAAGAAGAATTTCGAAAAGCTAATCAGTCTATAAAGAGATGAGTAAAATCATTAGCAATTAGAGAAATGCAAATCAAAGCAACACTTTTCTCGTATTAGACTTGCAAAAATTAGAAAGCTGGTTATGCCAAACGTTGGCTGGAATGTGAGGACAGAGAAACACCTGTGCTCTGCTGGTGGGAAGGAGTGCAAACTGGAGCTCCATTTCTGGAACAACCTGGCAGTACTTGGTTAAATTAAAAATGTCCCAGAAATTTGGCTTCTAGGAATATATCCTGGAGAGATTCTCACACAGCGCCATCGTGGGACAGGCCAGAGATGTTTATTGTAATCTTATTTTTGGTGGCGGGGAATTTTTTTTACATGTCTTTTTGTGTGCATGATAACATGTACATAACTGAAATGTACCGTTTTAACCATGTTTTAAAAGTAAATTTATTTATTTATTTTTGGCTGCATTGGGTCCTCATTGCTGCATGCGGGCTTTCTCTAGTTGCGGCAAGTGGGAGGCTACTCTTAGTTGCGGTGCACGGGCTTCTCATTGTGGTGGCTTCTCTTGTTACGGAGCACGGGCTCTAGGCACATGAGCTTCAGTAGTTGTGGCTCGTGGGCTTTAGAGTGCAGGCTCAGTAGTAGTGGCGCACGGGCTTAGTTGCTCCATGGCATGTGGGATCTTCCCGGACCAGGGCTCGAACCCATGTCCCCTGCATTGGCAGATAGATTCTTAACCACTGCGCCACCAGGGAAGACCCATTTTAACCATTTTTAAGTGTACAATTCAGTGACATCAAAATCATTCACATTGTTGTACAACTATCACCACCATCCACCTCCAGAACTTTTTCATCATCTCAAACTGAAATTCTGTACCCATTAAATAATAACTCTTCCTTCCCCGCTCCCTCCATTGCCTGGTAACCACTATTCTACTTTCTGTCTCTATGAGTTTGATTATTCTAGGTACCTCATATAAGTGGAATCACACATTATTTGTCCTCTTGTGTTTGGATTATTTCACTCAGAATAATGTCTTCAAGGTTCATCTACGTTGTAGTGTGGATCAAAATTTCATTCCTTTTTTGGGGAGGTTTAATATTTCACTGTGGGCATATAACACATTTTAAAAAAATCCATATTCATCTGTTGATGGACCCTTAGGTTGTTTCCACCTTTTGGCTATTGCAAATAATGCTGCTATGAACATTCGTGTTTAAGAATCTGCATCCCTGCTTTCACTTCTTCTGGGTCTATACCTAAGAGTGGAGTTGTTTGATTATATGGCAATCCTATGTTTAACTTTTTGCTGAACCACCAAACTGTTTTCTTGTGCGGCTGCACCATTTTATGTCCCTACCGGCAATGCAGGGGGTTTCCAATTTCTCCACATCCTTACCAACACTTGTTATTTTCTGTTTTTTGTTTGTTTTGTTGTTGTTGTTGTTGTTTTGGCCATGTGTGGCTTGTGGGATCTTAGTTCCCCGATCAGGGATTGAACCCGTGCCCCTTGCAGTGGAGGCCTAACCCCTGGACCGCCAGGGAATTCCGTTTGTTTTTTAACAGTAGCCATCCTAATGACTGTGAAGTGGTATCACATTGTGATTTTGGTTTGCATTTCTCTATTGAGTAACGATGTTGAGCATCTTTTCATGTGCCTTTGTATTTTCTTTTTTAATGAATTTCTTGTGTGTCTTTATTGTTTTCAAAATAAAAATCTCATATATATCAATATAAATAGAGGTCTATCTATCTACCTCTTCATATATCCATACATACGACACAATAATACCATTTTGCTAGACACATTCAAATAAAAAGATACAGATTAAACAGTTTAGAATGGTTGCCTATGAGGGGAAATGAATGGGATTTGCAGATAAAGGGAATAAATAAACAAAGCAACACAGGGCCATTGAGAGGACAAAGATGATAGTGTGCTATGAACTGAGGAGAATAATTAACTCAAACCTTTGCACATTAAATCAAAAAAAAAAAAAGGAAAGGCAGAGAAAACATGTTTTTAAGCCCACAGTACTTTCTGGTCCTGCCCTATCCTCACCCTGCAGTGCTGGCTACCATCCCGAAGCTGGTCTACCTTCCTGAGCCCTCAGGCCTCCTCCCCTGCAACAAGGAAATCCAAACTGGGGAGCAGTGGAGGCGTGAGTCCTCTGGTGGATCAAAATTAGTCAGCAGGACCAAGCAGCCCCCTTGCTTTCTTCCCCTCCCCTCAGCCAGCTGCTCTAGGGCCTTGCACCTCAGCCTCTTCTTCAGGGCAGTGCGGGAATTCCTCTTCTCTGGCGCCCCTTCTGGCTGTCACATTCTCTGACACTGAAATTCACCATGCACGCTTTTATTTTTCTTAATTAATTTTTATTGGAGTATAGTCTCTTTACAATGTTGTGTTCATTTCTGCTGTAGAGCAAAGTGAATCTGTTATACGTATACGTATATCCATTCTCTTTTAGATTTCCTTCCCGTTTAGGTCACCACAGAGCACTGAGTAGAGCTCCCTGTGCTGTACGGTAGGTTCTCATTAGTTACCTATTTTATACATCGTAGCGTACATATGTCCGTCCCCATCTCCCAGTTCCTCATTCCTGTCCCCGGGCCAGCAGAACCCCTGGCCCTGCTGCAGTTTGCGCTGTGAGCTGCTGGCAGGCACCACCCTCATTTGCAGGTAGAAAGAGGAGACAGGTTGTTCTTGAGCAGATGACCTCAGTTGGTCTAAAACCAAGAAGGAAATTAAAGGAAGTGAATTTTTCTTAGTAAGCTGCCACTTAGACAGCTTTGTGGTGTCCTCTGGCATTTCAACATTTCCAGTGCCAGTTGAGACCAGTTGGTGCAGAAAGAAAGGGACTAATTAAAGGGTGTCGTCAATTTCTCAAACTCTCAGAGAAGGTTGAACGGAAGGTTGTAGGTTGTGGAGAGCAGAAAGGCTGGTTTGTTTTAACTCCATTTAAATACTTGGCTTCTTTTGAATAAATACCACGAGTGGCACTTGCCAGAAATCAACTTTAATAGCACGTATGTGTGAGTCTCAGCCCAAAGTGCTGCGTTGGAAAGGCTGACAGTTCTTCTAAGAGCAATTTCCCTCACCAGGCTGCGTGAGAGAAGACCAATCTCCATTATACTTTACGACAGGAACACTTACCATTCTGCTCCACTTAGGAAATAAGGGACTGGACGTTTTGTTTTTGTTTTTGTTTTTTTGGCCGTGCAGCGTGTGGGCTCTTAGGTCCCGACCGGGGATTGAACCCATGTCCCTTGCAGTGGAAGCACAGAATCCTAACCACTGGACTGCCAGGGAATTCCCTGGACATCTTTTAATTAAACAACTTGGATTGTGTTTGGGGTGACTATTGCCCGTGGAGCCAGTGCTGAGCAGAGGGTGGGGCAGAGTACCTGCTCCCCTCCTGGGGGCCTTGCAGGGTGGCGGGCTCCACCTCATGGCTTGCAGAGTTTACCTCTTTGAACCTGCAGATGACTTGGCCCCAGACTCACCTCAGTGAAAGTCAATTTTCACTGGAGGAAATTCGGAGATTAGAGGCAGGACTTCTGGAAAATTACAGGTGATAAATGCCCCTCGGGTGCAGGAGGTCACCCCTTCTACTTTCTTTGCATCAGCACTCAGGTCCAGAATAACAAGCAAGCCACATTAGCTGCAGGGGAAAATAAATAAATTCAGGAATTCAAACTCCATTTCCCAAGTTACTTCAGAGAGCCTGTTTTCAATATATAAATCAGCACTGGTTGGTTTTATTGCCATTTCAAAAATTACAGAAACAAAATGTAGGAAAAAAATGAAGAGATGTATCACTGGAAAGAAGAACTATGACATGTGTATTGCTTTAAACTAATCTCAGTTCAACAGTCTCTACCGCTACTAGAAAACCTAACACGTACATATACACTAGTACATATAAGCAAGAATATAACCGTTTGTTTACAGTGAATCCTACCTATGCTGGCACAAGAGGGGATGCGACCGAACAGCTGTATTGGCTGGAATTTGCACCTACTGGACCTCATAATTTTTAGGAAGTGCAAGAAATCATGCCGGCACAGTGGCCTTTGGAGAGGCTTTCAACAGCTCCTCCCAAGTCAGTAAAGATGGCGCTTGCAACCTGGGTTGAGGTGCAAAGAACTGAGTAGGGCAGACTTCCAATCCACGTGCACACGCGTGCACACACACACACACCCCCTGCACATTGCTTGGCATGGCTGGCCTGGTGCTGGGTCCACCTCAGTAAAATCTCCCAGCGTTCTGCATGATTTTTCCATGAAAATAGCACTGGGTATCACCAGGAAAAGGCCCAAAGCTGCTTAGTGGAATCAAAGACTCCAGGGTCATATGCTCTTCAAAACAGAGGTGCTGGAGGCTGTAATGGTAACTTCCTGAAGAGAAGGGAGGAAAGTCTGTGGTTTAATAGTTTGGGAGGGGCTGCATCCTTTGTGTCCCTCTTAAGAAATGTTCCTTAACATTGAAGGAGGGCAGAATATGCCACCCGCTAAATGCGCCATTTCGGCATGTGGATTATTTTGAGCTGAAGTCCGTCAAGACCCAGCAGGTTCAAGAAGAGCTGTTACCTCTCCCTTAACGACCTAAAAGAATGTAGATAAGGGGTCTGACCCAGAAATAACTTTTTATCTGAATGACCTGTGAGTATGGCAGGGCAAACCTCTATTATCAAAATCTGGTCTTCTTATCCTCCAGGAAGTTAACTTTCTCCCCTTTGAAGCCCCAGCCCTTGTCCTATCCTGTAGCTCAGGATGGCATATAAGCCTCCATTGCCCGGCTGCCTTTGGGTGTCATAATTTTATGAGGATCCCATATGTACAAGATAAAAATTGGTTTTTCTCCTGTTAATGTGTCTTATGTCAATTGAATTATTAGACCAGTCAAAGAACCTAGAAGAAGAGAAGGAAAATCCCCCCGCACCCCGACAGCACAGGAACAGGTTTAACTTTGAGATGGTTTGTAAGATAGTCTTCCAGGAAATAGCAGTTTGCAAAATGCTGTTGAGGGGTGGGAGGTGGGAGGATTTCCTTGATCTGAGAAGGAGAAGGTAACCAATCCCTAGAATATGGCCAGGGGAGCTCCTGGAAAGAGCCCTGCTGACGCCTGCCATTTAGGTGGGGAAGCTGAACAGGAGGAAGCACGCTGTGCGGGCTTCCTAAGGAGTCGGAATCAGGAGTGATGCCTTAGTAATGATCTTGAGAAATATGAATTGGCCACTTGAGACAAATAGGCACCTGGAGGAGCCCTAACCACCACGTTTTGTTCAGGCCTGATGGGGGGCTTCCCACAGGTTGGAGTCAGGAAGCTCTGTCAAGGCGATGAGAGGCCACGTTTGATCACTCATAGGGTGACCAGCTCCGTTTCGTCTGGGACTCTCCCAGTTTTAGCACTGAAGGAGGCCTCCCGGCCTACGACTCCCCTCTGTCCTGGGCAAACTTGCACTTTTAGTCACCTTTCTGTCTGGAAAAAGCAGAGCATTCAATTCAGTCTCGTTTTGAAAAGAAAATAACTAGAGTTCGGCTACAGGGGCTGTGAAAGACCGCCTTTATCTTGGTAATTCCCTCTCTGCTTATTTTTGTTACCTCTTATCTGTTTCCTGGTAGTAAATCTCTTAGAAAGAAAATGGACTGTGTGCTTGCTCTGGGCTGGGTTGAGTGTGGTAGCTGGGACACCGGGGCTCACTCTGCAGCTGGCTCAGAAAAGAGGAAATCTCTAAGGCTAGATTGGCTGATGGCAGCTTCGAGCGAGAAAGGAACGCAGGTTACATCCTGGGGCCAGTGAAAAGGCAGGACAGGGTGTTGTCGGAGCTAGTCTGAGCCCTAAGTGCCTGAAGGTGGGAGAGCCTTCCCAGGGGTGCTCAGCTCAGTCCTCTTAGGTGGGCTCCAGCATTAGTGGGTCTTCTATACTCCCCCACATCAGACCTTCTTCCTCACTATGCACTTGGGTGGATTAATACCACACTTTGCCTGATGTCAAGAAGGGAACAAGAACCTGGGCCAAAACATTAAAATTTGTCTTGAGTCCTTTTCACGCCACACTTCTTTTCCTTCTTTCCTCCTCCCTCCCTTCTTTCTTTCTTCCTCTTTTCTTTCCTCCCTCCTTCCTTGCCTTCCATTATTTTTATTTTCCTTTCTTTTCAGGGCTCAATTTAAAAAGCCCCATCACCTTAAAGCCCAAGTGCCACTACTGCCCCCATGTGTATCATGGATGGAAGAACTCAGTCCCAGGATAGCAGTCCACACACCTGGAGAGAACCAAAAGACCTTGGGACACACCAACAGAACTGTGGACAGAGCTGAAAGGCCATTGATTAAAGAGTGTCAGCCAAGGACATACGTGTCACCTGGAGTAACATTTCAGATGGGGTAGCCTGACCGGTATTTTGGAAGCCATACAACTCTGGCTAACTGAGGATTTCCCTAAGAGAGAACACCTTGATCGTGTTTATGTACAACGAGCTACTGCAGGTCTTTGTATTCAGCTCTGATACACACATAAGGGCAGGACTGCGTCTGCCTCATTCAACTTGTATTTTTAATGCTAAGAACAGCACCTGGCCCATAGTTACTGGAATATATATGGGAGTAAGAGTCATATCACCATTACATGCATATCATAATTGTATATGCACATCTAACAGTATTTGCTACATTTTTACTACGTGCTAGGAATGGTTCTAAGTATGTGTATTATTTTGTGTAGTCATCACAAGCACCTTATGAATTATTATCCCCATTTTACAAACGAGGAAATGAAAGCACAAGATAGGCAACTTGCCTCAGTTAAGTGGCAGGGTCAGGATTTGAATCCAGGTCCCAGAGCACTCTTATGGACCGTTATATTTTACGTCTCCCATTTATGTGCATCTATATCTCATTGTAGTATAAGAGCACCTGCTGTTAACACAATGAAATACACTTTTAATCTAAGAAAACAATACACGAAGGGGTTATTTTTTGAGTTCTCAAAACTATTCCAGGGTTCCTTAATGTCCTTAACTACTAAATGTCTCCCATAAAATAGTGTGTACATATGTGGAAAAGGGAAATGTTTTGAAAAGCAGTAATGTCTATTCCTCTTCTGCCTTTTTGAGACCCAGGCTTTGACCTAGTTCGCCCCAAGCATCCATTTGCCTTGGGTCCAGGGAGGGGGAGTGCATGGATTGAGACATCTGTCACATTACAGTGTGAATGCTGGGAAATAGGAGATAGCATTCGGCCTCTGTTGCGTAAAAGAGAATTAAGAGAAGATTTTCCCAATTCATTCCACCTCCCACTCCTTTTTTCCTTTTAACATCGTAAGGTCAATTCTGGATAACCCAGCCCATATAGTTCTCCTGCTGAAGAGGGTGGACGTGATATGATAGTGAAAGCTGAGATATATTGCCTGCCAGACGATGGAAGGTGGGGAAAGCCTGATTCTTCCAGCCCCAAGAGATTACAGCCTAAGAGGCCCAGAGAGGGGGGAAGGAGCCCTAGAGAATGTTGTGTGTGCCCAGATTTTTGCCTCATTTGGCTTTGGTTCAAGTAAGGAGAGAGAAAAGCCAAGAGCAGAAGAAGGGCTCTCTCAAACCAAGATGTTTATTAGGATCCTGAAAATATCTCTGGATCAATTCTCAGACCTGCTCAGCTCAACCTGGGAGGCGGCTGTGCCAAAGGCACTAGATAGAGAGGGCGCCCTGGGCTGACCTAACCCCAGTTGTCTGGGATCCCACATTGCAGGAGGCTGAGCTGAGAGCCATGGGACCACCCCCAGGCCCGCAGTGGTAGGGGAAAGAGACAGCAGAGCTGAGGTTGGAAGTGGTGGAGGTCTGCCAGAGCAGAGGACCACCAGGACAGCAGGCTGCCTGGAGGAGAGGAAAGGCCAGAGGCTCAGGGGTCTATAGCAGTAAGGGTTGAATAAGTTTGGAGGGTGCTGGTGAACCAGCATGTACCACCAGAGCAGTGCTCAAACCAGGAACGACCAGATCATAACTTACACTAGCTGAAGAATTCAGCCAAGAACGTTGGCAGAGCAGTCGCATGTTCCTCCCACAAATGTCCAGGGATTGTCTGCAGGCGAGAAGTTGGGGAAAGTTGAAGCTATCTGAGAGCTGAGCCCCTATATCCAGGAGTTACTGGACACATCCAAAAGCATTGTTGATATTGTCAGATTGAATTTCATTTTAAACAGGTTTGGAGATTTAGTTAAAATTTTTTAAATCATAAAAATCATGGGAGGGAGACCAGGTTATTTACGAAAAAAATAAAAACTTATATTTTCTCTGTGTGTAGGTTAAAGTTCGCAATCCTGATACAATATATACACCCAGGCAAATCTATGGTGGGGGAGGAAGAATTTTCCTCTACCTCTCAAAGCTTCTTTTGGCTGCTCTGATAACATGAAACAGATTAAAAGGAGAAAAACCAAATTTAATTTTGTATGTATCACACATATGTAAGAGGTTCAAAGATAAAGAGAAGATAAGGTCTACATGCCATCCTGAGTTAAGGAATGGGATAGGGGTCTGGAATTTCCAAGGACAGACGGTAATTTATAGAATGATAAGAAGGCTTATCATGTGGGCTTCCCTGGTGGTGCAGTGTTTAATAATCCGCCTGCCAATGCAGGGGACACAGATTCGAGCCCTGGTCCGGGAAGATTCCACATGCCATGGATCAACTAAGCCCATGCACCACAACTACTGAGCCTGTATGCCACAACTATTGAAGCCCGTGCACCTAGAGCCCGTGATCCGCAACAAGAGAAGCCACCGCAATGAGAAGCCTCCCGCCGCACAGAAGAGTAGCCCCTGCTCGCCGCAACTAGAGAAAGCCCGCGCATAGCAACGAAGATCCAATGCAGCCAAAAATAAATAAATTAAAAAAAAAAAGAAGAGCAGATGTTGGGTAATTAGATGTTTGCCCTGCCATACAGATGGGCCACTCATTTACAATTATCTCTGGTAATAACTCTTATTGTGGGAAAGACCCCTAATTTATAACCTTCTAGATAGTTGATGGAGGGGCAAATTTTCTCTTGATCTCACAGGGTTTCAACTGCCTTTAGCTCAAAATAATCCTCATGTCACCTAAAACTAACACAACATTGTAAATCAACTATACTTCAATAAAATAAAAAATAATAAAATTTTAGAAAATAATCCTAATGCAAAAGTGACACATTTTGGGGAGGCTTGTTCTGAACCCCTTTAACATCAAGAATCATATATTGGTTCTTCTGTTTTCACTCTGAGCTATGTCATTATTGTCTCAATTATATGCTTTGCTAGTGTCCACCACTCCTTGAAAGCAGTAGCTCTCTACACTAAAGAGAGAAGCTCTGGTAAGGGACCATTGGATTGACAGAAGAAACAGCCAATTGGGGGACTTCCCTGGTGGTCCAGAGGTTAAAACTCTGCCCTTCCAATGCAGTGGACATGGGGTCGATCTCTGGCCGGGGAAATAAGATCCCACATGCCGTGCGGTGCAACCAAAAAAATTTAAAAAAAGAAAATTAAAAAAAAAAGAATCAGCCAATTAGTGACAGTACTGTTTGGCATAAAGATTATTTTGAGCTAAAGACAACTGAGAACTAGTAGAAAAAGCTCTTTATAGCCCCCTCTGAACTGGCTAAAAATAAACTTTTCTTTTATTTAGCCTAAGATGGTACATAGTAAGCCCCAATCATCTGGTTGCTTCCTTGAGTCTCATTTCTTTGTGAAGCTCCTGTGGATACATACATACATACATACTTAACTTTTTTTTTCTTTTGTTAATCCATCTTTTATTAATACTATTTGTGGCCCCAGCCAGTGAAAAAGGTGTTTCCTCCCTACACCCCTATTTCCCAGTCCCCAGCAGCCACTAATCGACTTTCTGTCTCTATGGTTTGCCTTTTCTTGTCTTTTCATGTAAATGGAATCATACAATGTGTGGCCTTTTGCATTTGGTTTCTTTCACTTTGCGTAATGTTTTCAAGATTCATGCATGTTGTAGCATATATCAATGTTTCATTCCTTTTTATAGCTGTGTGATATTCCATTGCATGGATATACCATATTTTGTTTATCCATCTGTCAATCAGTGGACATTTGTGTTGTTTTCCATTTATGGCTATTATGAATAATGCTGCTGTGAACATTCATGTACAAGTTTTTGTGTGGACATGTTTTTAATTCTGTTGATTATATACTTAGAAGTGGAAAATGCTAGGTGATTTGGATACTCTCTGTTTAACTTTTTAGGAACCACCAAACTGTTTTCCGAGTGGCTATTCAATTTTACTTTTCCACTAGCAGTATTTGAGGTTTTCTGATTTCTCCACATCCTTGTCAATACTTCTTATTGTCCTCCTTTTGGATTATAGCCACCTAGTAGATATCGTGTCAAATATCTTAGTGAAGGTTTCTGATAACTAACCTTTTGGGTAGTTTGTATACATTTCTGTAAGTTTCTTACATTCTTCTTAGCATTGCTTCATGATTCTTTTTTTTTGCTTTTAGTTTTGTAGTTTACTACTATTATACCCTTCATGACTCTAAGATAAACACTTCTATTTAGACTCTTTAAGCAGGTGACTAATCATATGACTCTATATATGGAATAATTTTAATTGCTTTATATATGGAGCTATTTATCTTTAAAAGCCTGAAAATAAAGTTACTGCAGGGTCCTAGTGAATCCCTCTCTGGTAGCATGGGGTAACTTTTGTGTCCTGTCACACTCAATATGACAGATGTGTGACCAAACCTCACTCTGTTAATAACTTTGCTTTTTAATTGAACTTTTACCCGTCACAGACTGAGGGACAGGTTATATAGCTGGTTCTGAGTTAATTACAATTGCCATTAGTTTTTATTTGCAGTTCCTGAGCAAGCAGTAAAACAGCGAGTTAAGTCACATCTGCAGTGGGACCATGACTCAATTAGTGTTTTTGAATAATAGGCAATAGTAATTAAGGTCAAGGCAATCACCGCAGAAGCATCATGTGGCAGGCTGGCTTCAGCAAAGACTATTTTGCAACACGTCTCCAAGGAGGGGCGTGAAGGGAGACAGAATAAACCAGGAAGAGGTTCTCTACTTCATGTCTCTTGCAGACTGGGAATGGAAATTCTTGAGAATATCTTAAGCAATATTTCAACATCAGTTTATCAATTTTCATTTTGGAAACTCAAAATTCAACGTAAAACATGTAGATCCTACAAGGTAGTATTTTCAGTCCCGTTAACAATGTCTATGAAAAGCCAGGCCCCTGAGACTGAAAAACATATGCAAACATAAACATGTACCTGGATAACAGGGTGCGCAGGGGGAACTTGATAACTCTTTCAAATTGACTTTGCAAACCCAAGCCTATAAAATCCCTTTTATAGCATGGTCATGTGACTTGGGTGTGATCCCTCCAAGAGGGGTCCTGGGTGAGGCATCTGGTTCTCATTTTATTTATTTATTTATTTATTATTTAAAATTTATTTTTGGCTACCTTGGGTCTTCATTGCTGTGCGTGGGCTTTCTCTAGTCGCGGTGAGCCGGGGGCTACCCTTTGTTGTGGTGCGAGGGCTTCTCATTGTGGTGGCTTCTCTTGTTGCAGGGCACGGGCTCTAGGTGCGCGGGCTTCAGTAGCTCTGTGGCATGTGGGATCTTCCCGGACCAGGGATCACACCTGGGTCTCCTGCATTGGCAGATGGATTCTTAACCACTGCACCACCAGGGAGTCCCTGGTTCTCATTTTAGATTTTACTTGCTTATATCACCACCTTTCTAAAGCTGCAGGTTCTTAGATTATATAGGCCCTTGCCACCAGCCTGATATTTTATACTGGTGATAGAAAATTTCTTTAAGAAATAAAGAAAAATTTAATCCAAAGAATGAGAAGTTATGAATGTTAGGAAGAAATGGGATGTAACAAAGGAGGCCCAGATTAATGCACTGAGTGCTGTTAAAATGTTCCTCATCACACCATCCCTGAAAGTGAGGTTCCTGGAAGAGAGGGACTAGGTTTGGAGATGGACTGGTTGTTCCTGGGAGTCACCCCCTTTCCCCTGTACCTCTACCTCCTCACAGTTCTCGTCACCCCGAAGCCCAGTCCTTACCCAAACTCAGGGCAATACAGTTGTTTGCCTAAGCATGCTTCTCTGTGCCATTTGTAGATACTTTTTCCTTAGTTTGCAATGATTCTATTTGGAATCATGAAGCCAGTGAAAAAAAGGCTTTGAGTCTTCTCAAAATGCATGTGTTAAAATTCTAACCTCCAAAGATGTTAGCACTAGGAGGTGGGGACTTTTGGGAGGTGCTTAAGACATGAGGGTGGAGCCCTCATGTATGGAATTAGTGCCCTTTTACAAGAGCCTCCAGAGAGATCCCTAGCCACATTCACCATGTGAGGACACAGAGAGAAGGCACTGGCTATGAACCAGGAAGAGTGCTATTACCAGAACACAACCATGCTGGCACCTTGATCATGGACTTTCCAGCCAAGTCGGCATTTGTTACCATCTCTAACTATCTCACTTCAATATCCATACATCAAATCCCACTTCATCAGATCTTCCTTGACCTCTCTCTTAATTCCTATAGTATACATCTGTATTAAGCATTGGGCAGTCTTAGGACATTTGGGCTTCTAAAACAAAATACCATAGACTGGGCAGCTTAAACAAAGGAAATTTATTATTTCACAGTTCTGAAGGCTACAAGTCTAAGATCAAGGTGTCGTCAGGGTTGGTTTCTAGTGAGACTTCTCTTCCGGTCTTGCAGATGGCCACCTTCTCACTGTGCTCACATGGCCTTTCCTCTGTGTTTGTACGTGGGGTGGAGGAAGAAGAGAGATCTCTGGTGTCTCTTCTTATAGGGACACCAGTCCTATTGGATTAGGGTCCCACCTCTACAACCTCCTATTAACTTAATTACCTCCCCAAAGTCCCTATGTCCAAATACAGTCACATTGGGGACTTGGGCTTTAATGTGTAAATTTAGGGGGAAACAATTCTGTCAATATCAACAAATAGCTCAATTCTTAGGGTCAGCCAGCTCTGATCATCTCAGAACCAACATTTGCTTGTTCTAATTTTTCTAATTCTTTCTAGTTGGTCTTAAGAAGGCCAGAGGTGGATCTTACTTTGGTTGTCCTTGTGTTCTCTGGGGATACAAAATGGTAGGAGAATTTCTCTACCATCCCTGCTTTCAGGAAACACAGGGCTTAGAGTTCAACATCAGCACTAAAGAAAAGGCCTCTAAATTATTTTTATTTGTCATCCTTATCATAATTTTTTTGAGCACACACCTCTGACATTTATTTATTCATTCATTTATAAATTATATATACATACTGTAGTTCTGCTGTATTATATTGTAAAACATACATAAAATGTTTAAAAATACATTAAAAAATAAAATAATTTTAAGTTAAAAATAAAGAAAAATAACTTGAAGCAAATTTGAATAATTGCTTCCTACACTTTACTTTGGAGACCACTGTCCTGCGTCAGGATGTAATAGGGGAAAAAAGCAATGAATTTGGAACCACTAATTTTAGATCCTGGCTCTTCAGTTGCCATTCGTATCTTCTCTTCTGAGTCTCCGAGTTTCAGCAAAATAAAAGACCCAGGAACCCTCAGGTAGTTCTAATAGGCTAAGATTCCTGACAGAGCTTCCGGTGTATTTTGGTACCAAATACATTTTGATGACTATACAAAGAATACTGTGCCTTCCAATAGAGGGAGGACAGGCAGGGGAAAAAGAAAAGTTGGCGAATTACATACTATAGGAAATGGCCAGGGCTTTGATTTTTATCTTTAAAGAGCCTTACTTAGCATTCAAAGTAAAATCTTGCCCTTTAGTTATGAAAATTTCATAGTAGCTCCTTGTTGTTGCTGACCTTAAGGGCTGTTAGAAAAGGAGAGTTAATTTTATTTACTTGCAAATGAATCCAGGCTCCAGTGGATTGAGGATGCAAAGCCAACTTGCGGTCCAGTCACTTAGAAGTGAATTAAAACACCATCCCTGGGGTAATAGGGTTTCACCTCAGGGGAACCCTGAGAAAGAAAGGAAAAAAAGCCTGGACCTCCAGGAGTGAAGAGTCTATTGTTATGCTAGTGTGCCCTGAGCCGGAGTGAGCATTTGGTTCTCAGCTACAGCTTCCTTTCTAGCAAGTTTTGGATGCTTACGGCTGGATCACAGGGAAGGACCCAAGTAGGTTCTTACCGTGGACTCTTAAAGAATCATTTTTTTTAAAAAAGGTAAAACCACAACTCTCATACTGATATATGAACACATGCTACATATTTTATTTAACTCAAACTGGTGAGGTGTTAAAACCAGTTCAATGGAAAGTAGAAAAAGAACCATCCTACGAATATGGGAATGTTGAAATTAATACGCAAAAGCACCTCCAACCGAGTTTTTACTTTAGGAAAGTGAAGTCCATGAAACCACTGGGGATAGGACAAAACTTGCATGCCTATCGCCAAGAATTATTTTGCACTGCCATCAGTCATGTACAATTCACAAAGCTGTAAAATAACCCTCATGACACCGTATAACCCAGAGAAGAGTCCTCTAGAATCCAGACATTGTGTAGTTTTCCACGGAAGCACAACTCTGTCCCCATTGCTTAACTCTGGGGGTCAATGTGAATGGTGCCCTACTGGAGTTGTGCATCACGGTGTGGGGGAGGGTAGGGGAGGGAGGGGGAGGGGGAGTACAGGGCCCATTTCATGCTCCCAGGCCCTGTTTTCCCCTCAAGTCCTATCCTTCTTGTTACCTACAACTCCTAAGCAGAGGGACTTCCCCCAAATTCCTGACCTGTGTAATATTTTACTTCTCTTAGTTCCCTCTACCTCTGTGATACCTGGAGAGAGACAAAAGAAAGATAGTGATGTCTATCACGCTTTTTCTGTTTCTGTGGATGACCTCTTCCTCTTTCTGAGCCCTGTGAAGAGAGTGTGGTGCGAGGTCCGGATTGGGCAGCCAGCTGTCATGTGCCTACAGAATTCCAGGGGTTGGCTAGAAACCACCCCCAAATCCTGTGCTTTTCTACTACCCTGTCCAGCTGAAATGGAGAGGTGGGGTAAAGAGGGTACCCAGTGGAGAGAACAGTAGAAGAAAAGTTCAAGGACCAAGATGAAGGGCATCTGGGGAAGTGTTCCTCCTCTAGGTAAAGCTGAGGATGTTTGAAGTTATGCCAGCCAAGCTACTATGTAAATTTGGGAAATACAATAGGCCACAAAATCAGTGCTCTCTAAACCCTTCCAGGCCTTCATAATCTGTACCCATGAAGTTTGATTTTCCCAGTCAAGTTAAATTTCAAAACAAAACAACAACAGAAAACAAAGAGAAAAAGCTCTTCCTTGGCAGAAGAAACATGGGTGGGGGGTGAGTCTGTCACCATATTGGTCAAGGCCAGGCCCAGAATTGAGGTAGTGCTGTCAGGTCTTCTAGCCGAGACCCAAAAGAGATGTGTTCAGTAGGCTGTATCCAATAGCATTCAAATTCAGAGCCTCGTTGAAAGGATTAAATCTTACAGTGATCAGTTTAGGGAGTATTTTATTTAGGCTGTCTCAAGTAGGACCTGTTTTTCTAGTTGTTTCACTCGGTTTAGTCTTCATTAATTGAACTCCTGTTGTGTTATGATGGACTCGGCACAGTGCCATGGACTGGGGTTGGGCATCGCGGAAATACTCCACAAATATCAATAAAATTGCACACTTGCACTTTAGCAGCTTAAGAGTAATAGGAAAATCTTTTTTTTTTTCTTTTAAATGTGGAGGCTCCAAGAGGGTCTCTTAAAGCCTAGACTCCAGAACTCATACAGTATCAGCTCCATCACATTTAGTCGATCAAGAAATAATTACAAATAGGGACTTCTCTGGCAGTACAATGGTTAAGACTCTGTGCTCCCACTCCCACTCTGTGCTCCCACTGTTAAGACTCTGTGCTCCCACTGTAGACTCTGGGCACAGGTTTGATCCCTGGTCAGGGAACTGAGATCCCACAGGCCACGCGGGGCAGCCAAAAAAACCCCAAAGAAACAAGAAAGAAAGAAAAAACACAAATAATTCCGCTGGATAGGAGGATGAGCAATGCTACATTGCAAAGTGTCGAGCATACTGGGCTGGCAGGAATTCATGGCC
Source organism: Lagenorhynchus albirostris (assembly GCF_949774975.1). NCBI lineage: Eukaryota > Metazoa > Chordata > Mammalia > Artiodactyla > Delphinidae > Lagenorhynchus > Lagenorhynchus albirostris. The sequence continues at coordinate 13,815,057 of NC_083108.1, forward strand.
ATTAAATAATTTACCACACATTAGCACCAGGCATAATGATTAGCATATGTGGGGGTGGATTTCTGTTGTGACAGGATTGGTTTTCGTAGTTGTCAACATTTTGACATCATGTCTCTGATAACCTGAAGTCCTTTGCCCAACCTAGCCCAGCCAACTGGTCAGCCTAATGCATTGTCTTTTGAGAAAATGCTCTAGTCTGAGTCTGGACTTGCTGGAGATTAGAGCTGGCTCCAGCTCTCCTGACATGGGTGGCACTTTCTATATCTCACACTGCTGATTTGAATTCAAACGCTCGATCTCCTTAGGGCTCATTAGGATTGGCTCTCTCAGATTTCCCTGGTGGTGCAGTGGTTAAGAATCCGCCTGCCAATGCAGGGGACACGGGTTCGAGCCCTGGTCCGGGAAGATCCCACATGCCGCGGAGCAAGTAAGCCCATGCGCCACAACTACTGAGCCTCTGCTCTAAGAGAGCCCATGAGCCACAACTACTGAATCCCATGCGCCTAGGGCCCATGCTCCATAACAAGAGAAGCCACCACAGCGAGAAGCCTGCGCACCGCAACGAAGAGTAGCCTCCGCTCGCCGCAGCTAGAGAAAGCCCGCATGCAGCAAAGACCCAACACAGCCAAAAATAAATAAATAAATACATTTATTAAAAAAAAAAAAAAGAATTGGTTGTCTCTGGGCGTTACCCATTCAGCATTTTGTCTGTGTTCAAAATTTCAGCTTAAGAGGAACTCTCCAAATTGCACAGACTTGATGGGGTTTCTTCTTTCAACAGCCTTCTCTCACTGGTTTTGTGTTTTGCTAAGGAGAAGGAAGCTTGATTCCCCTCCTTTCATATAATAAAGCGTAGGATTTTCCCTATGGGTCTTAGAGCAACAGAAGCAAAATTGTTATGAGAACAAATATCTGAGGATTCATGTAAGAATGTTTTGAGCTAAAACTATTCTGAGAAAAGAGATTCCAATCAACACAAATTGATTTTCTAGGGAAAAATTGTTTATACTTTTCTCTTCCTTTTTTGTGTTTTGACTATAGATTTAACTCACGCCACATAGGGCAGGACATGCTTTGATTCTGCCTAATGCAAGTCTTGTTGGGAACAGAAAATAAAGCTGGATACTAAAAAGGTGTCAATACCCTAATGGATGAGAAATGAATAAGTTCTTCTGGTGCAGGAACCATGTCTTATTCATCTTTATGCCTGCTGAGATGACAAGCCCAGTCACTTGTACATGGCAAATGATTGATAAAGGTTTACTGAGTTGAATTATCACAGACAGGTGGATCTTGGGATCTGATGTGTGCTCTTAATCTTTTGAGATGATTGTCAAGGACAAGCATGAGTCTTTTGGGGGAATGTGTATTCATTCTTATTTTTAGCTGTATTCCTGAAGGTTTGCACATGGTTATTTATTCAACATGGGATAAAATCCAAGGACATAGTTCATTTATCTTCTGCTTTATTTAAATTAGACTTAAGGAAAGCTTACTCAGCTTACTCCATTACTGATAAATAACTAACATACTTAGAAAAGGGACTTAGGTGCTGGGGCAGGAAAGGGCTAATTCAAACCAGGTAGACAGATTTCTTTTTGGCTGTGCAGCATGTGGGATCTTAGTTCCCAACCAGGGATTGAACCTGCGCCCCTGCATTGGAAGCACACAGTCTTAACCACTGGACCACCAGGGAAGTCCCAAACCAGGTAGACTTCTAATACCTTAGTGGGTACCAAGTACTGCAAGCACTTTACATTAGCAATTATGGAGTAAGTTTTAAATATAGCTCTGTCTTGAAGGAGTGAGCTGGCCAGATCAGTGATTGGTTGTTTCTGTAACTCTTACAAGAATTAACTTTTCCCCATTAAACTTATGGCCAGCAAACAACACTGCTTCCTATAAAACTGGAAACAGTGCTAGTGAGGGTCATCCTTGAGTAAATATGTAGCAACATGAAGTGGATGATGCAGACTGGAAGCTAGTGGTCACTTCTCCACTCAAGATTTATTTTCATTGTTTTTAGGTGAGAAAATAGATGTGAAGATTTCTCAGACAAATCCGGTTTCTTGGAAATACAAATAATTGCTCCCTTTGGTGTACTCGGAAGTGCAGCAGTAGTTGCTTGATAGATCATGAGCTGACATTACATTTCCAGGATGGAGTGCTGGCCTTTATGGGAGCCTCAGAGGAAAAGGAGGCTGAGATTGAATAAGGCTGCAAAAGAACTCACTGCTGAGACTCTCACCTTTGCATATAAATTTTAGGACCTTTAATAACATGAAATGGTCTGCGTACATTAAAATTTCACATGAGACATTTGCTAGCTGTTAGACAACCAGGTGAGTAAGGATAAAGAGATGAAAAACACAAGTTAATGTATTTCTTTACAGTTTATGAGTTGATGTGAGGCATAGAAGATGCTGCAATTTGCTTTGAAGATCATTCTTTGTGACTCTATCCCCTGCTTTGACTTTATGCATACCAATGCATGTACAGTTTTCAAAAATGAATCCCATGTTTATAGCTCTGTCTATTTAGGTTTCTTTTTTCCAAGATCCCTTCCATTTAGAGGAAAATGGACAAGGCACAGAGAACCTTGCTGTGGAGGCACAGGTGGGAGAGTCAGGGTTCCTGTGGAAGGGAGCTGGGGGAGAGAGGAAAGATCCTGAAATAAAGAGGGCAAGGAGAAAGTGGGGGTGGGCTGCAAAGAGATGGGAAAGCATGATCAGGTGTGAGGTCAAGTTCAAGGTATGAGGCCAGGCTACCTGGGTTTTCATATATCCCAATCACTCTTTTTTTTTTTTTTTTGTGGTACACGGGCCTCTCACTGTTGTGGCCTCTCCCCTTGCGGAGCACAGGCTCCGGACACGCAGGCTCAGCGGCCATGGCTCACGGGCCCAGCCGCTCTGCGGCATGTGGGATCTTCGCGGACTGGAGCACGAACCCGCATCCCCTGTATTGGCAGGCGGACTCTCAACCACTGCGCCACCAGGGAAGCCCTCCCAATCACTCTTGATCCTGGGTGCAGCAAGAGGACATTCTTTCTGAAGCTTTCCCTCTAGAATTTTTGGGCAAATGCAGATCTCCATCATATTTGTCTCTGCACCTGGAATCTGTCCTTTGAATCTACCTGTGGGCAAGGCAGGTTGCTTGGACAAGTCTGGAATAATCCATGATCAAGGTCAATCTATGTATTTCTGTCAGGGCAACAGATTTATTTCATTTGTTCTGGTAGATGAGAGAAGAAGGAAAAAAATCCCATTTTAATGCAGATGCATACGTAAAAAGTTGTACTTGAAGCAGGAAGTGATTCCCAAGAACAGCAAAGCCCAGTTAGACCTTTGTGCATTTCTTTTTTATTTTCTAACAATCCTGAGGGTTCTTTTAAAGAGGAGAAGGTAATTACTTAACTAATTCAGAATGATGAGAGAAAGTAATTCTAGGAATAATAATAATATCTAACATCTGATCAGTGCTAATATGGGCCAGGCACTGATCTAAGATGTTAAGTCTTGACTCCTCTCCACGGACCTATAAAACCGGGAGGTATAAATAGAGACCAAAAAGGCAGGTAACTGGGCAGTTCTGTTTTCTGCTTCCTTTTTTTTTTGTTTTAATTTTTTTTGGAGAATCTTTTCCAAAAATCTGAAAACATACAGTTCCCTTGGGAGAGGTCCTGGCAAGGTCTAAATGGCACTCCTTTTTATGGACCTTATAAAACACAGCACTTACTATATTAACTGATGTCGTGAACCTGCCAGATTTGCACTAATGGGCCAGAACATTTACCAGCAACCCCTTAATTACTAATAACAGCGCCTCCGGGTTTGTAAGCATCCTGAAGGCCACTTGCTCTGCCTCTTTCTTGTCCTTGTTTTGTTATCTTCATTCTCTACTAAGTGAGACAGAGATTTTCTTCTTTCTTGCATTTGGAAGGGATGAAGTTTGGGTGGGGTGGGACCCAAAAGAGACAAGAAAAAGAAGGAGAAGGAGAGGACTCCACCAGTGTGGGAGCACAAGAAATTGTGGGCATTTAAGCTAAACAGGCAGAGTCAAGTGGTCATATATGAGGAGAGCCTGAGCTGCATTGGGGATGACTTTGGGGGCCTTTGCATATGAGGCTGATTTGTATATTAGTTTCCTATTGCTGCTGTAAAAAATTACTATAATCTTAGTGGCTTAAAACAACACGGTCTTATTCTTTTTACAGTTCTGGAGAATGGAGGTCTGAAATGAGTCCTATGGGACTAAAATCAAGGTGCTGGCGGGGCTGGTTACTTCTAGAGACTCCAGGGAAGAATTCGTTCCTTGCCTCTTCTTTGACTTGCACATCTAATCATCTCTCCTCGTATACTCTATAGAAATGTGAGGGTTAAATTGTTCTGCTGTTTAGAAGTGTGTACCCTCAGTTACATAGTTCTCACGTACAAACCTTAATCACAGAATTACTAATCTTAGGAAAATCTTCCCACTTTCTTTGGGAATACTACAGCTGTGAGTCACCAGAAAGATGGCCAGGAAAGAGGAGGTGGCTGGGTCCCTGGGCTCAACATTCACTGGCACATCGGTTATCTCTGTCCAGCAGATGAGCCAAGGCATCCTTCAGACAGGAAACAGGATGTTGGTGGGTGGCCCCGAGGAGTGCACAGACTCTGAAGCAGGAAAATGACAGAACAATGTGGAAGCAATCCAGGTAAGGGAGTTTCTGTGATCAGGGCCACAGCAGCACCAAGAGGTAAAGACTAGTTTCTTCATGCTGCCACCCTACCCCACTACTGTCACCAGCCACATTCTAACTTGCAGGCTATACTTACTGCCTCTTTTACTGCACTGTTTAGCTCTTGAAAGCTGGCTTCCATCACCACCACTTTACTGAGATGTTCACTCATCCGCTTTCACAAATGGTCCCAGCTTCCTTAAAAGTGTGGAATGCCAATCGCTTACTCCTTTGAGATTATTACGGGCTGAATGTTGTCCCCCCAAATGATATGTGAAGTCCTAACCTCCAGTACCTATGAATGTGACCTTATATAGAAACAGGGCCTTTGCAGATGTAATCAAGTTAAGGTAAGATCATTAGGTTGGACCCTGATCCAATATGACTAATGTCCTTACAAGAAAAGAAACAGAGACACAGAGGGAGAAGATAGCTATGTGACGATGGAGGTAAGATAGGACGAATGCAGCTGTGAGCTGAGGAACACCAGAGATTGATGACAACCACCAGAAGCAACAAGAGGCAAGGAAGGAGTCTTTCCCACAGGTTTCACTGCTGTTCAGGGAGACACTGCTTTGGGAAAGGTCCCTGGAGCTCTCCTTACTTGCTCCAAGTATTAAATCCTTTCTTCTCTTGATCTTTGGCTTGGTTGTGTCTATTGGCTCCACACCTATCAAGAGGTGAACCCAGTTTTCAGGTAATAGAGGGAGACAACTTACAAATGGAGACTTCCTTTAAAAATGTAAATTTGTATGTTTTGTCTTCAGAGCTTCTCTTGTGTCTATTGATTATTAAATAATCAGCTCACAATAATCCTTATGCTAAAGAGGCATATTTTGGAGTGACATGTTCTGGTCTCCTACGGTTCTCCTTGTGCATCTGAACATATTGATTGGCTCCACCAGATACAACTATAATATGTTCTTGATTGTTCAGATTAGAAGGGCATCAACAGACATTTAAACACAAAGGAAAATGACCATTTGAAGTGAGCTTGGTTAACATTTGGGGCAAATCTGTCACAATTTGCAGATTTCCCCCTCTTTTATGTAGGCTCAGGAGTGTCCACTCATAATATTTGGGGATATCCTGACCTTAATCCACCAGGGTGAAACTGAGCAGGACCCTGTGAGGTCCTCTCGGCTACAAATCCTGTCCATCTCCCATTTCCTGTTTGTAGGAAATAGGCTTCTTTCAGCCTCTTAGACTTTCCCTGAGTTCCAAAGGGCAGATTAAAACGGTTGCCAATCAGGGAAGGGAGGGATTTCAGAAACAATAGTGCAGCCTTGTGGCAGGGTCCCGGTTCCTCCTGAAGGAATATTCATAACAATACCTTTGAGCTCTTCTGCAGGAACTAAGGCCCTCACCCGGGTGGAGGCTGGTAACTTCAGGCTGACCACAGGATTCCTGAAACACCACCCTGTTCCCTCCCCACCAACCAATCAGAAGAAAGTCACACACCCTGCAGCCCTCACCCCAAATTTTGCCTATAGAAACGTTTCAGTTTGTTTGACCTCCCTGGGCATCGGGCACAGGAACTTGTCTTTGGCAACAAGGGTACTGAAGGGGAACAGGATTTGCCACCCCAAAATATGCCTCTTTGGCATAAAGATTATTTGGGGCTGTTATTTTTTAAAAAAACAGCAGACTCAGGAAAAGCTCTGAAAATTGAGTAGAAATTACCCTTTTGTGGGAGACGTTTACATTTACAAGAAAATCTCCACATGTAGGGGCATCTCTCCATACCACGAGGAGGATGACTAAATCCCTAGCAACTCTTATCCACTGAGAAGGCAAAGACTTTGATTTGCATAACAGCCATGACCTTGTTACTTGTTACCATCCTATTCCTGGTTACCTCCCATTAACAGGACTTCCTCTACCCCTCAACATCTTTTTTTTGTCATTTGCTAAGGATGGTATTTAAGCTCCTGGCCTGGGCCATTTCAGGGACACACTCAGTTTTGTATACAGGCATACAGAAGGTATACTAAACTTATGTTTGTTTTTCTCCTGTTAATCTTTCTTTTATTGCAGGGGCATCTCCACCAAAAACCTAGAAGGGTAGAGGGGAAATTATTTTTCCTCCCCTGCAGTACCTTCTGCCACTTCATTTTTTTTTTTTTTTTTTTTTACTTTTGTAACTGAAATACACACTTTATTTTGCGGAAGCTAATTGCTTAATCTCCAGTCCCTCAGCCTTTAAAACATGTTTTTCTCCCTCAAGAATATGGCACCCAAATAGCTCCCTTTGACATTTGGACTATTTTGAGTTAAAGGCCATTAAGAAACAGTAGATGCAGGGAAAGCTCTAAAAACAGGCATCATTTACTTATCCTTTTGTAAAGCTTCCCCATCCTGCACCCGGGGGAGAAGGACTTTTAACATATCTTCAGTGGAGAAAGTACCTACTTAAGTCTGCATAACACATCCCACTAAGCAACCCTTGTTGACAGTACTTTTACTTGTCACCTACCCATAGCTTGCCTCTCCCACCTAGAAGTCCCAAACCCCTTTTCCTTTGTTTAGCCTAGGATGGTATATAAACCTTAGTCATCTGGCTGTACCATTTCTTTGTGAAATCCCATGCAAATGTATACACATAGTTAAATGTGTTGTTTTTTTTTCCTCTTGTTAATCTGTCTTTTATTTTACTATTATTATTATTTTTTTGGCCAAGCTGCAGGGCTTGCAGGTTCTTAATTCCCCGACCAGGGATTGAACCCACACCCTTGGCAGCGAAAGCACAGAGTGCTAACCACTGGACCGGCAGGGAATTTCCAATCTGTCTTTTATCAGTTTGGTCCCAGCCTATGAACCTAAGATGGGTAGAGAAAAAAAAATAAGCTTTTTTCCTTCCCCACAAAACCACCCAAAGCTGCTTGGTTCTTCACTCTCTCCACCTCTCTCCCCTCTGTCTTGCACACCAGACTGCCAGCAAGTGAGCCTGGAGGTGAAGTAGCTGGGATTCTCCAGTTAAAGGGTTGCTGAGCATGAGAAGGGGCTGTGAAGAGGCAGGGCACAGTGCCCACCAGGAGGCTGGGAGCTCTAGAACCCAGATGTCCTGGGAAATGAAGGAGAAATAATAGGCCGCTCACACTTGCAGCCAACCAGCCTGGGTGGTATTCTTTGAAGGAAAGCACTCAGAAATCCCTCCTGGGGCCAGACCAGTTTGACAAACTGGAGATTTGGGTGCCCTGTCTGCTCTTTGGGGGCAACCTTGGGAAGCTGAAGAAATCAAATCAAGGCCTCAGACCCTTTGAAGAGTTGCTTCTTCACAACTCTCATAATATACATGCAAATGCTGATTAAAAAATTCGATTATGTAATATTAAAAATGTCACAATGATCTTCCTTTGATAACAGCTTCAACTGGGGTGACATATCAACCTGTGATAGAGTCGATAGGAAGGATTTTGTCCCTGTTTTTGAAGTAAAAACGGGTATAATCTAAATGTACCACCTACTTTTTCTTAGTATAATGAATTTTATTTTAAACGCAAATTGGATGTGTTTATAATAAGAGCCACTTGTTTATGTATGTTTTCTGCTAAAGCAAATAAATGCAACATTGCCATTGTTTTCTTTGTTTTTTTTTTTTTTTTTCTTTGTTTTTTTTTTGTCAGAATATCTCAGGCTTAGATTTCTCACCCCAGGGGAACAGGGGTGTGTGTACAGGAACATCTGACAAAATTGTTTTGCAAAATTAGATGAATGTGCTTCCGAACACGGGAAAGTTTCCCATGTTTTTTCTTGTTGTGAATTGGGAAGCCTATGTTTCTGAGCCTGGGCAAACCTCCACTTTGCCAAATGAAAACACAAACAGGCACACAGATAAACACAATTTTTTAAAAAGTTAAAAGAAAAACAACAGGAAGGCCAGAAGCAATCTAATTTCAGTAATATTTTCAGTAAATTAATGGCTTGTGTTTGTGGCAGCAGACGCTTGGAAAAGATTGAGCTGACAGATGGGCACAAATAAAGCCACGGGAGAACTGGGAAGGATGATAAATATTATCTGTAGGCCATTCTTATCCCCCTTGTTAATTAACCATCCTGCTCTTCTACAACAGCTACTCTTATTTTTCTCTTTACTCTGAAATTCTTTCATTTCATATTGCTTTCTTTCAAATGTTCTCATATTTCCTTCCTGTGTTTTTTTCTATACCAAACCTACTTCGATTTTCAATCCTGTGTTCTTTCCACTTTTCCTACAGTGAGGTTTTTGCAGGGGAGAAAGCAAGGACATTTCCTTTACCTCTTGTCAGCTTCCTAATCTTACTGACTGGATGACCTTGGGTAAGTCCTTTAGTCCTTCTGAGCCAGTGTCTTCATTCCAGTAATGATTTCCACCATCTGAGTTTGCTAATGGGTCTTAGGGAGACATGGCACATATATCATCCAGCACCTCCTTTCACTTCTTTGATAGCAGAATGCTGGAAGGATATGGCAGTCAAGGGGGCCTTAGGTCAATTATGACTTTCTCTTCTGCAGAGTTAATATCTTCTTCTTTTCCTGCCACAAAAAAGATAAAGTTTCTGAATCAAATGAGACCTTTCTGTTTTTTGAAAAGCTTTAACTGGGTTCAATTCCTTAAAAGGAGTCTTCTCTGGCCATAGCAGACTGGATTTGTGGTCACATGGTTCAGCAGATATCTGATATACCTCCCCTGGCATCCTTACTCTCCTCTTTTATTTCAGCTCTCCAGGGGCTCTGGGAAAGGCACGAGGGAGAACAGAAGATAATGCTGGGATTCTCCTTTCTGTGCAGCAGCTCAGGAGTGGTGGAAGGTCAAAGAGCTATAATGAAACTCACTGAGGAGTTGTCTAATTTGAATAATTCAGATTTCAGACAACTATCACTTCCTCAGAGACACCTTACCTGATCATATGATCAAAAGTAATTTCCTCAGTCACTCTCTAGTCATCATTCTGCTTTATCATCATCACAACACTCAGCACTATCTGAAATTACTTACTAATTTATATGTTTACCCATCTGTCTATGTTTTTTGTTTATTTCCTCCACTGAAATGTTAACTCTATGACAGCTAGAAACCTACTTATCTTACTTTCTGTTATAGCTTGATTGCTTGGAGCAGTGTGTGACGAAACTAGGCACCCAATAAATATTTGTTACACAAATACAGTAGTTAGGCTACAGATATCACTAAAATGTTGGAAATCATCCTGACAGCTATCAGTGAATGAATGTAGCAAAAGATTCTGTTTAGGCTGGGCTTAGCTAATCTTAAACTGGTTTGTTTATGTGTCTGCAGGTGGAGTGGGTGTGGCAAGGCAGTTCTTATTAGATGCTAACTGCACCCTAGCTTAGCAAAGTGATATACCCAACTGTGACATGACTCTCCAGAAAGAACCAGGCAGCAGTTTAAAAAAGTTTTATTTATTTCATGGAGCAGCGATCGACACACTGATCATTCCTCCTTATTAAAACACCTTCTGGGACTTCCCTGGTGGCACAGTGATTAAGAATTCACCTGCCGATGCAGGGGACATGGGTTTGATCCCTGGTCCGGGAAGATCCCACATGCCACGGAGCAACTAAGCCCATGAGCCAAAACTACTGAGCCTGCGCTCTAGAGCCCGTGAGCCATAACTACTGAAGCTCATGCCCTCTAGGGCCCGTGCTCCACAACAAGAGAAGCCACCGTAATGAGAAGCCTGCACACCGCAACGAAGAGTAGCCCCTGCTCGCTGCAACTAGAGAAAGCCCATGCACAACAACAAAGACCCAACGCAGCCAAAAAAAAAAAAACATGTTCTGAGCCCCTCTTCTAGAATACTGTTCTCTCTTTACTCTACATAACTTACCAGCACCCCATTTCGATATCCTCTGCTGGTTTTCTTCATCTCCCCCGACTTGAATCTCTTCTCTATCAACATTCATTTTCAGGTGATCCATCTAGTCATATAACCTCAAATACTTTCCTATTTCAACAACCCTCAGTTTTATATCTTCAGCCCAGAGCTTTGAATTCCATACACGTATTTCCAAATACTCCTCTGATAGCTCCACTCGGAGCTGGAGGTTGACTGCATTAATATCCACACCCTTTGTCATGTGACTTTACATTTTCTCTCACTTAAGAGGCAAGGTCCATACACTAATATGTATAAAATGGATAACTAATAAGAACCTGATGTATAAAAAAATAAATAAAATAAAATTCAAAAAACCCCAAAAAAGAGTCAAGGTGTATTCTTCCTGCCACCCCTGCTGAACCTGGGCTTAGCCACGTCACTTGCTTTGCCAGACGAATGAGGCAGAATTCATGGTGTGTAGTTCCAAGCCTACCCCTCAAGAGTACGTGTGTCTCTTGGGCTTCGCCACTGCCATGAGAAGTACAAGACCAGGTTAGCCCTCTGGTCCCAAGAGGAGGATGAAGGGCTTAGAGCATAGCTTCCCAGCTAAGAGGCCTCAACCAAGCCAGACAAGAGCAGATGCCCAGCTTACCTGTAGACAGGAAACTTGCAGACAGGTGATGAGTGAACCCAGCTGACATTAGATGTGTGCAGCCTAAGCAGCTAATCCTCATTAACCACCAGTACTATAATAAATGACTTTAATCCATTGAGGTTTTTTAAAAAAATAATTTTAGATAGAATTTGTGTAGAAAAATTGCCTATTTTTTTTTGGTTTTGTTTTGAACAAGTAATTTATTCATGCTGGGCCTCAGTTTCCTCATCTGGTTTTTTAAAATTTATTTATTTATTTTATTTTTGGCTGTGTTGGGTCTTTGTTGCTGTGTGCGGGCTTTCTCTAGTTGTGGAGAGTAGGGGCTACTCTTCATTGCAGTGCGTGGGCTTTTCATTGCGGTGGCTTCTCTTCTTGCAGAGGATGGGCTCTAGGTGCTAGGGCTTCAGTAGTTGTGTCACGCAGGCTCAGTAGTTGCAGCGCATGGGCTTAGTTGCTCTGTGGCATGTGGGATCTTCCCGGACTAGTGCTCGAACCCATGTCCCCTGCATTGGCTGGTGGATTCTTAACCACTGCGCCACCAGGGAAGTCCCCAAGTTACCTATATTTAAAGGTATAAGTCAATGAGTCTGAGTACACATTGTATATATATTGTCTCACTATACATTGTATAATGAGACTATATATACATTGGTGATCGAAAATGTCCATTTCTTAAGGGCAAGGATGTTACTTTGTTACTGTTGGATCTTCAGGGCTTGAAAATGAGGTAAATCAAGATGGAGTATTAATAAGTATATAGCAAACTACTTAATTTTAGAATTTTAAAATCAATATTGTAATTTTTGATAAATAGAAAAATTCTGAATGTTCTCTACACTTGGAGAATAATATGTTTAAAATGTTAATTTTCTGGAACAGTTCAAATGTTCAGTAATAGAGGAGAACATCTGAATGTTGGGTTAGAAAGCAGCAATTACAACTGCTTTTTGAGCATGACATGATATACTGATATGTAAATATGCTCTGGAATGCTTTTTTTGAAGTGTAATATTAGTAATGGAAAACATAAAAGCAACAGAAAAAGGAGGGGAAAAAACATGCCACAATCTTAGAAAGCTTATTTCTTAGCAGTGGAATAATGACATTATTTATCTTTTTCTTCATGCTCTGGAATTTTTCACATTTTCTATAAGTTTATTTTAAAATAAGCTAGTATATCTCCAGTTCTAGTGGTAACTACATCTTTGTTCTTCCATTTAAGAAAGAATGCTAAGGTTTTTCCAAACCATGTAAGGCCCCTAATACCTAGATTGGCATGCTTCCCTCTGTTGAGAATGACTGTAATTAGCTCACTTGCTATTTACAACCACCCAAGGAGAGGAGCCGGATGGAGATTAAAGCCATCACTCGCTGATACTGAAGCTTGTGCTCAGAGGGAGGGACCTAAACCCCCTCAGTTGGACAGCAGCGACTGAAACACAGACCAGGGCAGAATCAAACACAGACTATGCTTTACTCTAAATCCATACCCCTTTTGAGAGATGCAGGAGGATAAAGGTGCTAGGAGTGAACCTGCATTTTGAGTGATCTTTATTCTGTGGTGAGCATGAGCCCTGCAATTCCTGCCTTGTAGACACGATAGAGATGAAATCCTTCCTAAATGATGGTGTGTCTCTTCCATCTCTTGAGTCTGTACATTAGCCACCATGGACTTTGATGAAACATCCTTTTCCCAGTTCCCTCTACTACCCCCTGGGGAGGCAGCCCTATGGGGTATGTACACTTGAGAGCATCAATGTAAAAATCCCAATAAAATCTTAATTCAGATACAAAGATAAAAATACATTAATCATGCCAAATTAAAAAAAATGTCAAGAATCATGTAATTTAATTGCTGATGAGCAAAAGGAATATTGTAAACCTGTCTACAGTTTTATAACATGGTTGCCACTTTAGCTGGTAAACAGAAATGTCAACCTGGCTTTGCAGGAGTCTCTAAACCATGCTGTTGTTTACATGCAATGGGACTCCTGCAAGTGATTTTTTTTTTTTTACTATTATGCTATTATTTTAGCATTCGCTATTATTATCATGTAAACTATTTTTACGACCTATAACAGTGTCATTCAAGTATTCATAAAATAATGATGTTAAGTGCTCACGCTGAACAGTGCGTCCCCAGATCAATAACTTTTGAGGGGAAGCTATATGTGATAAGATGCCAAGAGGAAGAGCAAACAACTATGATGAAACATGGTGCAGTTGATATGGGAGACAACTCTGTGGAATATTAGATATAACGCTGGGGACAGGAAAAGCGGCTTTAAAGTACAAATACGTTACAACTTGTAAATGTGCTCTGAGAATACATCTGTCTTATTTTATGTTTATTCCCTTGAGAAAATCTTTCTTGAATTATGCAAGGTCTTGTAAGATGCATCCTTTGTATGAAATAAGACCTCCTCACACTTTTATAACCAGAAATAATCCAACTTAAAAAAAAAAGTGCTGGTGGCACTTAAATAAACAAGTTCCAGGTTGTCCTTTTAATAGGAAAACTGCAGTTTTAGATTATATAATCCATCAGTTTGAATTGCTTAAAAGTGCTTAGCAAAGCTCCATGTTCAAATAGGTGTAAAGGAAACGTTTCTGGTGATAAGAATCGGGGAGTTAATATTTTCAAAGCATTTTGCTCAGACATGTGAAGAGCTAAATTAATTTCCTTGAAATGCCTAGAAGAATGCATAGTTATTAATCTAATTCAGCTTCCTATTAATGCAAAACTCACTGAAATGTTACAATGTAATGGTCAGCTGTCGAGATGATTTATGTCATTTATTATTTTTAAAAGGAGGGATGTTTTGCATTTTTTTTATTTCCATGTGATAACCTCGGCAGAATGAAATCCCATTTCTAGTTTCCACAGTGCAATAAAAACAGGTTTGGCTTTTCAACTTCGGCTGTGTGATTTGTGTGTGTAGTTTCAATTTGTGATGTGTCAGCCAATGAACAGCTGATTTAATAACAGTTAAGAACCTCCACTACACAGGAATGACTGAAGTGATGTTTCCTGAGATCAATAGTATTGCTGGTTTTACCAAGGAAATAAATCATTTTACCACAAGGTTGCCAAAAGGCAAGGGTTGTTTTTGATCAATGACACAAACCTATGCAGCCCTTGGAAAGACCATGAGATCTTAGACTATCAATCAAATCAACTTTAATTAAATCTCATTTAATGGACTACTGCCTAATAGAAAGAACATTTAAAAGAAAGTCAGAGAGTTTCCCTGGTGGCGCAGTGGTTGAGAGACCGCCTGCCGATGCAGGGGACACGGGTTTGTGCCCCGGTCCGGGAAGCCGTGAGCCATGGCCGCTGAGCCTGCGCGTCCGGAGCCTGTGCTCTGCAACGGGAGAGACCACAGCAGTGAGAGGCCCGCATACCGCAAAAAAAAAAAAAAAAAAAAAAAAAAAAAGATAGCAGTTGTCTGGGTCGTATTCTCATTTGAGGCTCCCGTGACTGCACACCAATATTTAGTAAATATTTGTCGAATGACTGAATATGAGTGAACAATAGGACACTGGGTTAGAAGAAATTTAGTTTAGGCACCTTAGGGGTAGAAGGCACGGAAAAGTAAATGCCTAGCAAACCAGTTTTTAATATATTATGGTTAAGATTAATTTCCTCTCCTTTATTCTTGATCCTTTTTCTACTACCTTTATTTAGACAGAAAGTGAAATGAGAACAAATGTACCAAATCATTGTTTCGTATCTGATCATTAATTATCATTTATCCAAAACATTAGCACTGTAATTTAGCTTCAGAATGACTATCATGATAGCAAATCAGGAAATGTATCTATAATAATAACTTTACTTTCCTTCCAAGTTCATTAATTTTAAAATAACTGATATACATTCATATGTTAACATTTTTAAAAAAAGATATCCAGGGAAAAGTTAACCTGGCTCTCACCCCTGTGTTCTAGTTCCCACGTTGCAATCCCTAGATATAACCACAATTCCCAGTTTATGCAGTCTCCTAGTTTATCCCTACACAAAAACATATGTAGTTATTGTTTTTTAAAAATACAAATAATATATAATTTTCATTGTTTTATATAATTGCATATAATTCTCATTGTTCTTCATCTTACTCTTTTATTTAAGATACAATTTAGAGATTATTCCATTTTACTGCATACAGAGCTGCCCCATTTCTTTAACAGCTGGGAATTATTCTATTATAACACCTATGATAGCTTGATCTTTTCTCTATTGATACAAATTTAAGTGGTTTCCAATTATTGCAATTACAAATAATATCATTTTATACATGGGAAAGTATAACTGTAGGATAAAGATCTAGAAGGGGAATGGTTACATCAAAGAGTATATGGATTTGTAATTTTGACAGATAATGCCAAATTGCTTTTCTTGAAGGTTGTACCATTTCCACCCTTACCTGTAATTGCTGGTCCTCAGTGATAAGTCCCATTATTGGTATGAATGTTGCTATCTTCTTCGAGCTTCTCCAATAGTGTGTTATTAAACTTTTTATAATTTGCCAATCTTTTAGGTGAAAAAAACAATCTCACTGTCATTTTTTTTTTTTTTTTTTTTTGCGGTACGCGGACCTCTCACTGCTGTGGCCTCTCCCGTTGCGGAGCACAGGCTGCGGACGCGCAGGCTCAGCGGCCATGGCTCACGGGCCCAGCCGCTCCGCGGCATGTGGGATCTTCCCAGACCGGGACACGAACCCATGTCCCCTGCATCGGCAGGCGGACTCTCAACCACTGCGCCACCAGGGAAGCCCCTCACTGTCATTTTAATTTGCATTTCTCTCTCTATGGGGGAGGTTGAACATCTCTTCCTAGGTTTAAGATTCATTTGCATTTCTTTTGCTGGGAACTGTTTGCTCTTATCCTTTCCCCATTTCCCTATTAGGCTCTTTTTCTAGTTATTGTTCATTTGTTAGAGTTTTTACATATTAAAAAAAATTAGTGAAAATTATTATTGCTGACAGTGGCTGGCTAGAGTTAAGGCTGCTGAAAAAAATTCATCAAATTACACTATAAGAACTTAAAATTCATGTCATTTTCCTGTTTCTAAAATGAAGATGTATTTAGAAACATACTTATTTCTAACAGTGAAGACATATTTTCAAACCTACAGTAATATTCAGATTCTCTAAACAGTAATTGATAAATACGGTTAGTGTTAGTGCCTAAATGTGCAATTTACAAATACTGAGTGTTCAAGGACATCTTAGATTATCTAGTTCTGTCCTCCCAGTTTATAGGTAAAAAAACGAAAGGCAAGAAAACTTGGTCCTTTGGCTGCAACTAACAAGAAGCCTCAAGCAACCTCAAACTCACTTGCATGGTAGAAAACGTATTGGCTCCTTTTAAAGGAAGACCAGAGTCAGTGCAGGCTTTAGGGATGACTGATCCATCCAGCTCAACAGCATCATCAGGGACTCAGGTTATTTCCCATCAAAGGGTTATTGCCAATAGCAATCCAGGTACTGTTTCATTGTCCTCCAACATCAGAGAGAACGGCTGCTTCTGTAAAGTCTCTCAGAAGAACGAGAACAAACCTTACAAGAAGTTCACTACAAACTTCTTCTCATATCTCACTGGCCCTTTCTAAGCCACATGATCCCACTGAACCAATCATTGGCAAGGGGATCTCTCAGCCTTGGACCAATCAGGACTACCCCTGAGGGGGGGTCGGGGGTGGGGTGGGGTGGGGCTCAGGTTAGTTTCCAGTGAGGTGGGTGGGCTGTTAGGGAGGGACTGGGTGCCCAAACCAGATCAGGAGTCTAAGTTATGTGTAAAGTCATGTAAAATGGCATTACTGAATGTCTCATCGTTGTTTTAATTTACAGGTAGCAAACACACACACACACACACACACACACACACAATAAAGATTCACTTGAAATCTGTATGTCAGTGTTCTCCAGAGAAACAGAATCAAAAGTGTGTACAGGGCTTCCCTGGTGGCGCAGTGGTTGAGAGTCTGCCTGCTGATGCAGGAGACACGGGTTCGTGCCCCGGTTCGGGAAGATCCCACATGCCGCGGAGCGGCTGGACCCGTGAGCCATGGCCGCTGAGCCTGCGCGTCTGGAGACTGTGCTCCGCAACGGGAGAGGCCACAACAGTGAGAGGCCCGCGTACCGCAAAAAAAAAAAAAAAAAGTGTGTACAAACACACATAGACACACACACACAAAAGGAATTATTTTAAGAAATTGGCTCCACTGTGACACTCAGCAAGACTGAAATCTGTAGGGCAGACCAGCATGCTTACAACTCTTACAAAGGTAAGAGTTGGTATTTCTGTCTTGAGACAGAATTCCTTCACCAATAAACCTCAGTATTTGTTCTTAAGACCTTCAACTGATTGGATGAGGCGCACTCACATTATCCAGGGTAATCCCCTTTACTTAAGTCAACTGATTGTAAATCTTAATTACATCTACAAAATATCTTCACAGCAGCATCTAGGCTAGTGTTTGACCAAACTCCTGGGCACCATAGCTTAGCAAAGCTGACACGTAAAATAAACTGTCACATAATCTTTATTCTCCAATCTTGTTTTCCTCAATGTTTTTAGCTCAAATCTCCTTGGAGTGAGTGATGTTGATATGATTTCAGAGACATAAACCTTACAGCAAAGGTATGACCACTGTAGAAACTACAGGAATCATTGTTTTTCATACTAGCCCACAGCATCTGTGGATATATCCCCGCAAATAGATGGACTCCGCCCAATTTTACAGATGAGAACAATGTCCCACTTACACTCTGATTCAGATTTCTCCTATAGTGTTCTGCTGTGTGGAGGGGACTGGAGGAAGGTTTTCTTTCGTGTCTGCAGTAATTCTAACGCAATCCATGATCCAGCAAGAGCGCCAAACATCAGGACCCAGGCTCAGAAAGATAAGGGAAAAGAAATCAGGATTCGAAACACTTAACTATGTGTTCTATCTAATAAACCACTCATCCGATGATGATGGTGGTGGTGATGGCAATCCACTCCGTTGACAGCTCCCGTGACTATGTACAGTACTTTTTGGGCATGCGGCTAGACAAATATTCTGGAGCAAGCTATGGGATTTTAGCCCAAGCATCTCTCAGACTATTCAAGATCGATTTTGAGTGTTACTGTGTAGTTATTAGATTGTTTTAAAAATCTTTTTCATAATCAGAGATTTCTCTCCCTTTCTGAGAAGGGGATAATTTTAGCAAGCTGGTAATTCTTGTTTTTACATGCTGTGATAGTTCTTGTTCATCTCAGAGTTTAGGAAAGTTTAGGCTGTTTCTACCCAAAGAACCACTCCAATCCAGTGGCTTAACCAGAAATCATGGAATTAGTTAGTACTCTTAGGAGGCGAAAACAAGCAAACCAAAAAACCAGTCCTCCGTTAATTCTAATGGAGAGTTTTGAGTGAAAGGCTCCTGACTGGCTCTCAGTGCTTCATCCTGTCTTATCTTAGAACTTTCATTCTACTTCACTGGAGACAAATAATACAGGGTGGTGGTGCATGGGGATGTTTACAGGAGGGTGTGGAGAGAACAAAGGGACTTTGGGGCGTAGCCAAGTTAGTGCAGTTTGGGAATTCTTGCCTGGTGCAGAGCCAGCCCTAATAGTTTCCTTCCTTCAGGTATTTTAACAATTAATTGTTAAAACAAAAATAAATAAAGGTGACTGTTTTCCCTCTCTGGTCGTGTCTCAGATCTGGAAGCCCCTTTATTCTCCTTTATTGGGCCCCCTTAGCACCGCACTGGATGTCTCCCTGGGAAGGGACAAGGTCCTGCTATGTCAATTGGTTATCAATCACCCTATTTTATTTTTCTATTTTTAATTTTAAAATTCATTCGTTCATTCATTTTTTGGCCGCGCTGCACAGGCCTGCGGGATCTTATTTCCCCAACTAGGGATTGAACCCGCGCCCTCCCCAGCGAAAGCGCGGAGCCCTAACCACTGGACGGCCAGGGAATTCCCTATCACCCTATTTTAAGCCTGGAATGGGGGAGACGCTGCTGACAGGGCCAGAGACACTATTTCCACCTCCAGATGAATCTGAGCCTTTGTCTCTTCAATAGAAAATCTTCCAAAAATACTCCCTGAGAATTTTCTAGACATTATTGTCCTCATAGCATGCATTGCTGATGGGAGACTAATTGTTTTTGAACATCTATCCTGGCTTGTCTGAAAGAGATAAAATGTTGGAAGTTGGGCGTGCTGTGACCCCGTCTTCCAGGCTCCCCACCTGCTGGTGCAGTGCTTCTAGGCTGCAGGTGTTGGAAGCACAGCCCGCGTCCGCAGGACGTAGCTGGGAGGCGGGGCGGCGCCGACCGCAGTGAAGAGACCACGGAGGAGGAGAAGCGCCCTCCTGTGGCCGAAAGTAAGACTGCCCGCAGAGAGAGGCGCGCCCAGGGCGCGGGGAGGAAATGTTTTCTCTGCAAATGCCCTTTCCTGTGGATGGAAACAAGGCAAACCCAACCTTCAGCCTCTGCTGCTCTACCACCTTGACTTCCCTTTCTCAGATGGGAGAATGATGGACGCTGGGGAAGGAAAAGAAAAAGCTAAGGATTTTTCCTGTTTCGGCTTTTGTCCCCCTTCTCCCCACTCTACCTCCTCCCAGCCCACTGGCTGACCCAGACCTTCTCTGGATACCACCCTCCCCTGTTTCGCCTCCTTGTCTGTCATAAGTGTTATTTCATTTTGCCTCTCAATGAAGTAAGTGGTTCATTTGCCTGCCTCCTCTTCCAGACGGTATTTCCTAGAGGACACAGGTCACATCCTAGTTATGCATGCATGGGGCATTGCATACTCCGTACAGTATGTGCTGGAAATAGGCTCGTAGCACATCGAATGGCAGAAAGGAATTTCTTGGTTATCTGGGGAGAGTCCTGTATGATTGTCTGATTGCAGGTTAGGATTGTCAGTCGTGGTGAGCCAAGAGCACAGGCTGATTTTAAATGTTGGTTCTACCAGCTCCCTCCGTGCACTTAGTTTTACACAACGTCCTAGCTCACGTGGTTTCATTGGAAACATTCCTTTTGCTTCGAAACAGCTGAGTGATTAGATGGGGTGAATGTGACTATCCTTATTTTAATTTTTTTAAATTTTATTTATTTATTGGCTGCACCATGTGGCTTGCGGGATCTTGGTTCCTGGACCAGGGATTGAACCCAGGCCTTCGGCAGTGAGACCACGGAGTCCTAACCACTGGACCACCAGGGTACAATCCTTATTTTTAGATAAGAAAAATGTTCAGAAAGTGCAAGTGACTTGCCCAAGGTTGTCTGGACAGTGAGTCACAGCTCAGAGTTGGCCCTCTTGCCTCTCTGCCCAGAGCTCTGACATTCTTTATCAGGCTACCTTTCAGGGCTCATGCCCTCTGGGTAAGTAAATGACCTCCACGTTCTCACCCAGGGTCCTCAGTGAGTTGGGGTAGCTATCTTTCCCCATCACATCTGGTCCTATCCCCAGCGGGCTGGTGACTCATTGAACATATGACATCGGGCAAGTCATTAACCTGTACCTACATTTCAGTTCCTTCATCCTGAAAATAAAGATGACAATAGAGGCTGGCTGCCTTAAATGGTGTGAAGATTAATGAGACCATGCAGGGAAGTGCCCTAAGCTTCTGGGATGAAAGGCCTAGCAGAGGTACAGAGTCTAATTATGATTTCTCAACAGTTTCAAAGCAGCCTCTGGGAAGGCTAGTTCTTGCTTCTAAAGTTAAAGAGGATGCCTATGTGGGGTGGAGGCCCTCTACTTGTAGTCCCAGCAGTCTGCTTGTGCTGGTCTTGAGGGCTCTGCTCTGATCCAGCAGCTCCACCCTTGATCCAAGGTCTACCCTTGGATCTCATCAACAATGGATGCTAGAGGCCTCCAAAGGCACTGCCCCCATCTTCCATGCCCATAGGAAGGAACAGGAGAAATCTATACATCAGATGGGCGTCTTTAACTTTAGGTAATCCGGACACAGTCCTTAGTCTAAGGGAAGGCACGTAGTTAGTATAGATCAACAAGACTATAAGAAGTCTGCTGGGACATTTCAGGAAAGGTTTTTCCTCCCTGGTAAGAGGAAGGTCCAGAAGAGAACCTGTCCTAGCCCTGTCTTCGGCTTCCTGCCCTTGAACCAGTGCAAGATCTGATCCTTGGAGCTACTGCTGCCGTCTTGCAACCTGAGAATTGTAGCAATATTGACCTTGGCAGCACTGAGTCACTGAGGCAACATGGGAGTTCTTATTTGTGAGAAAAAGAAATCTTTGCTTAGGTCACTGTTAGTACACCTTTCTGTTACTTAGGGACATAGACTCCTAAATGACACGTGGCCGTATCCACCACGATGTGGGCCAGGATGAGGAGGTAGTTGTGGATCTCTGACCTGAAATGTTACTGTAGAGGTTTTGGAACACTGGATTTTACACGGATAATCTTTGGCTTTGCTCACTTTATACCCTGTTTTGACTTCCTGGTGGCCATTCTCTCCCCCAGCTCCTCTCAAATGCTCTATCCTGAATGCGGAAATAAAATCAGCGTGAGAGCCAGCTTCCAAAGAGTGGGGAGGTGAGCTTTGTCTCCGCTCTTTCCCAGCCAGATATCCAGAGCCCCTCACGGCCCTGACTCCCTACCCTGTTCTCACCTGTGTCTATGCCTCCTGGTCCAGGCATGCTCTCCCTCATGCAAACCCCTCTCTCTCTCTCTCTTTTTTTTTTCGGCTGCACTGAGTGGCTTCTGGGATCTTTGTTCCCCAGCAAGGATCGAACCTGGGCCCTTGACAGTGAAAGCACAGAGTCCTAACCAGTGGACCACCAGGGAATTCTCCAAATCCCTCTCTTTCATGTCCTAGTTCTTCAGAGCCATAATTGGGGGTGGCGTAGTGTGTCACCTTCACCCGTGGCACCAACATTTTCACATAGTGGAGATGATTCTAGGCACAGTTGACCCTCTCACTGCCCTTTTCTGTTCTCTTCTTTCCTCTACTCATAAAACCTTTCAAGCATCTAGTGCTTTCTTGCTGTTCAGTGGGGTACCGCTCTTAACTCTAAGGGACTCAGTTGTCTTATTTCTGAAATAGGGACCACAGTGTTCTGTCTGATCAGAGATTGAGGAATCTTTACTCTCTTTTGGGTGCTCTCTGGCTCTACATTCTGGATATATAGACCCAGGCACCATCAGAGCCCTTTTCTTCCTGGCTCTGCAAAAATTTCCATCACTTCTGTGCCCTCATCAATGCTGCAAGGGAAAAAAAAAAAGTCTTGATAAAGAGGGTTTATCTCCCTCAGGTTATTTGCATTTTGAGTAAGGACCTGTAGGGGAAATGCTGAGAAGTTAGAGACCTTTTCTGGAACCCAATGTGAACAGTCAACTACTTTATCTTTATGACCAGTCTCTTCCTGTTCCGGGTATAGGAAAATCCACGGGCTAGCTTTCAGTTGATTTTCCCTTGTTTCAGATTTATGGTGGATTAGGGCGCCCAGAATTAGCTAAGGCCTTCAACATTTCATGATTAGTGGTGGAAAGGAAATAATAAGATGAAATGCTCGTCTCAGAAAGCCGTAGAACTTTGAAAGCAAATACACATTTCCTAGCCACCTCTAGGGAAGGGGCCATCTTCCTGAGACCTGTAGGAAGCTAACAGATACTTTCAGATACTTAAAGGAATGATAAACCAGCTGAGCTAATTAAAACATCCCCCAAACACCACAACTCGGGAAGATTAATGCTAAAAGATTAATTTGTCTGTAAGGGATATGATTTCAAATGATAGAGTTGACTGGAGAACCTCGCAGGCATTAAGTATTTTGGGAGAAGACCCTCAGTTGGGTTTCTCTGTGTGTGAGACAGAACTCTGTGTTTTGGTTGCATTTTAATACAGTGAAACTTAGTCCTCACTAGATTGAAATGTGCTAGTTCTTAGGTAATCAGGACTTTTTCCCAGCCCAAATGAGCAGATTGGCTTTGCCACATGCTTGGGAAGAAAGTCGAGTATATGTGGAAACCAGCAGATACCTTACCTGGGTGCCAACTCATTGAGGTAAATAGCAAATGAATAAATAGAAATTCTGTTGCGGGATGTGGTATGTGTACACAGTCATTGGTGACACAGCTATATGCACATGGAGTCTCACTTTTGCAGATTAACTTTTATTTTTGCCTCTTAAGTCTTAGGTTTCTTGTTTTGTCCTCATTGATTAATGATGGTCTATTACTTCAAACACCCCAAGTCTGGCTCTGGTCGTTGACTGTTCCATTGGTTGCTCTGATGTAATCATCGATGGGAATGACATTAATGGACCATGGCATAGTTGGCACCAATGTATGGATGGTCTGATTGGCTACCAGAGTGACCCAGTTAATTGTCAGGTAATTGGCCATGAAGTGAGCCAACACTCACAGACTTAGTAATTCAGTTTTCCTAAATCACTGCTTAGTATGAGATGACAGGTGCAGAAAGAAAAGGAGTAATATCCAATGTTTGTCCTATACTTTTTTAAACAAATATAGTGGAGGCCTTGTTGTGGGCCAGGTGCTGTGCCAAGTTCTGAGAAGGTGTCAGAGGAGGGATTAGAAGATAAACAAGAGAGGGGATCTTCAAGGTGGCGGAGGAATAAGACGTGGAGATCACCTTCCTCCCCACAAATACATCAGAAATACATCTACACGTGGAACAACGCCTACAGAACACCTACTGAACGCTGGCAGAAGACCTCAGACCTCCCAAAAGGCAAGAAACTCCCCTCCACGTACCTGGGTAGGGCAAGAGAAAAAAGAAAAAAACAGAGACAAAAGAATAGGGACGGGACCTTAACCTCAGGGAGGGAGCTGTGAAGGAGGAAAAGTTTCCACACACTAGGAAGCCCCTTCACTGGCAGAGACGGGGTGGGGGGGCGGCTGGCGGGAGGGGGAAGCTTCGGAGCCGCGGAGAAGAGCGCAGCAACAGGCGTGCAGAGGGCAAAGCGGAGAGATTCCCGCACAGAGGATCGGGGCCGACCAGCGCTCACCAGTCCGAGAGGCTTGTCTGCTCACCCGCCGGGGCGGGCGGGGCTGGGAGCTGAGGCTTGGGCTTCCGAGGTCACACCCCAGGGAGAGGACTGGGGTTGGCTGCGTGAACACAGCCTGAAGGGGGTTAGTGCGCCACAGCTGGCCGGGAGGGAGTCCGGAAAAATGTGTGGACCTGCCCAAGAGGCATGAGACCATTGTTTTGGAGTGCACGAGGAGAGGGGATTCAGAGCACCGCCTAAATGAGTTCCAGAGAAGGGTGTGAGCGCGTCTATCAGCGCGGACACCAGAGACGGGCATGAAACGCTAAGGCTGCTACTGCAGCCACCAAGAAGCCTGTGTGCGAGCAATTACAGAGAGAAGAACAAAAAACCCCAAAGTTAGCAGAAGGAAAGAAATCGTAAAAATCAGATCAGAAATAAATGAAAAAGAAATGAAGGAAACGATAGCAAGGATCAATAAAACCAAAAGCTGGTTGTTTGAGAAGATAAACAAAATTGATAAACCATTAGCCAGACTCATTAAGAAAAAAAGGAAAACACTCAAATCAACAGAATTAGAAATGAAAAAGTAGAAGTAACAACTGACACTGCAGAAATACAAAGGATCGTGAGAGATTACTACAGGCAACTATCTGCCAATAAAATGGACAACCTGGAAGAAATGGACAAATTCTTAGAAAAGCTCAACCTTCCGAGACTGAACCAGGAAGAAATAGAAAATATAAACAGACCAATCAGAAGCACTGGAATTGAAACTGTGATTAAAAGTCTTCCAACAAACAAAAGCCCAGGATCAGATGGCTTCACAGGCGAATTCTATCAAACATTTAGAGAAGAACTAACACCTATCTTTCTCAAACTCTTCCAAAATATAGCAGAGGGAGGAACACTCCCAAACTCATTCTACAAGCCCACCGTCACCCTGATACCAAATCCAGACAAAGATGTCACAGAAAAAAACACTGCAGGCCAATATCACTGATGAACATAGATGCAAAAATCCTCAACAAAATACTAGCAAACAGAATCCAACAGCACATTAAAAGG
Organism: Lagenorhynchus albirostris; assembly: GCF_949774975.1. Lineage (NCBI taxonomy): Eukaryota > Metazoa > Chordata > Mammalia > Artiodactyla > Delphinidae > Lagenorhynchus > Lagenorhynchus albirostris. The sequence continues at coordinate 13,840,293 of NC_083108.1, forward strand.
ATCATACAACATGATCAAGTGGGGTTTATCCCAGATATGCAAGGATTCTTCAATATACACAAATCAATCAATGTGATACACCATATTAACAAACTAAAGGAAAAAAACCATATGATCATCTCAATAGATGCAGAAAAAGCTTTTGACAAAATTCAACACCCATTTATGATAAAAACTCTCCAGAAAGTAGGCATAGAGGGAAGCTTACCTCAACATAATAAAGGCCATATGTGACAAACCCACAGCCAACATCGTTCTCAATGGTGAAAAACTGAAACCATTTCCTCTAAGATCAGGAACAAGACCGGGTTGCCAACTCTCACCACTATTATTCAACATAGTTTTGGAAGTTTTAGCCACAGCAGTCAGAGAAGAAAAAGAAATAAAAGGAATCCAAATCGGAAAAGAAGCAGTAAAACTGTCACTGTTTGCAGATGACATGATACTATACATAGAGAATCCTAAAGATGCTACCAGAAAACTACTAGAGCTAATCAATGAATTTGGTAAAGTAGCAGGATACAAAATTAATGCACAGAAATCTCTTGCATTCCTGTACACTAATGATGAAAAATCTGAAACAGAAATTAAGGAAACACTCCCATTTAGCAGTGCAACATAAAGAATAAAATGCCTAGGAATAAACCTACCTAAGAAGACAAAAGACCTGTAGGCAGAAAACTGTAAGACACTGATGAAATAAATTAAAAATGATACAAACAGATGGAGAGATATACCATGTCCTTGGATTGGAAGAATCAACATTGTGAAAATGACTATACTACCCAAAGCAATCTACAGATTCAATGCAATTCCTATCAAACAACCGATGGCGTTTTTCACAAAACTAGAACTAGAAATCTTAAAATTTGTATGGAGACACAAAAGACCCTGAATAGTTAAAGCAATCTTGAGAACGAAAAACAGAGCTGGAGGAATCAGGCTCCCTGACTTCAAACAATACTACAAAGCTACAGTAATCAAGACAGTATGGTACTGGCATAAAAACAGAAGTATGATCAATGAAACAGGATAGAAAGCCCAGAGATAAACCCATGCTCATATGGTCACCTTATCTTTGGTAAAGGAGGCAAGAATATACAATGGAGAAAAGACAGCCTCTTCAATAAGTGGTGCTGGAAAAACTGGACACCTACATGTAAAAGAATGAAATTAGAACACTCCCTAACACCATACACAAAAATAAACTCAAAATGGATTAAAGACCTAAATGTAAGGCCAGACACTATCAAACTTTTAGAGGAAAACATAGGCAGAACACTCTATGACATAATTCACAGCAAGATCCTTTTTGACCCACCTCCTAGAGAAATGGAAATAAAAACAAAAATAAACAAATGGGACCTAATGAAACTTAAAGGCTTTTGCCAGCAAAGGAAAACATAAAGAAGATGAAAAGACAACCCACAGAATGGAGAAAATATTTGCAAACGAAGCAACTGACAAAGGATTAATCTCCAAAATATACAAGCAGCTCATGCAGCTTAATAACAAAAAAACAAACAACCCAATCCAAAAATGGGCAGAAAACCTAAATAGACATCCAAGGAAGATATACAGATTGCCAACAAACACGTGAATGGATGCTCAACATCACAAGTCATTAGAGAAATGCAAATCAAAACTACAATGAGGTATCACCTCACACCAGTCAGAATGGCCATCATGAAAAAATCTACCAACAATAAATGCTGGAGAGGGTGTGGAGAAAAGGGAACCCTCTTGCACTGTTGGTGGGGATGTAAATTGGTACAGCCACTATGGAGAACAGTATGGAGCTTCCTCAAAACATTAAAAATAAATCTACCATAGGATACAGGAATTCCACTCCTGGGTATATATGTGAAGAAAACAAAAACACTAATTTGAAAAGATACCTGCACCCCAATATTCATAGTAGCATTATTTATAATAGTCAAGACCTGGAAGCAACCTAAGTGTTCATCAACAGCTGAATGGATAAAGAAGATGTGATATATATAATGGAATATTACTCAGCCATAAAAAATAATGAAATTTTGCCATTTGCAACAAGATGGATGGACCTGGAGGGTATTACGCTTAGTGAAGTCAGACAGAGAAGGACAAATACTGTATGTTTTCACTTATATGTGGAATAGGAAAAATAAAACAAACAAGAGAAGAAAAAAAAAAAGAGAGAGGGAGAAGATGAACAAGATATTGCTTCTGATCTTGGTAGGGATTATTTGGCTAAAGAAGAGTTTAGGCCCTGTACCTATTTTATTCAACTCAGAAGGAGTCTCAGAAAGCACTGAGGTTTAAAATGCAGGAATGTGCAGGTCATCGTGTAAAGACACATGGTAAAAATGTCAGGCAGGCTGAGGAATGGTAGAAAGTATAGTTAAAAGTCACTGTAGTATTTTCTTAGTGTTGCCGTAACAAAGTACCAAAAACTGGGTGACATAAAACATCAGGACTTTATAATCTTTCATAGTTCTGGAGGCCGGAAGTCCCAAATCAAGGTGGCAGCAGGGCTGGTTCCTTCTTGGGGGTCCAGAGGCAGTATCTGCTTGTGCTCATCTCCCAGATTCCAGGAGTTGCCGACATCACTTGGTGTTCCTTGGCCTGTATCTGCGTGATCCGATCTCTGCATCTGTTGTCACATGGCTACATTCCCTCTGTGCGTGTCCATCTATGGGCTCAGTGCTGTTTTATTCTTTAATCTTGAAAATGTGTGCTGTTAGTTTTGAGAAGAAATGGAAAAAAGATGAATTGGTCAACAAAATCCACTCTTACTCATGGTAAGAAACAACCAGGGCACATGTATTTTGGAGGAGGCATCGGTAGTCATCATGCATACCAGTCATACCAGTTGGTTAATTCCTCTTCTTAAGGGAAGTTAACAGTTTTTGTCATTGTCGTGTTAGTCTGGATAGGCAAAATTATACTGTGGTAATAAGTAACTCCAAAATCTCAGTGACTTAACACTGTGAAAGTTGGTGTGTCTGTCCTGTGACAGCTCTCATTTCAGCTCAGGCTACAGGCCAGCAGGAGGACCCTACTTAATACGGTCACTCACACCTAGGCAGAAAGAGGTTCCATTCGGCACAGACTTCAAAGATCACTGCAGCAGGAAGGGGCAAGGAACCGGCAAATCCCACACTGGCTGTTACTCCTGCTCATGTTTCCTTAGCTCAGTGCAGTCACGTGGTCGGATACAACCGTAACCTGATGGAGTTCAGACCCATGTGTACCTAGACGGAGGGTAATTGGAATATTTGTGACCTGCCCCAATGTCTACCACATTGAGATGCACATTTCTTCAGCTCCAGAGTTATTACCCGTTGATATTACCATCCTTTTCAGTTTGGGAGAGGGCGAATTCTCCCCTGCAGGATGGAACTTTGGCCAAAAAACTGAATACAATGCTGAGCAAACTCTTAGAACGCGGCCATGTGTAATAATGCCATTCATAAGCAAAGACTTAGAACAGAACGATACAGGATGTATGGCCACCCCTTGAATAGTCTTATGATCAGTATTCAATAATTTAGGCTCCCAAGTGTGCTAGTTAACATAGAAGTTATAAAAATAATCTATCTACTAAACTTGCTATTTATCTAGTTTATCTATTTAGGCTTTATTAGAAAACTTGGCCAAGGATGACCAAGTAATAGAATTAATGTGAACCTCATTTAGATGATCACATTTCTCCTGTGTTGGCATTTTTTAATCTAGTTTACTTTTGGCTAGAGGGACCCTATAGAAGAGATTTCTGTCTATGCTGTTAAGTTCCTATTTCTGCAGCTTCAAGTGTCTTTTTGCTTTTTCTCTTTGAGATAAAATGAGAAGGTTCCATCATTTCCTTTTCCTTCAAAGGAAAGTGTTTAGTGAGGAGGGAAACAAACCAACTAGGATGATGCTAAAGGATGATTCCTAATCAAGTTATATTTTAATGGAGTTTGAAGATTTACTGATGGACTCAGTGAGGATGGCACTGAAACGGAAAGAGAAAAAATAAGCTCTAGCCTTACATTTCAAGAAGTCAAAAATCTGTGCCTTTTTTTTTTTTCTTCAAAATAAAAGGATTGCACTGGAGCAACTTCCACTTTTTCTGTTCTACAACTGCAACAAAAGAACAACTTTGAATAATGAACAGCCTACCTTCACAGTAGGAAACTAAGCTACGGAAAGGCTCTCAATAATGTACTTAATAATTTGAAGTATGAGCAGGAACTGACCTTCCAAGATGGATATATTATTACTCACTTTACCTGCTCACTGTCACAGTGGATGCTGTCACCGAGACTGTGACTAAAAACTCTGATCAAGACATCTCTGCCAGGTCCCATAAATAATCTGTTTGCCCATTGTGCCTGAGGTGTACATGGCATATGCTTAGATCCATGTGGGAATCTGGATGTGATAAGTGGTTTGGAGTTTACAGAGAATTTGTACCCAGTTTGCAGGTAAGGGACACACTGTAAATATGGCAGTGTACCAGCGTTCTCCAGAAGTAGCCTCCCGCTCCTTTGAGAGGAGATTAACCTGGGTTATGTAAGGTTCCTGATAACGAAGTCCTCTCCAATGATATCTATTTTTTAAAAATCTTCACATAATAGTGAAATATACATACTTTCTGGAAAGAACATAGGACTGAATTTCAAAAGCATGATCACTCCCTATTTCTCAGATGATGCTTGTCAGCTGTCCTTACCTGGTTTCGCTGCCCACTTGTAGGCCAGTATTCAGTTCTCTAGGGTTTAATGTAGACGGGATATCCACAATCAATGGTGAAGGACGTATGCAGAGCTCCTTACATGTTATAGCTCCCAGAGGAACCAATGGTATCAACATCTGAGGTGAGTGTTTCACAAATGGCTCTGTGTTCTTTTCTGGTTTTAGGTCTGTGCTCTGCTCATGTTTTCAACATGATCACTAGTGTAAAAGCACCTGGCACTGTGCCGGCATACAGTAGGTGCTCAATAGTTGGCCATGACCTTCTCCTTCCCTTTGCTTCAGCTCAGCAGCAGTGACGTCTGCCTGGAGCATGCTGATGAGGCCCTGAGTCCCCTCTTGGGTGTAACTAATATTCATCCTCAGGTAATACCCTGCATTTAAGAATCTCATCTCACACCAACCATCATATAGTCCAATAGCCACAGTCCCAAGAAGTCATTGGCAAAAGTAAAAATTTGAGGTTGATGAGACCAGTCCTGGAGGTAAACACGCCAGCAGACTGTTGGTGCCCCGCCCTCCCCCAGTAGGCTAGTGAAGACTAGCAATTAGGATGAGTGAATTTCACTGCATATGGGCCTGGCAGGGAAACACAGAGGATTGTATCTGTTTCCCCGGGGCAGCAGGGGAATATCAAGTACAAGAGACAGAAGGAAACCACGCAGCCTGCTCTTTGAAGGTTAATTCTTTCACTCTGCTGTGCAGCTCTTCACTTGCAGAGTCATGCCAAGGGTACATATGCTCCGTATTGCGGGCGAGTGGGGGACACCTCTCTGAATGCTGTCCTTTTGCTGTGCTGCCTGAGGACCAATGGGCACTTAGCATCGTTTTCAGCAGCTCCTGCCTTCTCTGCTTTCTCTGTAACCTCTCTGCACCGCCCACATCAGTGGGGTCATATGAATGGAAGTGTCTCTTCTCAGCCATCTGGTGATTCATTCTTCCCTCCCGCTTGCCTGCAACTGTGAGAGCTGCTTGCAGGCTGCCAAGTCAGCTGGAGAGTTCTGCTGCTGCCTGAGACCTGCCAGAGAGCAGGGCATCTTCAGAGCCCTCTCCATACACTCCAACCATGTGCAAAGGCTGAGTCGAAATAAAAAAAGATCCTGCAAAACGAACACACTAATTAGTTAGTTAATTAATTAATAAGCTACCTGGTGTGTGGATGTGTTGTAGATCCAGCCAAAGTGACAAGGACATGTAAAGGGTTCATAATGAGTTATTTTTTATGTTAAAATAGATCTTTAAAAATGTATTATATAAGGCTTCTATTGGTTTCCTAGGGCAGCCAGAACAAATTGGGTGGTTTAAAACAACAGAAAGGTATTCTCTCACACTTCTGGAGGCTAGAAGTCTGAACTCAAAGTGTGGGCAGGGTTGGTTCCTTCTGGAGGGAGAATCTGTCCCAGGCCTCTCCCTCACTTTTGGTGTCGCTGACAATCCTTAATACTCCTTGGCTTGTGGATGCATCTCTTCGATTGTCTGCCTCAGTTGTCACATGGCATTCTCCACTCTGTGTCTTTGCTTCTGTGTCTAAATTTCTCTCTTATAAAGACACCAATCATTGGTCCAGTATGACCTCAAGTCCATTTGATTACATCTGTAAACAAAGATCCTATTTCCAAATAAGGTCACATTCACAGGTACTGGGGGTTAGGACCTGAACATATCTTTGTGGCAGACACAATTCAACTCACAACAAAGGCAATGCAGTAAAAAAATTGATAGCCTTTTTCAATAAATGGTTCTAGAACAATTGGATATCCATATACCAAAAGAGAAAAGAAAAACAGAGCTTCAGTTCATACCTAAAAATCTACAAAAATAAATCCCAAATGAATTATAGACCTAATGTAAAACCTAAAACCACAAAAGTTCTAGAAAAAAAACATGGAAGAAAATATTTGTGACCTTGGGTAGGCAAAGATTTTTTTAGAAATGACACTGAAAGCACAATACAAGAGAACAAATTGATGAATTGGGATTTCATCAAAATAAAAAAACTCCTGCCCTTCAAAAGACATTGTCAAGGGAATGAAAAGACAAGCCACAGACTGGAATAAAAATCTTTACAAAGTCTGTACCTGATAAAGACTCATATCCAGGAAATAAAAAGAAATCTCAAAACTCAACAATAATGAAACAATTAAAAATGGGCAAATACCTCTGTGTACTCCACCAAAGAAGATATTTGGATAGCAAATAAACATGTGAAGAGATGCTCAGCATAATTAGTCATTAGGATATTACAAACTAAAATCACAGTGAGATACTACAACATTTCTATTACAATGACAAAAATGAAAAAAAAAACAGCCCATACCAAGTATTGGTGAAGGTGAAGAGGAAATGGAACCCTCATATACTGCCGGTGGGAATTTGGAATGGTAAAAAGACTTTGGAAAATAGTTTGGCAGTTTAAAAAAACCAAAACAAGAACTGAAAACATATACCTACCATATGACTCCAGCCCTTCCACTCCTAAGCATTTATTCAAGAGAAGAGAAAATATATGTCCATACAAAGACTCACATGCAAGTGTTCTTAGCAGCCTAACTTGTAACAGCCAAAAGCTGCAAACAATCAAAATGTCCATCAACATATGAATTGTTATGGACTGAATTGTGTCCCCCTCCATGCCCCAAATTCATATGCTGAAGCCCTAACCTCTAATGTGACTATATTTGGAGTAAGGAAGTAATTAACTAAGGTTAAATGAGGTTACATGGCTGGGGCACTAATCTGATATGATTAGTGTCCTTATAAGAACAGACACCAGAGAGCTCACTTGCTCCTGCCACCATGTGAGGATACAAAGAGAAAGTGGCCATTTGAAAACCAGGAAGCAAGTCCTCACTGGAATCTGACCATACTGGTATCCTGATCTTGGGCTTCCAGCTTCCAGAACTAAGAGAAAATAAATTTCTGTTATTTAAGCCGCCCAATATATGGTATTTTATTTTGGCAGCATAAGCAAACTAATACGTGAATGAATAAACAAATTGTGGTTTATCTACACGATGGAATACTGCTTATCAACAAAAAGCAATGAACTGTTGATATGCACAGTGGCATGTATGATACTCAAACTAATAATGCTGAGTGAAAGAAGCCAGACCCCCTCCCCCATCCTCCACACACAAGAAAGAGTATACTCTGTATGATTACATTTATATAAAACTCTAGAAAATGTAAACAAATCTACAGTGATAGAAGGCACACTGGGGGTTGCTTGCAGTTGGGGGAGGTGGTTGGCAGGGATGGGAGAGAGGTATTACAGTAGGGTATAAGAAAACTCTTGAAGGTAACGTATATATTTACTATCTTGAATGGGGTGATGGCTTCATGGGTGTATACATATGTCAAAACATTAAATAATATGCTTTACCTGCAGTTTATTATATATTAATTATACTTCAATAAAAATATATTGTGTGCCTTTTATATATCAGATATTTTGCTAAGTATTTTCATGAAATACTCATTTATTTCTGAAAGTAGTGCATGGTAGGGATAAAACTGAATTTTGGAGAATAATATACCTATAAAACAAGAATGTATTCTATAGAGAGGAGGGGGAATGGAAGAGAGAAAAGAAATGGTGAATGGAATCCAAAGTGATGCCTGGAATAGAGGAAGGAGGCAGAGTAGAAAAAAGGGAAAGACAATATAGCTGATTGGGGACTTCCCTGGTGGCGCAGTGGTTAAGAATCCGCCTGCCAATGCAGGGGACACGGGTTCGAGCCCTGGTCCAGGAAGATCCCACATGCCGCAGAGCAACTAAGCTCGTGCGTGACAACTACTGAGTCTGCGCTCTAGAGCCCGCGAGCCACAACTACTGAGCCCACGCACCACAACTACTGAAGCGCGTGCACCAAGAGCCCGTGCTCCGCAACAAGAGAAGCCACCCCAGTGAGAAGCCCGCGCACCGCAACGAAGAGCAGCCCCCGCTCGCCACAACTAGAGAAAGCCTGTGTGCAACAATGAAGACCCAAAGCAGACAAAACAAAACAAAAAACAGAAAAATAAAAAAAAGATTGTCGTTTTACACCACTAAGTTTAGTGTCTTTTTATGCAGCAATGGTGGTGAAACAGTTGATATAAAGAAGGGGAAGAAGCGGAAATAATAAAAGAAAAGCTAGTATCCAAACTTCCTGAAAAATAAGAAAAGACTCATAGGTAGTTTTACTAGCTTTTGGAAGTGTGTCCTCTCAGAGAAGTGGTCTAAGGTTTTCTGGGATGGAAAGTAGCCCTTGTCATCATGGGTACCAGGAAGGTGGCCTCAGCGGCTAAAATGTTGGAGTGGAAGAAACAGCCCCGTCATCAGTCATATGGAATCCTTACAAACCAAAAGTATGGACAAACACATGGGGTAGGATTTGCCAGCTTCCCGTCCCAGGAGGAAAGATTTAAGAAAAATTGTGTTTTTGGTTGATGTTGTAGTTAATTACACATACTATAAATTAGTACTCACAATTTTTGCACAACATGAATCACAAGAGACAGATATGTCTCATTAGTAGGTCATTTTAAAAAGAAGATTCCTTGATCTAATTTTGTCCATTCCCTGTACCAGAACCTTGACCCTCAGGGTCAAGCAGAAGCCTCCCAAATCCAGGTATTTACACATAAAAATATCTTGAAAGTTCTTTATTATGAAGATGACAAATGGATTTGAGAATGAGTCCATCTGCGAAAAGAACTGCTTGCAAAGTGTATCCTGTGCTCATGTATTTCCAGCACTAGAAAGGAAATACTGGGAATTTTGACATCAAGGTTTAGTTCTCGATCACTAGTAAACTAGTAACAATGCATAGTCAACGTGCCTGTACTGATTTTGGCTTGTTTGAATTCGTTTTCAGGATTTATAGATTCTTTCTTGTGCAAACTACTCCCTTCTTTGCCTTTGCTATCTGCCATGTTGGGATATTCTGCTTTTATGATTTAGAAAATTCATTGCTAATCTTTATCTTTGCTTGCGTTCTTGTTCAGAATACCGTTCCAGACAAAGTCTTATCAATTGATTTCCACAGATGTTCCTTTTCCCTCTAACATAAATTAAAGGCTAGCTGCTTTACCTGTTTACAAATAAATGGCTGGATAATTTTACAGCTCTCTTTTTTAACCTGATCACACTGCATTCTGTCTGGTGGCAATGATGTTTTATTTTCAGATGAACCAGCATTTGTGGTAAACTGTGGCAGTGGAAAGGGAATTCTAAAACTCATCTGGAGGGAAGAGTCTCTATTAGCTTAGAGTGTGAGTTGAAATGGATCTCCTATTCTGTGCTTCTCTCACACTTCCTGTATCACACCATTAAACATCTTCCCAGGGACCAGAAGCTCCAGGAGATTCTGCTTAATCACTTCATGCCCAGTATCATGGGGGGCCACATTTGCAGGATGTGGGGCAATGATAATCCCCTGTGGTTAGGATAACAGCTGTTCCCAGTTTTTAAAACAAGTAACATGGAGTGAGCTAGTCAAAAAACTATCCTCAGGGCTAGTGACAGAAAAGAATGTTATAATGGTCAATTTGCCCACATTCACATAACTGGTATGTTGTAAAGCCTAGTTTGGACTCAAGTTCATGTTTTTTCTTTTTCTTTGCTAAGTTTATTTATTTTTACATCATACTTTACCCTCAAAGAGCATGTATGAGAGCTGCCTTTCATGGAGGAAAGGGTTAGTATGCTGAAGGTTGAAGATGAGAACTTGCCTAGCTATTAGTGTACCACGTAATAAAGCATGAAGCACATCCTGCTGGTTCCCAGACATCCATTAGCCTTCTCACATGTTTCTGCCAAACTCTCCTTTTTACTGGAAAAGAGATTCACAATACTATTCTACTGATGGGGTAGGCCCCAGTGCAATCTAATCTTTCTATATTTGAGAAAGTGTGACCATATACCAAAGGTTCTCAAAGTGTGGTCCCTGGACCAGCAGCATCAGCATCACCCAGGCACTTGTTAAAAATGCAAATCGCCCCAGATCAACTGAATTAGAAACTTTGTGGGTAAAGGCCCAACAAGCTATAGTTTAACAAGTGATTCTGTTCCAAGTGATTCTGACACACATTAAAATTTGAGAACCTTTAACCGAGACACTCAGAAAACTATTTTGTTCACAATTTGTTCCCAATGGTGAGGATAACTGTGTAAAATATCCTTTAATAATACGACGTCAAAGAAAGAGATCCCTTCCATCGTGTACCCATTAAGCACTTATTAAGTACCCACTCTTAGCTACTGTGGGGAAAGGAAACATGAATAAAATATGGCCCCAGTGTTCTGTGAGCTCATCCAGTATTGACAAGATGTACATATTTGTACATATTTTTGGTACATATTTGATTTGCCAACAGAACAGAGATGAAAGTAGCACAGTGGCCTGCTTCATTGGTGGCTGTGTGCAATACACTCTCACAAAACAAAAAAGATATGGGCTAAACTCACTATTGTATTGCTGGTGTTATCAAACCATCCTTTGCTCTTTTAAGGGATGGGGAAATGAAAAATATTCATGAAAAGCTTTACAGCTTTACAGTTTAAACCATACGTTCATCTGATCAGTGACCGAAATAGAATGCACAGCCTCATACTTCTGTGCTGTTGTCTTTGTTTTATGAATGAGCCCCAGCCCCAAGAACCTGAGACTAGGTCAGGATCACAAAACCTTACCTGCTCAGCAATTAAACACATGTGCAATAGACTTTCCCTTCTATTTAACTTTTATTAAAAGAGATGCTAAGGTACTGAGATGCAGTACATCATATTTATTACCAAAATTATTAACAAATATACAAAACTTATACATGTAATTTTCTTACATCCATTCTCTATAATACTGATTTGTGTTCAAGTAGGTTATCTACAGTATGTAAACATCCCTTGAATTGACCTCACACAGATTAGGAAAGCCCTCTAACCCATGCTTTTATCAGATACTTCTTTTTTTTGGCTTTCATTTGTAGAATCTAATCTTCACATTTGGCACATGGAAGAGACATCTACAGTGCAAAAGAGGCAGATTTTCTGGTTTCCTTCTGAATAATTTTGCAGGGGCACAGTTAAAGAGCTGAGAGAACAAGAGCACTCTTACTCCATGGAGGTGGATTTGTTGTAATGCCAACAACTCTTGGTTCAGCCATTAAACTTGAGCTTAAAGTCAATGCCTCTTCCTTCTCCCACCCCCCTGCCCACCCCCCATGCAAGGTCAATTAGGCCTTAACCTTGTCTTAAAAGTATTAAAAGAAATTCCATCCATCCCAGAACAAGTAGGTTAATTTCACCGAGGAATAATTTTTCAGTGTTCTTTTATGGGGGTTGGTTTGTGCAGTGTGATGAGCCAGCAAAACTTTTAAATGGAGGAAAAAACATGATTAAAAATAAAAACAAAAAACGGATAGGAGAGTAGAACTTTCTATTTGCTTTCAACTGCCACCTCTGCAATGAAAAGCACAGCCTCTCTGAGGTGGCAACATGACCAAGCGAAAGGCGGAGAAAAGTCAAGCCCGCCATACTTAACCTTGGACTCCACGCCTTTGAATACAGTATCACAAAAACTAAAAAAGAAGAAAAGGTCATTGGAGATTCTGCCCCCCTCTTCCTGTGTTTCCTTTTGATTATTTAACTTAATCTAACCAAGTAAAGCTGATTCAGAGAGAGCTCCGCTCGCCCGCTCCCCCCCCCCCCCGCAAACTCACTCTCCAGCAGTCTTGCTCTTGCGGTTGGCGGCGCCTCTTCCGCGAAGCCTCCGCCCCAGAACGGCCGGGTTTGGCCGCGCGCCGGCCTCCCGGCTTCCGTCACCACAGGGGCGCGGGCCCCTCCGACGCCCCGTAGAGCTCCGCCAGCTTCCGGAAGCGGGGTCCCCAGTCCGTCAGGAAGTCGAAGCTCTGCTCTGAGTCTGAAGTGGCCGACTGCAGGGAGCTCAGAGACCCGGCGACCGAGCCGTCCCCCTCGAACATGTACGTTTGCAGGGAGTCGAAGGGCGCGGCCCACAGGTCCATGTCGGCCTCGTAGAGTTTGGCCAGGACGTAGCTGTGGACGGTGCTGCTGACGGCGCACGTCTGAGGCACGTAGCGGGAGAGGCTCTCGATCTCGGGCAGCATGTCCTGCCGCGTCTTGGAGGCGCCGCCCGCCTGCGCCTCCCGTGGGTTCCACATGGCTGCGATGTCGAAGGCCTCGGTGTCCTCCTCGCCACCGCCCTCGTCGTCGTAGCGCACGATGTTCTCGTGGATGTTCTCCTCGTCGTCGATGATGTATGGCTGCTTCCGGTGCCTCCGCATGGACAGGATGAGCAGCACCAGCACTGCCGGAAACACAGAGGACCGGGTGTTGGCGGAAGAGCCCCGGCCGTGTGGGCCGAGACCAGAGCTCTTGAGTAACACAGGTAGGGAGAGGGCTGTCTGGGTGGGGAGAGCAGGGGCAGTGTTTGGATATGTGACCTCACAGGGTCTACCCTGTTCTCACTCTTCCTGCACTGTTGGAGAGTCTGTGGGCGAGTGAACGCTACGTGACATGATTCCACGTGGTTTAAGTAGAAGTTGCATGTAGAGGCTCTGCACACACCTTATCGCTTTGAAATGTGTGTGCGTTTGTACACCCAGCCACCCAGTGTAACATCTCATTAACAAAGCACGAAGCCCTGTGGTCCCGTGGAGTATATGCTAAGGATCAGACCATGTTTTCTGACTGCGTAAGGACGAATACGTGTTTCTCCATTATAATGTGAAAACCTTACTGTACAGGTGGAATTCTGCTTTTTACATTAGCTTCTCAATAGGATCCTACTTTGTAAATATACAGTGGACCCTGGAACAACATGGGTTTGAATTACTGGGGTCCACTTAGCTGTGGATTTTTAAAAATAAATACATACTGCAGTACTACTGCAGTTGGTTGCTGCAAATGCTGAACCGTGGATACTGAGGGCCGACTATAAGTTATTCACAACTTCAGGGCAGGTCTAAGCCCCTAACCCCACCCCACCATTGTTCAAGGATCAATTGTGATCATATATTAATTAAATGAGTATAGACACATGTGTTAAATATGAGCCAAAGTCTTAGTCTTTCTATGTTTTCTCCAAAAAATAAGAGAGCATAAATGACCATCTTTGTCCAGTTAACTCAGATTCCTCAGAAAAGCCTTCCATTAGAGAGGAGGTTGTGACTTTCTAGATCTAAGGATGTTCATGGAAGAGAGGGAATGAACAGTGACATTTTATATAATTTCATCATGTTATCAGAGACGCACCACGCTGTTAGATATGCCCTTGCAGGTTTGGATGAAAGTTTATCCCAACGTATGTTTTTTTTTTTTTTTCCCCCAGGATGTGTTCACTGGGGTTTAAAGGAGAGATGGAGGTAATCCCATTGAACCATTTATCTCTGTGAGTAAAAATGTTTTCCAGGAAGTGTGTTGAGATTTTGGCTGTAGAACTTTTTTTTTTTCTAGCATGCTTTGTTACAGCTGGTGAATGGTGACAGCTAGACAACACTGCAAAATAAGAGCCCAGTTTATCCAAGGGAGGGGGGAATGGAGTACAGTCATATGCCCAGTAAGATTATGGACTAACTTAAAAAAATAACAATAATGGTTTTTTAAACTTGAATGTGGAATGTGCTTTTTGTAAATTGCAGTGAATGATGTTAATACATGATATTTTCCTGAATAGCTCGGGTGACAAAATGCACACATAGGAAACAGTTATATACTCTTGTATTTTATCTCTGTGCAAAAATGTAACTCATAGGCTAGAGGACTATGGGATTTCAGAGAAGTGGACTAATAGGACTTTGATGAAGTGGGGGCTTGAACTGGGCATTGGAGGTTGGGGTGTGATTTGGATGGATGCAGGGTGGAGAAATGGGATTCTGAGTGAACTTGCTGTGTTTGTGGGATTCAGTAAGGAGTTAACTAAACTCAAATATTTTTTAGACATTATCTGAAGCAAAACAGAAACCAAGTAGAATATGACATGATTTCTGTTTTTACAAGCATGCAATCGAAGGAGATAATAGACATTAATGATTAATATCAAACAGGTGGTGATAGGACTATCATAGAGCTGCAAGAGTTTTGCAGAGAATACAGAAGCAGGGCCAGTTAATTCTTTCTGGGGACCTGAGAAAACCTCCACACAGGTGACACTGGAGTGCTAGGTGTGGTATTTCAGAAAATGCTGGGAAGCAATATTAGAAAAGTCTTTGAGTTTGTACTGGAAAGAATTCTGATGATATAGAATTAGGCAGTTTATAGAACTCTGAAAAAAATAAAGATTGCTACGTATCTTATTTTTAGGTAATCTTATATAAATATCAAGTATTATATAGTCCCCTGAAAATCAAATTTTAGGAAAAATGATCCTATTCAGCTGAAGGGCTTCGCTGACAGAAGAGAATCAGTTCTAGGGATGTTTGTTCTTTAGTATCTATAGGCACAGTGCATAGGGCCTATGAGATTTTCTAGGAACTAGATACATATTTGAAACATGGAAAAAAATCCGTAGTCAAAATTAATGTGTTAATATAATTATCCACAAAATGTAGTATTTCTTTGACAAATCAACTGCAGTTCAGTCTTACTCAGTTTTATGAATTATATTTAATGTGGGATATACACTGTTAGAAGTGAAAGTGCCTAAAACTCTGAGGATTTTATGACAGCTTTGCTCAGTTTAGGTGCTGAAAACTGTCTGTTTATTCTGCGCAATTCCAAAAGCAAGACATAATGGGTTTGGGTGGCACGAAATAAATCGCCCCTTGCACACCGCTTGTAAGTTGAGAGCCTCTTTGTGCCAGCCTCTTTAAATCAGCCCCGCTGAAGTGGTGGCTCCTTCTGCTGTTTGTGGGCCAGGGTGAACTCATAATGTAGACATTTCCAAAGATAGAAGTAAGGACAGCCAGACTGGAAGTTTCTTCAAAGGCCTCTTTCAGGGTGTCCTGCTATGCACTCAAGGACTCCCAGTGCCACCTTATGGACACTCAGGGAATTGCAAGAGGGTTTTATTTGTCAGTACAGAAAGGGACCAGAAGTCGTAACAATTCTCTCTGATCCAGGTATCCAAGGACTTTGAAAGGTTACTTCTTTATACTGTTTTTCCCTTCATGTAGCACTGAACTACATGAAGCATATTCCACAGACCTACTAGAAATTCAATCAAGCAACTGACATTTTAGTTAGACCTTCTTTCTTTGGTCTGACTCAGTCTCTTGGTTTGGAGGTAAACCTGGGATCAGGGCTTAAATTCTAATTTTAATCCTCAAATCTTTACTCTTTTCCCTTACTAGGATTTCTTCCATATTGAATAATATTACTATCTACTAAGTCTGCTTTTCTCTAAGCAAAATAAGTATGCTGTGAATTATTTCAGTCAGAAGAGTTGGCAGATATGTACAGATAGTTTTTTGGTTTCAGGAATTGGTTTAGATGTTTTACTGTTTGTTTTGAGTGTGGATTTTGAGGATAATAGCATGAATGGCCTTAGTACAAGGGAGTTGGGAGCTGCTTTGCAGTATGACTTTAGATGAAGAGGAAAGGATCCTCTATCCCAGTAGTGCTCTCCCACTGGCCTGTCATCACATCTTTATTTCACAAGTAGAGGCAAACTGACCCTGGTTAGTGGCCATGGTACCCAGGGAGGGGGGGTGCTAACGCCCCCAAACAGCTTACCCTCCCAGATATCCATGTGGTTCACTCTGCCACTTCAGATCTCTGCTCAGAGGTCGTCTTATCAGTGAGGTCCTCCCTGACCACCCTAGTTAAACTGGAACCCACCCCTGTCTCCTGTCCTCTCAGGACTCCCTGTCCCTCTTCCCTTCTCTGTAACACTTACCACATCCTGAATCTGGGGATGAACATTTGGGGGAAAGGCCGTACTGCGCAGATACAGGGATGTGCAATGCGGGGCCTGCCTGTGTTTCAGCCCTGGCTCTGCGACTGAGATTTGGCCTTGGGCCCGTCACTACCTCTTTGTGATTTAGCTACTACTTATCTGAAATGAGGGGGCTAGAAGAGGTGATCATCATAGCCTGTCCAAAATTATTATATAGGTTCTATGATGTCAAAATGAACTTGCTTTATTTTGAATTAAGCTCTGTGAAGGCTGGGGCATTTCTGTCTTATTAATCCCAGCACCTAGAAAGGCAGCCTGGCCTACAGTAGATGGTTGATAAATATATGTGCTTTCATTTGGCCACAGAGGCCATGAGTTCCTTGAAGGAGGGGACTGTCTCCAAGTTCTTTACGTCTTCCCAGCCTTACTCACCCACCTTTTCAATAAGCACGGTGTGGAAAACCAGTTCTGGCCAGCTGTGTCAGTGTGATAACGGAATGGTATCTAAGTAAGCACTTGCAGGACCCCACAGAATGGAGAGGAGCCACTTACTCACCTAAGAGGACAAAGATGCAGGCCAGGATGGCGATGAGGGCGCCGCGGCTCAGTCTGACTGGGAGCATGTAGGCCTCGGGGCTGCAGGACAGGACGTGGCCATCGTCGTCACAGCTGCACACCTGGATAGTCAGCGTGCCCGTGCTGCTCAGCACCGGCTGCCCATTGTCCGATATCAGGATGGGCAGGTAAAAGACACTCTGCTCCTGCTGCCGGAAGCCAGACCTCCTAGTTAGAATCCGGGCAGTGTTATCTGAAGAAGACAGGGGTTCCGGGATCAAAAAGGAGAGAGAAGAGGAAAATGAAAGAACCAACAAGAGAATTAATTTTTTGGATTGAGGAAAGCAAGGGGGCAGGAACTGGGTGGGGAAGGAGAGAGAAGGGACAGCATGCCCTGGAGGTGGTTAGCTAGAGCCACCGTTGGGTTTTTTGGGATCAGCAGTTGGATTCAGAAACCAAGATTTTTGCTTGCTTCTAGGGAAAACCCTGAGGCCTTTTTTGAGAGTCTGTCTTACCCTTTGTGACAAAGTGCCCAGGGCAAACTGTCAGACTTCAGATCTAACTGAAATGTCCCTGGGGAAACTTGACAGAACTGAACAGTCACTGGCGACTTGTGGTCCCTGTTTGTTCTGGCTCAGCAGCTTTCCAAGGCCCTATGCTGCTTTGTGCCCCCGGGAAAAGAATGCTGAGGAGCCCACGCGGCTGTGGCACATTGCTTATTTTTGCCACTTTGGCTGGAGTTCAAGTCTTCTGCTATTTTCTTTTATGCCTCTGAAATGCAGTCACCAACTCCTGTGCTTTCTGATGAACCTGCTCGTTTAGCAGAAGCTTATCTGAAATCCCCTAATCATGACACACCCTGCTATTTCCCGCTAATTGGTGGTCTAAGTTTAAGCAATTAATATGAATTTGGTGAACATTCAATACTAGTTTTTTCCCCCAGTTTTAAAGGGGATTAGCAAAATTGTTTGGTATGTTTCCACAAAGCTGATGTGTGTGTGTGTGTGTGTGTGTGTGTGTGTGTGTGTGTGTGTCTGTATTTATATTTGCCTAGTGTAATGTTTTGGGATCTTTTTAAATCTATGTTCTCAAGTTTTCTTGAGTGGGTTTGACTTATAAATCAGATATATTTTCTGGAAAGCTGGTATCTTTTTCAGCAGAGGAAAAATTTGAGAGATGTGGTAGGACGTATAATCAGTGACAAAGCTAACGTCATCAGTATGGAAGGTCCTCTGGATGTGTTTCACATTTCACAGGGAAGAGTCTAGAACTTCACAAAAAATTCTGAGAGTTTAGCCAAAGTAAACATTATTCAGACCAATATCAATATTTCTGGACATAATAAAGGATTATACTTTTCTACCCTCTTGAATTTGGGCATGTCTGTATCATTTGCTTTAGATGATGGAAATGAGCAAAACTGATTCGTGTCACTTCGGACAGCAGCATGTATCAATAATAGCTGGTATGTTATTCTTGTGCTCTCTTGCCTTGTTGTAATACATGAAAGAACATTAGAGATGGAGAGCCAGGCAGCCTACACCTGGACAGCTGTCCTTGGTCGCCAGACCCACAGTCAGCTTTATGTGAGCAAGAAATTAACTTCAGTTGCGTTAAGCCACTGAGATTTTGGTGTTTTTTCCTGCAGCCTAACCTAGCCTATTCTGACTAATACATAATTCCTTAATTAACTTTTCCACCTCCTCCTCCCCCTGTTTTATCATGAGAGCAGTGGTTTTTTGAGTGCTTATGTGCAAGGTATTTAGACTTTACATGCAGTATCTCATTTAATCTTTACCACCATTTGGTGAGATAGTGATAATCTCACCCTTTTACAGTGAGAGTTAAGGCCTAGAGAGATTATGTAATTGGTTCAAAGTCACTAATTTAGTAGAAGAGCTGGGATTTGAACTCTGGTCTCTTGACTCCAGATACACACTCCTTCCATTGTGCTGTGTAACCGCTTACTTAGTTTTGTAACATTAATGTTGAAAATTATTCAGCTGATTGAAATCTCTTCCTACTTTGGTACAGGCCTTTTCCCTCTTATTTCCTTCTCAGTGGAGAAAGATAGCAGTTGGTTACCAACCTGAAGATTATATTCATATTTCCACCTACCACACAATCCATCTTCTTTTCTGTTTTCCAGATTTAATAGCTAAGTACTAGTAATTTTGCTTCACAGTTTCAGTTTTGTTTTGTTTTTGTCAGAAGTAAAGTTTTTCTCGAACAGAAATCTTTTTTATTTTTCATTTTAATCAAGGGCAGTTCATCAGACTTTGAGAAAGCCGGAGAAGAGCTGAATTTCATATAAGTATTACATTATGCCTACTATGCATCATAGATTTCTTGATCTCAGAATTATTTAAGATTAAGAAAAAAAGATCAGAGCATCACATTGCTGAGACTAGTCCTACAAAGGAGCTGGCAAAATTTAGCCACTTGCAAAATTTTGTTGAATATTATAACTGGAGCTCGAATAACCCATTTGGGTATAGTATCCAGGGTGACACAAAGATTGTGTGTGTGTGTGTGTGTGTGGCTAAAACAGGAGGTCTCAACTTCCAGTCCCAATTTTAATACTTACTCTCTATTCCATGGGCCATTTACTTTCTTTCCTTATCTATCAGATGAGACAATGAGAATCATCAGAGGCATTAGTAACTTT